>NC_139774.1:17655112-18005112 GCF_965231275.1 Zosterops lateralis | reverse complement strand
GCCCTTCCAGAGGGGAACCAGCCCTTCAGGAGAGCTCAGCCCTTCAGGAGAGCTCAGCCCCTGCAGTGGGGACCCCTCACCCCATGGGGAAGGTCCAGCCCCACCCCATGCCCTGCCCCTCTGCTCCTCTGCCAGGCACAGCCACACTCACCTCCCTGACTCTGCTTGTGATGACAAAGAGAATCTGAGGTCCCAGCCAGAGCCAGAGTATTGTGAAATCAGGTATAAGTTTGGATTCAATGGCAAAAATTGTCCCGTGAAGTGTCTAAAAAAAATCTACTTTGCTAAATTAGCCCAGCAAGATTTATCCTGTCTTTTAATTAATCTTTGCTAGAGAGGCTGTTGAAAGTCTTTGCATATTTTTTATTGGTCCTAGTGGGAAGAAATCCATTTTAAAATGGAAATTAATATAATATCTGCATGGCCTTCTTCAGTAATTTTTTTTTTCCTTGGCAATATTGTAGAGTTACAAACCATACATCATGTCCTGTGCTGTTTAGAATCAATTTCTTCACGGAGGAAAACCAGAAATGTGCTCCCTCACCACTGCAGGATATGAAGTGAGTGAAGCTGAGGGAGGGAAGAGAGGCAAAACACAACCAAGCAAGTAAATCTCACAGACGTAGCCCGTATCCATTTTTTCCCTGATCAATGGAACTATGTAGGCATGTTCACAAAATTTAATTAAGTTCTGTTCCCCAAGAAATCCATGTGCAATGTTTCCCTGCAATTATTTATTTACTATCTGCCATGTAGCTTTTAGCTTCCCTCAGGAGAAGGCTGCACTTGTGCTGCATTTCCATCAGCACAGGCTCCTTCCAGCGGCTCTGGGGGAGGGCTCGCTCTTCCCTCGCTGCCTGTGGGTTGATTGTCCTCTTGCAGAGAAAATCTGTCAATGTTTTTAGACTCACTTCAGTATCGTGAGTCACAGAAATGTGGATGGGCTGGGCTGGGGGGGACCTTAAAGCCACCCAGAGCCACCCCTGCCATGGGAGGGACTGCAAAGGGACCTTAAAACTCAGTGCCACCCCTGCCATGGGCTGGGAGTGCAAAGGGTCCCTAAAGCCACCCAGTGCCACCCTGCCATGGGCAAGGACTGAAGGGACTTTAAAGCCACCCAGAGTCACCCCTGCCATGGGCAAGGACACACTTGGGTCTCCCTGGAGCTTCCTTACTCCAGGCTGGAATTCTGCCGGTGTTTGTGCCAAAGCCAAAAACAAGAAAAGCAAAGCTGAGCTGCAGCCCAGGCTGCTCTGCAGTGGGAGCCAGGGCTCCTCCTGCTCAGCCAGCCTTGCTGGGGGTCCCGGGGCTGTTGTTGCTGGACCCACAGACCCCTGAGCTCCTGCAGTGAGTGTGCGTGGGCCTGGCACAGCAGCCCACAGGGATGGGAACCGTCCCATGACAGGAACAGAGCAGCCTCAGCCATGCCCTGGTTGATCTGCTGAAGCAAAGAGGCTCAGAGTGGAGCTGCTCAGGGAGAGGTGGGCAGATCTGTCATCCTCCCACAGCACAGGGCCCGGCTGCCAACGTGCCACCTGCCTGTTCCAGCCTGCAGGGACTCGTGGGCTGCTGCTGCAGGCAGGGGAGGCAATTATTGACACTCTCAGATGGATCAGCTCCAGTCCCTGGAGTCTCAGCACAGCAGAGATTATTTGGCCTTCTCAAACCCAGAAAATTTGTGTAAAGTGAACACTGATGTTCCCGAGGTACAACTCAAGTATTTGGAAGATTTAGGAATGGGAATAGGATAGAGCAGGGTTTGATCCTCCCCACCAGTGACCTCCACTAGCTCTGGGGCCGGGGCTCTCCCCAGCACTGGAGATGTCACTGAGTTGTGAAAACTCTTCCCACAGACCAAACTTCAACGAACTTTTCAATCCCTCTGCACGAAATGGCACCTCTTGACTTCTGCCTTCACCTACAGGGCTCTAAAGCAGCAGATTCTTTAATCAAGCCTCTCCCAGTGAAAGCATTTTTATCAGCAGCCTTATTGAAATGTTCTTTGTCTACACGAGGGGAGGCATGGAAGGTTTGTGTCTGCAGACCCTGCTCCGAGGGAAGGGAATGATTTAATCCTCACCTAATACAAGTGCATTGACTTGAGAGAATAGAGGGTTTGTTCTCCTGAATGCTCACAAATTAATGAAATCAGGGATACCTGGGAACTGCTCTTCTCCCATAGAAAGGAGAGATTTTGCATCCTGGTGATTGTGGCTGTGCCAGGAGAGTGAAACCACCCGAGGGCTCAACATTGCCCAAGGGAACTTCCCCAGGGAGGGCACAAAACCTCCCTGACCACGAGAGGTGATGGCAGGACCGAGCCAAGGGCAAGGGATGGAGCTGGGAAAGGGCTGGGGAATCCCTGAGGGAGCTGGGGAAGGGCTGGGGAATCCCTGAGGGAGCTGGGAAGGGGCTGGGGAATCCCTGAGGGAGCTGGGGAAGGGCTGGGGAATCCCTGAGGGAGCTGGGGAAGGGCTGAGGAATCCCTGAGGGAGCTGGGAAGGGGCTGGGGAATCCCTGAGGGAGCTGGGAAGGGGCTGGGGAATCCCTGAGGGAGCTGGGAAAGGGCTGAGCCTGGAGAAAAGGAGGCTCAGGGGGGACCTTGTGGCTCTGCACAAGTCCCTGCCAGGAGGGGACAGCCGGGGGGGTCGGGCTCTGCTCCCAGGGAACAGGGACAGGAGGAGAGGGAACGGCCTCAGGCTGGGCCAGGGGAGGCTCAGGGTGGGCAGCAGCAGGAATTTCCCCATGGAAAGGGTGCTCAGGGATTGGGAGTGCCCGGGGAGGTTTGGATCCCCATCCCTGGAGTGTCCAAGGAGCACCTGGAGGTGGCACTGAGTGCTCTGGGCTGGGGACAAGGTGGGGATGAGGCACAGATGGGACAGGATGGGTTGGGAGGGATTTTCCACCCTCTGAGATCCCAGGATTCTGGGACTCTGTGACAGCCTGTCATGATCAAACTCCTGAGACAGAAGGAATCCAACTTCCAGGAAGTTTTCAGCAACTTTTTCCCAGCAGTGACCTCTGAGGGAAGCCCATCTGCACCCAACCAGAGCAGATTAAATCCATTTTCTGTGCCACAAAGAGAGATTTGCAGCCTCCCCACTGATCCAGCCAGGGGAGCCCACCCTGCCAGGGCAGGGCAGCACAAACTCTGGGCCAGCTCTGCACTGGGGGCAGCTCTGCTGGGCTCCTGCCATCGACCCGAGCTCCTCAGAGCTGCTCCTCTGCCTATAAACACAACAGCAACCAGAAAGGGCATCAATAATATAATAAATGGCATTATTTATGCATAAAAATTATCCTACCACTGACCACCGCTGGCCCATTAATTCAGACACAGAATTCCCTCTGCAGCTCCACAAGGAGGACAATGGGAATTTATTTTTCCCCACAATTATGCTGCAACATCAAAGCAGAGGAAAAAGCAGCAGGCAGGCTCTGGAGGCTCAGCTCCCTGCACTGACTGAGAAAACCAGAGAAAACCAAAGGCAACACACTTTTAGAACAGGCAGTAACTCCTCAAATTCCTCGTTATTGGTATTATCAGAACAAGGGGGCTTGAGATGTTCAATGAGGCACCTCAGTGTTTCCCCTCCACTCATGACAACACCCTGAGGCACTGAGAGAGAAAATTCTCCTCCAGCTGCCTGTGAAAGCCCCACCGAGAGTCTTGGTGGCAGATTTAGTCAAAAATCACATTTTTATAGGAGCATCAAAGGGCAGATTTGCAATAAACCACGTTCACCTCCCTGCCTTGGGATCAGCCTGAGATCTCCATGGGACCAAACTGTGCCTGCCCACACCATGAGAGCTCTGAGCTCACAGAAATCCACTGACATTCCCTCTGCAGGAGCACAAACACCTTCCCAAACCCTCTGGTGGTGTGGTCTTTCCTCGCTCAAGCTCTGCTCGGAGTTTTTTGGCTTTGGAAATATTTAAAGTGCAAAATCCAGTCAAAATCAGCATGTTCCACTGGGTTCTATTTCAGCCTGATTTAATTCCGCTCTGTAAAAATACACTCTGATTCAGTTTGATGGAAATTCAATCTGAAGTCCTGAAATGAGTCTCCTCCAAAATATGCAGAGAGGTGTTTTTTTGGGTTTTTTTTTCCTCTAAAGTTGACTTTGAGGCCCTGGCCAAAGGCAGGAGGCAGGAGGGCAGTGCTGGGTCTGTTCCCAGCTCAAATCCAGGCTGGGATCAGATCCCTCAGGCTGCTGCTCCCCCCAGATTCTTCCAGAAACACTCCCCAAAGCTCAGGATCATTCTCCTCCTTGGAATTCAGTATTTAGGGATGATGTAGTCACTCTTCAACATCACAGCAGCAGAATTTCCAGATTGCAGACCAGGCTGGCCCCAGCTCTCCTCACTCTGTTCCTGCTAGAGGAGTTTTTTAGCTGCCCTAACAGGTAATCAATGAGCTCCTGGAAATCGTTAATCACGTCGTTAGGAGATCCAGGGAAATTTGTAACACAAGTGATGTATGAACAGCTCCTGGATGGGAAAGGGGAGGAGGGAGAGTCGATAGAGGGGGGTCACCAGGGTCACCCTCCAACTGACCAATTTACATTTACAGACATTTCAGCACAGCTTGGAACCGGCTGCTGAAATGTAAAACAATTCCAACAGCTCGACTCCTGGCTCTCCTTCAAACACCATCAGACAGCTGACTCAGCAAACTGCTTTGGGAGGACTGGGAACAGCCCACCCTGGGCTCTGCTGGGCGTCCTCCACTTCATGTACTCAGCCCCTGCCGGCAGAGGCAAAGCCAGGGACAATCACTCCAAGGGACAATCACTCCAAGGGACAATCGTTCCAAGGGACGATCACTCCAAGGGACAATCACTCCAAGGGACGATCACTCCAAGGGACATTTGCTCCAGAAGTCATAGAACTGTAGAACCATGGAATGGTTTGGGTTGGAAGCCCCGTAAAACCCTGGTAAAAAGCCCCTCTCTGTGAGCCCAGTCAGTCCATGAGCCTGGGGTAACAGCAGGCTCTGCCCTGAGCTCCTTCTCCTACATCACCTCAGTCCTGTGTCACACCTGAGCCCTCAGAGCAGCCCTGGGTGATCACAGGAGTCATTCCTGGTGTTCAGCACTTCCCAAATCATCTGAACACCACCTCCCTGAGCCCAGCAAATCTGCAGCGTGAGCTCCACTGCTCCTTTAGCACTGGGAGCAGCATTAGCAGGGCTGGTAATGGCAGCAATGCTTAATTCCAGAATTAACTGGAGTAGGTCTGAAAGCAGCAGGGAAATCACTGCCACAGGATTCTTGGGTCTGCCCAGCTTAGGCTGCATCACACCTTGGTGACAATTGAAGCACTTTGGTCTCTTTTCTTCCTTCACAAAAAAAAATACAAATGTGAGCAAGAAAGCTCAAAGAAAAAAAAAAGGGTTTTTCTCTCCGTGTGCAAAGATGTAATTTAGATTTTGCTTCGTGTCTCCATATTTATTGTACATTAGGTTTGAACTTGAAAAACCGTAAAAAAAAAAAAAAAAGGGGAGAAACTGAGAAAATATCTTGGTTACAAAATTAAACAAATCCAGGATGGCTGGACAGAAAAAAAAAAACCCCAACCTGCTGCAAGGAAGTGTTTGTCTGCGTGCACAATATGTTGCTGGTATTTATTGAGCTGCAAATCTCGGGTTGTGTTTTCTTATTTACACTCCTTCACTGTGACTGTGTTTTCCTCAGACCCACAGCTCCGTTTCAGCTGGGAAAGGCCAGAGCTCAGCAGGCTGAGGGAGCTGCAGAGAGGGGCACGGGGTGATGGGGCAGCCCCAGGCAGGGCTGGGGCAGCAGGGCTGGCATTCCCAATGCCCACATTATTCCCTCTCTGGCACAGGGTGCTGCCAGCACAGCAAACCCTGCTCAGCTCCCCAAAAGGGCTGTGGGACCTTGTGCTGCTCCAGGCACAAAGCCAGCTCCAGCCTGTGCTTCCAAATATATTGATTTTTTATTATTATTTTTTTTTCTCCCTAAATGCCAGCCCTCCTTGGTTAATCCTTTAGCCATTATGGTGTTTTTCTGGATCACAGAGCAGCAGAACTGCAAGTGCCCCAGGGAGGCCGTGCCTGCAGTCCCTCCCTGCTGGCCCTGTGGCAGCTCTGCTGGCTGGGGACAGTGGGGACGTGCCCACAGAGTGCCCAGGGCCAGGCCCTGCCTCCAGCCAGCCCCTGGCACAGTGCCCTGCCCTCCTGGCAGCCTGGGGAGGGAGGGAAAACACAAACTGCAGCCACAGCCTGCTCAACACCTCTGCAGGCAGGGCTGGGTCATGTCCTCGCACACAAAGCCCCTTCCTTCCTTCCTTCCTTCCTTCCTTCCTT
Source organism: Zosterops lateralis (assembly GCF_965231275.1). NCBI lineage: Eukaryota > Metazoa > Chordata > Aves > Passeriformes > Zosteropidae > Zosterops > Zosterops lateralis. Next base: position 17,998,784 of record NC_139774.1, on the reverse strand, counting down.
CCTTCCTTCCTTCCTTCCTTCCTTCCTTCCTTCCTTCCTTCCTTCCTTCCTTCCTTCCTTCCTTCCTTCCTTCCTTCCTTCCTTCCTTCCTTCCTTCCTTCCTTCCTTCCTTCCCCCAGAGTCATGGGGCAGAGGGACACAGGGACACAGGGACACAGGCACAGAGGGACCAGGGACAGAGGCACAGAGGGACACAGGGACAGGGGGACAAGGCTCATCCTCGGCAGGAGCTGCCTGGCGGCTGTGCTGCTGCTGGGACACAGGGTGGGCTCCCATCCCCACCGGGTGCTGGGAGCAGGGGGACAGGTCTGGACAGAAACATTTCAGCCCATAAAGGTCACACCCAAGGGGTCAGGGACGCCTCTGCCAGTAGAACTGGGCAGACACAGCCCAGCACCCAAAGCCATCCCTGCTGCCTCCTCAACACTGTTAGGACGAGCTCTGAGCCCTAAATCCAACCTACTCTTCAGTCAAGCTTTGCTTTGCTTACTCACTGAGCAGCAGATTCTTGGCCTAATCTGACAATCAGATTTGACACAACTGGTTTCCAATAAATAACAGCATTTCTCATCTATGGACTGACTCTAATCAACAACTCTACAGGTTTTTCAGCCTCCCCTGACAAACTGGGAGAGCAAAAAGCTCAGAGCAAGGTCCTCCAGCCATGAACAGGCTGACAGACCTGGCTGGCTGCAGCCCCAGCACCTGCAGATGATCATCCTGGTGAGAGTGTTTGCTTTGGCAAGGGGGACCAGAGGCACCGATGATGACAATAATTACCTGGAAACAGAAACATCTCCTGTCAGCGGGGAAGAGGCTTGCATTATTCATTGGATTAGACTTCATTTTGCTTGCTTTGGGGTCGTTTTGATCTCCACTGATTTAAAACCAGGCAGCAGCAGCTCCTGGATCATGTGGCATTATTGGTTTAAAGAGGGCTGGGTGATGTTCCTCTCCCACATCTCGCCTGTTTGACAGCACAGCTGTGGGTGTCACTGAGCAAAGGCTGCTCCGTTTTGTGAGTCAAATTTCTGCCACACAATGAATTTATGAGTCAGTGGTAGGCACATCAGGATGGGATCCTTTACTCAGTCACACACACGCAGTGACAAGGCCCCAGCTGCAATCCCAAATGGATCCTTTTGGAAACAGACCCCAGGATCATCCCAGGGAATTGTGTCCAATGGACAGGCATGGGGGAATGTCACCTGGCATTTTTCCTTCCTCCTGCACATCCCTGCCCAAGAGGATTCATCTGTTTACCCTGGGACACTCTGAAGCCTTCTTCAGAAAAAACCCTGCACATCAGCCTGCAGCTGCAACCACACCTGGCCAGCTCCTGCACAGAGCAGGGGGAGGCCCAACATCCAAAGGGCTCTGGAGTGAGTGGGGCCAGCACGGGGCCTGCAGGAGCATCATCCATCCCTCCCTCCATCCATCCGCCCATCCATCCATCCATCCATCCATCCATCCATCCATCCATCCCTCCCTCCCTCCATCCCTCCATCCATCCCTCCATCCATCCCTCCATCCATCCATCCCTCCATCCATCCCTCCCTCCATCCATCCATCCATCCATCCATCCATCCATCCATCCATCCATCCATCCATCCATCCCTCCCTCCATCCATCCATCCCTCCATCCATCCATCCCTCCATCCATCCATCCCTCCCTCCATCCATCCATCCATCCATCCATCCATCCATCCATCCCTCCATCCATCCATCCATCCCTCCATCCATCCATCCATCCCTTCATCCATCCATCCATCCATCCATCCATCCCTCCATCCATCCATCCATCCATCCATCCATCCATCCATCCACATCTGGCTCCCAGATCCACAGCACCAGGAATGTCTCTCACTTCCCTCTGCACATCTGCAGGTGCCTGGGATGCTCCCTGTGTGCAGCTGTGCCAGGGGAGGCTCCACCAAATCAAACCAACCACCCTGACAATCATCCCTTCCCAGAGAGAAGGGACACGGCTCCAGGGTGTTGGAGCTCCAAGATATTGGGACAACAGCCGTGTGAGATGGGGCTGACAGGCAGTTCTGTGCCAGGCCACACCAGGCTGTGACAGGTCCCAGCTGTCCTGCAGGCACAGGCACACACATCCTGCTGTGTCACAGCTCTGCTGGCAGGAACTCAGGCTGCTCCCTTCCCTCCCTGTGCTCTGCTCTCCTGGCAGTCCCAGCAGCCACGGGCACAGTGTCACCCACTGCTGTCACCCACTGCTGTCACCTGGGGCTGGAGGGGGACAGAGTGACAGTTTTTGGGGTCTGGAGGAGCACAGGACTTGTTTGTGGGCTCTGGAGGAGAGGAGCACAGGGCTGTCACAGCCCAGGAACGGGGCCAGGCTCTGGAGGGCTGGCCCAGCCCAGCTGCTGTCACCGCCCCCAGCACCTCCGTCACCAGATGTTCAAGTGCACACTGTCAGTTCATCACATTATAAAGGCTGAAAATACCCAAGCAGAGGCTGTTCGCCCTCTTCAGAAATGAGAGTTTGGCAATGAGGTTTCACTTTTAGATCATTAAAGCAAGAGTGGGGGGGGAACCCACAAAAAGATTCTGGTCAGAAATCCAGCCATAACCAGTAGAGAATTTAAGGAAATATCTTTGCTACAGCAGAAACTGAAGGGAGAGGAAAGGCATGAGCAGCCCCTCAGCTCTCACCTCCTGCCAGCAGGAGCGTGACAGTGCTCTGTCCCCACCCCTGCAGGAGCTGTGTGTCACAGACCTGTCCCCAAGCCCTGCCATGTCCTGTCCCCAGCCCTGCAGGGGCTGTGTGTCACAGATGTGCCCAGGGGTGGCTCCCCTGGCCCATCCCAGCCTGTCCCCAAGCCCTGCCATGTCCTGTCCCCAGCCCTGCAGGGGCTGTGTGTCACAGACCTGTCCCCAAGCCCTGCCATGTCCTGTCCCCAGCCCTGCAGGGGCTGTGTGCCACAGACCTGTCCCCAAGCCCTGCCATGTCCTGTCCCCAGCCCTGCAGGGGCTGTGTGCCACAGACCTGTCCTGGGGTGGCCCCAGTGCCCCATCCCAGCCTGTCCCCAAGCCCTGCCGTGCCCTGGCCCGTGTGGGGCTGGCTGGAGCCCGGCTGTGTCCCTGTTGTCCCCAGACCTGGCCGGGCTCTCCTCAGCTCTCCTCAGCCTGCTGTGCCAGGCTCATCCTGCAGAGCTGGTTTTGGGAAAGGCTCCCCTCGGGGAGCACTCAGGGATCCTCACACAGCCTGAACAGCCCCAGGATGGGCCATGGGGATGAGAGGCTGTGCAGTATTGATGGTGCAGAGCTCCAGCAGCACACGCTGTTCCCTGTCAGAGCTGCTCAGCTCACACCCCCTCCAGCCCATCTCAGCCACCGTCAGATGGATTCGCACATGGAAAATGCTCTTTATCTTCATGCCAAGCACAGGCATTAACCTTCCCGGTGGTATTTGGAGCATACAATGTACTCGGTGTATTGAAACACCATTCTTCCCTGTATTCTTCCTTCTTTGGAGCTAATCATCCTTTTCCAGCTCGGAAGGTTTCCTCTATGAGGCCTTTCCCAGGAGCTCCTGAGCAGCCCTGCAAAGCCAAACTGTGCCTCCCCAGCTGTGCCACACACCTCCCAGGCTCAGGCCCATTAACCTGCTCACAGCAGCTTGATGGATTAATGCTTACACAGCCACAGTTGGCAGGGCCTAAATAAATAATTCTGCCTGAGCAGCTGCACAGGAGACGCCACGTTCCGCTGCAAAGCCAGATGTCAGGTTTATTGGTCCTCGAAGTTTCGGATGAAACGGCTCGGGGACAATTGGAAGGGAATTATTTCAGGAGAGTTGGAGAGGGAATTGTTTTGGTGCAGGTGAATTCTGGAGCCTGCTGGGAGATGCATCAGCTGCAGCCAGCCCTGGGAAGGTCTGCAGCTCCATGGCAGCAGCAGCAGCAGAACTGAACCACTCAGCTGGGACAGGAAAGGGTCACCTGGCACCACAGCCATGGCTTTAGCTCCTACCTGGGGAAGGACCCTCTGGAAAATCCACCTCTGACACTGAAATGGTGTCAAAACCCCACAAAACTGATCAGAGCCAAATCCAAGGCCTGATAAACTGCATAGAAATCATTCCAGGAACTTCAACTGGATTTTACTGAGGAGAGAAGAGTTTGTGACACCTGCTATGGACTTTCATTCTCCAGAATTTCTATGGTACCTCTCCTCTTGGTCCCTACCCTGGCTGTAGTGATGAGCGAGCAGTGAGCAAGCCTTGAAGGTAAAAATTTTAGAAATATGAAAATCAGGAGTCTGTATTTACTAATTCAGAAAACCCAAGTTCATCCTCTCTTCAATTAGCAGAGACCATTGTGCCTATAAAGAACTTATATTTTTTCCTTACTTTAAATATAAATGCCAGCACAATTTGTTCTAATCCATTCCTTTACCTACATTAATTCTCTTCCTAGAACTCGTACAAGACACTGTAATTTCAAGCAGAAGCTTCTTAATAACACAAATCATCTATCCCTGTTGGAATATAAGCGGATCCATGACCTTAGAACTATTTTGCTAAGAAATCCAGCTAGAAAACTAATTTTAAGTAAATCTACAGATGTCAAAAACCCAGATGGCTTTTCAGGATGCTAACTTAAGCTTCATTGCATAAGCAGATTAGGGCTGCCTGTTGAGCCCCACACAAGAGGGGATGGTGCTGAATCCACGGAATTACACCCCAACTGTTCACTTCCTGATGCATCGTCCATGGGAAACTTTTGTCAGCTCCCCACGCCAGGAGCCTGTTCACTGTGAGCACCACAGCCAGGGCAGCAGCTCTGCCTTATCTGTCTGTCCTCTGTCCTTCTGTCCTGCTATCCCTCTGTCCTTCTGTCCTTCTGTCCTTTTATCCGTCTGTCCCTTTATCCCCCTGCCCCTCTATCCCTCTGTCCTTCTATCCCTCTATCCCTCTGTCCCCCTGTCCCTCTGTCCTTCTATCTCTAAGTCCCTCTGTCCCTTTATCCCCCTGTCCCTCTATCCCTCTATCCCCCTGTCCCTCTATCCCTCTATCCCCCTGTCCCTCTGTCCCCCTGTCCCCCTGTCCCCCTGTCCCTCTATCCCTCTGTCCCTCTGTCCCTCCATCCCCCTGTCCCTCTATCCCTGTGTCCCTCTGTCCCTCCATCCCCCTGTCCCTCTATCCCCGTGTCCCCCTGTCCCTCTATCCCCCTGTCCCTCTATCCCTCTGTCCCCCTGTCCCCCTGTCCCTCCATCCCCCTGTCCCTCTATCCCCGTGTCCCCCTGTCCCTCTATCCCCCTGTCCCTCTATCCCTCTGTCCCTCCATCCCCCTGTCCCCCTGTCCCCCTGTCCCTCTGTCCCCCTGCCCAAAGCATCCCGTGGCTACACTGCTGGACGGGACAACTGCTCCATCCTTCATCCTCCTCAGATGCAAATGGAGGCAAACAGCCTCCTGAGCCTCTCAAATGTTCCAGCCCAGCGGTTGTGGAATGATTTCCTGCCACAGACCCCCAGGTCCCCGATTCCTCGGGTGTTACCGGGGGTAACCAGCTGTACCCGGGGCTCAGTCTCGGTTACCGAGCCTGGAGCGCTCTGGGCTCAGCCCCGGAGCCGCTGTGGCTGCGGGAGGCAGGGCAGGGCACAGCCCGCTCCTGGAGAGGACACTGCCTTTTCCAGGGCCGTGTTGTGTAAGGAGCCCCATCCGGCCCCTGTGTGCTCACAGCCTCATTCCAGGGCACAGCAGCCGCCTCTGGGAGGGCCCCAGAGGGCTGGGATTGTGTTTTCCCCTCCCTGCTGCTGACAGATGGCCGGGCTGCCTGCGCCTCACCATTACCAAACCTCTATTACCTTTACAAAGCGAATCCCAGCCGAATGTTTTCTGCAACAAATTTCTTACCCTTTTCACGCTCTGTTTTGTGTCCCGGGAAGCGCTCAAAGCGCTCGGGGGCTGATTTCCAGCGCATCCTCCGGGCACAGGCAGGGCGCTTTCGGCAGTCTGTGCTGCCACCTAGCCAGGCCCGGCTCAGCCCCGCTCCACCTGCACAGCTCGGGGGGAAATGTGTGTCCCCAGAGCCCAAAGGCGGCCCCAGGATGGAACCTGTCCCCCCGCCGGCGGTACTTACGGTAAAAGACGTATTCGGTGTAGCTGGACCACACCTTGTCCTCCGTGTACTGGTTGACGAAGGACGCGGTCACCGAGGAGTTACAGGCCACCATGTGGAATCCACACTCCGACAACATGTCAAAAGCCCTCTCCAGGTGCTTGAACTTGAGATAAAACCTGGAGGTGTATCTTTCCGGAGCCCTGTCCGGGTCTCTGCTTTCGTTCAAACTTTCTCCAAAAACCTCTTTGACCAAAGAAATCCTCCCACAGACCAAAATCCTGGGGACTCTCCTGAATTTGGCGTCTGCTTGGCTCTCCCTGCCGACAGTGCAGGAGCCTCGGTAGCCGAGGGTGATGAATCCCCATTTGCGGTCCGGGGGCAGCAGCGACGAGGGGGGACATATTCTGGTGTCACTGCCCTGGGACATCTCCTCGTAGTCACTGTGGCAATAATCATCAGGGCTTTGCTTGTTGTCGTCAGGAGTCAGGAGCTTGACCAAGTCCGGGAGCTGGAAATACTCAGCCTCCCTCTTGAGCCTCCCCTTCTCCGGGAAGTGGTCGGGCAGAACCACCTGCTTGTCCCTGAGATAGTCCAGGATGTAGCGGAAAAGGAAACCGTCTCTGTCGATGAAGAATCTCCCCTTGGAGTCCTTGGCCAGGTCGTTGGCCGTGTCTCTCTTCGGGGTGAACATTTTCCAGAGCAGGGAGTGAGGGGTGCCCACCAGGGTGGAGTGGCGGGTGAAGTAAACCTGGCCGCCCACGTTGAGCTCCACCACCTCGGGGAAGGAGAGCGGCCCCGAGCCCTGCTCCCGGCCTGGGAGGTAAGTCCTGCAGTTCCCACTCAGAGCCATGGCAGTTTACACTGGAAATCGGCAGCAGGGAGAAGCAGGACTATCAATCACATCAGAGGGTGGAATAAGGCTCCCAGTATTAAGGAGAAACAAAGGGGAAAGGAGAAGTGAGGAAATAAAAATAGCCAAAAAGGATTGTTTAGAGGAGAAATGTGGATCGTCCATGGGTGACAGCGTGGCAGAAGGGGTTTGTACACCGAGCCACGGAGGCTGGAGGATGGAGAGCTGTCACCTCATGACATGCAATCACATCATCGCATCTTCCAACAAAGCCGTCAAAACCAAGGTCAAGCCCAGCCTATGGTCACTCACAGGTCTGTGAAAAGGGAAAACAAAACGAGGCACAAATTACTCTCCTGAGCATCGCAGCTGCTGCAACAGAGAAAAGCAGAGCAGTTTGCAGAGCCAAGCTAAATCTGCTAAATAGGTCTCTCTTTTTTTTTTTGGCAAGTTCTACACTTCTATTTCACAACTATTCATCAATGAAAGGGCTACACAGGACTCCACTGGTTAAAACAAACTGCACACTTCATCTTTAAAGAAACATCCAAATTAGACATGCACACGAGGGAACAAGAACAGGGAGTCTTACCTTGGTGACAATTAATGCACAGCTCTTGTAAAGAAAACCAAAATGTCAAGACACTCAGAACACACAAACAGGCACACGGGGTCCGGGTGCTGTGGATCCGATCCCGGCAAGGGACAGCAAAGGCAAGAGAAGTGCTCTTAGCAGCATCCGCGGAGCTCTGGAGTGTTAAACCGAGTCACAGGGAAGTTACCCGCGGCGGCTGACGAGGAAACCCAGCACAGACAGCACGGCGGAGGAAAATAAATAAATAAACAAACCAACGAAAGAAATAATTCCCGAGCGGACGCGCCGGGCTGGGGCAGCGGGAAGGCAGAGGGGGGTTGATCCGCCAGCTCTGATGACTTGCAGAAAGCCCGGAGGATGCGGCAGGCACTGCTGGGCTCCCCCATGGCCCGCAGGGACCGCGGGCACCGCCGGGCACCGCTCAGCGCTCAGAGCTCAGCGCTCAGAGCTCAGCGCCGCGGGGCCGCCGGAGGAACGGAGCGTGATACCGATTGCATCATCTTAAAGGGGTCGGGCTGGGATGGGCGCCCGTGTCCTGCACCGGCACCGGCACCGGGCACAGCTGGGCACAGCTGGACACAGCTGGACACACAGCTGGGCACAGCGGGCACGGACAGCGCCGGGCAGCAGCGGCAGCACCGCGGACAGCGGCAGCACCGCGGACAGCGGCAGCACCGCGGACAGCGGCAGCACCGCGGACAGCGGCAGCACCACGGACAGCTCCGGTCAGCGCCCCCCGGTGCCGGCGGGGCCGGTCACCGCTGTCCCCCGGGCCGGTCACCGCTGTCCCCCGGGCCGGTCACCGCTGTCCCCTCCCGCTCCGTCCCCTGGGCCGGCAGTGCCCGTCCCCGGCCCGCCCGCAACGTGCCTGTCCCGGCTCCGCGGGGTCCCGGGAACCACCGGGATTCTCCGCCGGGCAGCACCGGGATTCTCCGCCGGGCAGCACCGGGATTCTCCGCCGGGCAGCACCGGGATTCTCCGCCGCTGCCGCCGCTGCTCATCTCCCCGGGGCCGGCAGGGAGGGGACCGTGCGGGGCTCAGGAAGGAGGAGGAGGAGGAGGAGGAGGGACCGGGGGCGGAGGACTCGCTTTACTCGCGGATCTCGGAGCGGGGGAGCCTCGGGCGCGCCGGCACCGCCACCTCGTGTCCGTCCGGGTGTTGTGGGCGCGGAGAGCGGGGCCGGGAGCAGAAATCCAGCTCCACAGAGCTCCACACACCGCGGGGCATCCTCGGGAACGGGGCAGCACCGCCCTGGGCCGGCTCACAGCGATCCTGGGCCAAAATCCCCTGCTCGGAGTGAGAAACATATGAGAAAACAGCCTTTTTTATCTCAAACGTTGACAAAAAGCTCTGGAGTGAAGGCTCTGTGTGATGGAGTCACAGTGCAGATTTTGTAGATTTTGCTCACTGCAGTAAAGTTCACAGGTTCACAGAATATTCTGAGTTGGAAGGGTCAAGGAGCACAGAGTCAGAAATGGCCCACTCGGGGATTGAATCCACAGCCTCGGTGTGTGAGCCATGCCCTGACCAGCTCAGGCTGCACATTCTTCACTGAGAGTCCTCTGAAAACGTGGCCACAATTTAAAACAAAATAGCCAAAAAGAATAATTTTCAAGGCTACGACATAAAATCATTATTTGTGTACCTACAGACTTTTCAAATTAAATCTGAGAGCCGAACAATAAATCAAACCCTTGATTTTTCACCTTAATTCACTAATTCTGAAGCAAATGCTGCGCTCCTGAACAGAGTCTGTCTCTCACTTCAGTATTTTCAAACCAGCAGAATCTGGTGCTACTACAGGGTTGTGCCTCAGAGAAAATCCCAGGCCTGTGTGCTGCCCTTGTGGCTCTGCAGAGCAGCTGGAGCAGCACAGGTCAAGTGCTCCACAACCCCTGCACAGAGGATTTAAAGGTTGGGCATGTGAGATCATGTTCACTTAAATGTCTTCATTACTTTTTAAAGAGCCTGGTGCCGCCTGTGCAGACAAGATTTGACATCTGCAGGAGCAGCCAGAGGGAACAGCAGCTGCCTCTGGGAGTGACAGGGCTGGCCCTGCTCAAGGCAGGGAGAATTGCAGCAGCTTTTGTAAATATTTCAGTCATCCACGCTGGTTCATACGCTGCGATCTAATTAAAATCCATTTCCAGAAAGGCAGGGATGGAAGAATCAATTCCCTCTCTCTGGTGAGAACTGATGGGGTTCAAACCATCACAGAAAGGTTTGTGATGTCCCACTGATCACAACCAAGAGCCAGGGCTGGGGATGGAGGATGCTCAAACCATCACAGGAATGTTTGTGATGTCCCACTGATCACAACCAAGGGCCAGGGTTAGGAATGGAGGGTGTTTAAACCATCACAGAAATCTTTGTGATGTCCCAGTGACAAAAACCCAAAGCCCAGGGATGGGGGAAGTTGCTCTGAGGGCCAGGACACCACAGGGTGGGATGTGCAGGTTCTCAGTGAACGGGGACAGGAGTTACCCCCACCTGGCACTCCTGACAAGCTCTGAGGAGCACCAGGCACACATTCGGATTCCATGTGATTAGTACAGTACAGACAGCTCAAAGCTCCAAGTCTTTTTGGAACATTATCATCAGAATTGCCCTTTGAAAAGAACAAAAACCTTGGAATTTTAATCACAACAGCTTTAGAAATGCATCTGCACTTTTCAAATAATAATGAAAGCAATTCAGCACCTGCTTTTATTTCTTTACACGGGACATTCCAATCATTTCACTGTAACACAATTTCCTTTGATGAAATGACTTCAGTAGTAAAAGCATCACGTAATGCTCCCCAGCTAAATACAAGCCATGGGCCAAATCCATCAAAATGCAGCCTGAGAGAGTGAAACTTTAAAATCTGGGCCAAATATGCGATGACCTAAATGTAAAATATGTGTCAGGACCACACCAAGGGGCAACTGCAGTTCTGATGGAAGAGAAAAGCAGCATCCATCAAAGGGAGGAGGATGAAGCACTTCTCACTTCTGACAGATGCCTTCATAACTTTCAGCACAGGCAAGGGAAAATTTAGCTAAAAGTGTTGTGCTCCTAAAGTCCCAGCATAGCTGTGCTGAAAGCCAAGCCATGAATGCTGTGACACCGTTCACAAGTTTGAGGTCATTCCTTATGACAAAGTGCTAAATTGGCATTTCAGGAAATCATGGAACAACTGACTTTATTGAATTTGGTGGGTGTTAAAAATAGGTGTCTGAGAAGCAGCAGCAATGAGTGCTAGAAAGGAAGGGCAGCGTCACCTGGGGTAGAGTAGCAGTGTGTCTGTGTGTGTATCACCTCCCATCTCCAGAGGAAACGCAGGCTGGAAATTCAAATCGAGTCACCCACACATACTGAGAAACATGGGAGATGTTTATCAGCAACAACACAAGGGCTCTGAGGTGCCTGGAGAAGGAGCAATTGAAAGCAGCAGAAACTGAAGTAGAAATTCTGAGGAAAAAAAATATCTCCAAGTTGGATTTTGGACAGAAGATTCCACCTGAAAAGGCACCTGAGAACTTCCATCGCCCTGTGTGATCTTTGCACACAATAGTTGAAATAAGAAAGGCAGAAAGAAGAAGAGCACTTCCAGTTCCAGGCTTGCACTTTGATGTAGGAACAACTTCAAGGTGCACCTAAGGCTCCTTCAGTCCTGTTCCCTGTAACATTCTGTGCTTCTCAGCAGGTTCCTGTCCAAGCCCTGAGCCCAGGAAATGTTTCCCAGGCAGAACTCCATCAAGCCAGAGAGAAGGTGTAGGTATTTTGAAATGAGGTTTGAACTAACCCAGTCTGGGCCTCACTCTGAGGCCCGTGAAGCCTCTGGTGCAGTTAGAAATTAGTCAGTGAAGTTTGTGACACAGTTAAAATTAGATGTTAAGGTGTTAATGGGAGATAGTGGGTTTTCCAGAGGTTAATAAGTAGTTATTAGTGTGAACACTTCACCACCTTAAGGAATAAGTGAAACAACATTTATTTGCATTCTTCCTGTGCTGTGTGCCAGTGGAAATGTATCTGCATTTGTAAACTGTACAGAAGAGTATATAACCTGCCATTTTAGAAAAAATAAACAGAGAATGTAGCATTAATCACAGTGATTGGATCTGCGTTTTTGCTCTCATCCAGGTTCCCATTATTTTAAGGGTCTTCCCTGTTTATAAGAGGGCAGTGTCTGAGAGTGGTGACACGGCAGAGGGATAAGGAAATGTCTGCACTGGGCCTGTCATGAGAGGCAGAAACCATGTCCTGCACTGGGAGAAACCAACCCCAGACCGCTGAGAGTTCCACCTCCCCAGCAGGGCTGTATCCTCCCCACCACCCACCTCCCTGACTGAGCTCCCTGCAAGAGAAACCAGGCGAGAACAAGTGATACCGAGCTAAATCAGAGATTATCCCCTGATCCAGCGGTGTGAATTACACACAGTGAAATTCTCATCTGCTCAAATCCAGCAGTACGTGCCAACGGGAAGCCCCAACAAATCTCTCACTTTGAAGAAAAAGCATAAAGCGACACTAAATGGCTGAGTGTCCCTGAGAAAGGATCTGCCAGCAAAGAATGTGAGTGCCATGAAGGCGGGTTTATGCACAGAGTCAAGCATTACACAGATTTGCCCTTGATCTTTTATTCATAACTCAAGTGCGTAATGTATTTTCATCCCAAACAAGCAAAGGGGAAGAGCAGCTTTCCCAGCTGCTCAGGGTGTGAGCACAGGCTGGGAGCAAGGCTCAAATGGAGACATCACATCGCTTTTGGCATCGTGTATCACACAGAGAGGGGTCACAGCTCCTGCACAGGAAAACCCTCTGCTCCTTCTGGGAACACCAAACCCACAGAGCTCACACAGCACAAGGTCTGGGCCTCCCAAAAGCTGACAGTGTGAGGGAATCATGTTCCAGTGATCTCCATATCAATCACTGCACATCAGAGAACGTTCTGGAGAATAATTGATATATGTGTGCTGACAACTCCTTTGGAATCCCATGGCCACTGTTGAACAAAGCAATCTGCTCCACAAACAGCCCTGACCCTGCAAGAGAGCCAGCATGTGCAGAGATCTCATGGACACACTGGGAAATGAGGATTAAAATCAGACCAAAATCACTGTTTTCAGTCTCCCCTCTGCAAGGCTCTTCCTTCCTCCCTCCCCTTCAAGTTCTGCCATAACAAGGCCTATTTCACCAGACACCTTCCTCCTCTTCCTCTCCCCACCCTCTCGTTCCTCCAAAGATCTTTGAATAATACTTTTATTCTCAGTCTGATTCAAATTATCCTGTTATTAACACTGGTGTAATTATAGTGTGTTTTTTAACATTCCAGCTAAAACAAAGCTTTGGTAGCACTATCATTACACCAGCACTGTTGTAACCCAGGTACTGAGTACTTTTATGAGTACTTTAACTCATTCCAAGTTGGAGCCATTTCAGGGTCTCTTGCAAACATAAATTCCCTGCCCAGGTGATGTTTAAGGCCAGGTGGAGCAATCTGGACCATGGATGGGATGAGTTTTAAGGTCCTTTCCACCCCAAACAGTGTGATGGCCCCGGTGCAGCTGGAGCTGGGCAAAGTGACAGTGCCTTGTGTTTGGGGCCTCCCCAGGCTGCAGCTCCAGGCAGTGCACGGGCTGTCCTTCCCAAAGCATCAGGAATCTGTGCAGGTGCAGTGCCTGCCCTCCCCTTGAACGCACAGGCTGTGTCAGGGCACCCTGCCCTGGCTGGGAATCCATCCCACAGGTAATTCCCTACAGAAGTGCTGAAATGCCTCGTGCAGGGAGAGCTCACTAAGGAAAGCTCGATCTCAGCCCTCAGGAAATTCTAATAATCTAAGCAAACCCAACCAGATTTCTCAGCAAAGAGCCTTTCCCCCAGCAGATCTCAATTACACAGGCCAGTGCCCGGGATTTGGGTGTCATTTCCCTGCCCAGTGAGCTGCAGCAGGTCACAGAGCCCAGCCAAGGGGCACCGAGCCATCACTGCAGCCCGCACACTGTGCAGGTCTTGCATGAGAGCTGGTGTCTCCTCAGCCTTCAAACGCTGATTTTCCTGGAGTGTAAATTTGCATGGAGCAGCTCACGGCACAGTGACTGAGCTCATTTATCCGTGGCTGTAATTCTCCACCGGTGCTCCATTCAACTCTACAAAGTGACACGTTCCTCACTGTTCTCGGCACTACCACGGGCTCTGCACTGTCAGATCTGCAATTTAAATACTGTCACTTCACCAGCAGAATGTTACACACACAAACTTGGAACAAAATGACTGTAACTGTGTCCTGAAAAGGAAAAACGTACACAAAGTTAACCCAGGGACGTGGCCTGTGGAATGCTGTGTGTCCCCACGGCTGGTGCTTGGCTCTGGGAGGGAACCAGAGCTCAGAGTATGTCATGTATAATATGGAAACTGGTTCTGCTCTAGTTCTGAACCTCGTCACCACACACCCCTTCAGTGAGGTGTAAAACAAGGATAAAGCAGCACTCCTGACTCAGCTCATTCGGAAATTTCAGCTTAATTTCCTCAGCCAGAGTTTTCCCTGACTGTCACCTCAAACCAGCGAGGCACGGTCACCCCTCCCTGTGCCCAGCTCTGGGACAGGAGAGAGTTAATAAACACTAATTCTAATTAACAGGCTTCTAAAGGTGGCTAAAATCCTTTTCCCCAGCCCCGGGAATAAACAGTGAGTGATACTAAAATGAGCTTCTTAATATGAGAGTCTTCACAGTCGTGTTTTCCTCAATTCCCCCATATTCCCAGGTCCTGCAGTTTATTTGTGAGGGGTGGGCCAACAGCCGGGCTTTGATAAAGACAAGAAGATCCACAGCTCTAGAAAAGCCTTCGTGTGGCCACAGGAAAATGGTTTTTTGTGGATAAATGAAAAGCTAGTGAGTGAATGGGCTGCACTGGAGCCACAGTGACCTCCTGTGGATAAACCTGGCCTTGAGGGAGGGACGGGCTGAGGGGGGACAGGGCTGAGGGGGGACAGGAATGAGAATGGAGAGGGCTGAGGAGGGACAGGAATGAGGAGAATCTGAGGAGGGACAGGGCTGAGGAAGGACAGGGCTGAGGGAGGATCTCAGGAGGGACAGGGCTGAGGAGGGACAGGGCTGAGGGAGGATCTCAGGAGGACAGGGCTGAGGAGGGACAGGGCTGAGGGAGGATCTGAAGAGGGACAGGGCTGAGGAGGGACAGGGCTGAGGGAGGATCTCAGGAGGGACAGGGCTGAGGAGGGACAGGGCTGAGGGAGGATCTCAGGAGGACAGGGCTGAGGAGGGACAGGGCTGAGGGAGGATCTGAAGAGGGACAGGGCTGAGGGGGGACAGGGCTGAGGAGGGACAGGGCTGAGGAGGGACTGAGGAGGGACAGGAATGAGAATGGAGAGGGCTGAGGGGGGACAGGGCTGAGAGGGGACAGGGCTGAGAGGGGACAGGGCTGTGGAGGATCTGAGGAGGGACAGGGCTGAGGAGGACAGAGCTGAGGAGGACAGGGCTGTGGAGGATCTGAGGAGGGACAGGGCTGAGGAGGACAGGGCTGAGGAGGACAGGGCTGTGGAGGATCTGAGGAGGGACAGGGCTGAGGAGGACAGAGCTGAGGAGGACAGGGCTGTGGAGATCTGAGGAGGGACAGGGCTGAGGGAAGGAGGGCCGGGCTGAGGGAGAGCTGGGGCGGGGCCGGGGCGGGGCCGGGGCGGAGCCAGAGAAGCGCCGGGGCGGGGCTAAAGCCAAGATGGGGCGGGGCTAAAGCCAAAGAGGGGCGGGGCCGGAGCGGGGCGGGGCCGGGCGGGGTTGGGGGGGCCCGCGGGCCGGGCCGGGGTGGGCAGAGGGAGGTCCCGGTGCCGGGGCCGGCCCGTCCCGCGCATGCTCGCGGCGGCGCGCGCTGTCCCGGAAGTGGAGGCGCGGCCGTGACACGTCGCAGGGGCCGCGGCGGCGGGAGCGGGGCCGGGCCGGGGCCGCAGGTAGGGCCAGACCCCGGGCGGGGAGCGAGATCCCGGGCGGGGAGTGAGATCCCGGGGTGCGGAGCGGCCGGGAGAGCGGGGCAGAGACATCCCGGGGCCCCGGCGCAGTGCGAGGTCCCGGGGCCGAACGGCGGGAGGGCCCGCGGGCCGGTCCGGGAGCGCTCGGGACCCGCCGCGCTGTTCTCTTGCAGAGGGGGCGATGTCCGGGTTCGACAGCTTCAACACCGAGTTCTTCCAGACCAGTTACAGCATCGAGGACCAGGCGCAGCCCTACGACTACAGCGGGCGGCCGTACAGCAAGTAACTCCTGTGGCCGGCCCGGGGTCACGGCAAACCGGGGCTCGGCCTGGGGGGACCCCAGATCTCAGTCCTTCCCACCCTCTGCCATGGCAGGGACACCTCCCACTGTCCCAAGGTGCCCCAAGCCCCATGTCCAGCCTGGCCTGGGACACCTCCAGGGATCCAGGGGCAGCCACAGCTCTGCCAGCCCTGCCCACCCTGCCAGGGCACAATTCCTGCCCCAAATCCCACCCAGCCCTGCCCTCTGGCACTGAGAGCCATTCCCTTGTCCTGGCACTCCAGGCCCTTGTTCAAAGTCCCTCCCCAGTTCTCCTCTGGGCTCCCTTAGGACACTTCTGTGTCTCCAGGAAAGGTTTGGCTCCCCAGCCAACTGCTGGTTTCTGGAAGTGAGTCCTGACTGCTCTGTTTGATGGAGAGCTGAGCTCACTGTCTGTAGATGGAGATCAGAAGGAATTCTGTGTTGGTTTCTATGCCTGGTAGATTTCAGAGCGGTGTTAGATGATTGAGGGACAAGTTATATGAATTATATGAATCATATAAGTGATCTGCATGTCCTTGGGAGGAGAAATACTGTTCTTGTGCAGCTCCATCTCCAGCCACTCACTTGGGAATAGAAATTAGTGTCACCTCAGTGAGCCTGTGATGAGTCTCAGGCTGCAGCAAGGGGGTGTGGGGGGTTCTCCTGGGCCAGGGGAGTCCTGGCAGCCCTGTGTGCACATCCAGCCTTGGGCTGGGGGCTTTGGTCCGTCTGTGTGACCCCTGGGCTGGATGGGCAGGTCAGTCCCATCCCCTGGGCAGGATGGGACAGGGCAGTGCCATCCCCTGGGCAGGATGGGACAGGGCAGTGCCATCCCCTGGGCTGGATCAGGATGGGGCAGTGCCATCCCCTGGGCAGGATCAGGGGCAGGGCAGTGCCATCCCCTGGGCAGGATGGGGCAGGTCAATCCCATCCCCTGGGCAGGATGGGGCAGGTCAATCCCATCCCCTGGGCAGGATGGGGCAGGATCAGGGGCAGGGCAGTGCCATCCCCTGGGCTGGATGGGACAGGGCAGTGCCATCCCCTGGGCAGGATCAGGATCAGGGACAGGGCAGTGCCATCCCCTGGGCAGGATCAGGGGCAGGTCAGTGCCATCCCCTGGGCTGGATGGGACAGGGCAGTGCCATCCCCTGGGCAGGATGGGACAGGGCAGTGCCATCCCCTGGGCTGGATCACAGGGCTGGACTCTGCTCACACAATGAGTTCTGCCTTTTCCCTCCTTCTCTTTCCAGAGTTAAAGATTTTGGAAAAGCTGATGGAAATCTCTGTGGTTGGACTTGGGATGGATCAGTGGCAGGAACACCTGAAGAGTTTGTTTAGGGCAGAGGGTGGCTTTGATTGGGGCTTTTTGTGGAGGACCTGTGGGATTTCTAAGGCAGAAGGAAGGGTTTTCTGTGTTGTACTGACTGGAAGAAGCTCTGCCTTGCAGGAGGTGTTTGAGCAGCAGCTCTGGCTGTGCCCTAACGTGGGGTTGTGCTTTGCAGGCCCTATGGAGGCTACGAGTACCCCCAGCAGGGCTTTGTGCCCCCGGACATGATGCAGCAGCAGCAGCCCTACACGGGGCAGATCTACCAGCCCACACAGGGCTACACTCCAACCTCAGCACAGTCTTTTTATGGCAGCAACTTCGAGGATGAGCCTCCACTATTAGAAGGTACAACTTGGCTGTGGCCTGGATCCAGAACTCCTCCTAGTTTGGGGATGAGTTGGTAGCAGTGTGTGGATTCCCTGCTGCTGGGAGTGCTCTGTGTGTTTGAAATTCTCATTGATTTTTTTTTTTTTTTTGAACTTGTGTTTTGGCATGGGAAATCCTTGTTCTTGTGTGAACTTCTGCAGTTGGAAGTTGGTGGTTTCCTGATTCACACCAGCTGCTGTGTGGAAGATTAAATCAGTTATCTGGGAGACCTGCCTTTGTGACAGAACACTTAATATTCCTCTTGTTGCAAATAATAATTGTGACTGCCCACTATTGTGAAATGTGTGGCTGCAGGTCCTTTGAGTTGATTCTTGGTTATAACAGGAATGTTTCATTGCTAACAAGGAATGCCAAACACTGCAGAAATGCCTGTGCAGAGTGCAGGCTGGATATTCAGCTAAGTCTGGCTGGCCTGGATCAATTTCCAGCTTATTTCTGTGATTTTTTTAGTTCCAGACTGAATAAACCCTCACTGTCACTGGGTGGAGGGATAGGCATCTATCACACCTGTCCCCAGGTGATATCTTCCACCCCTGCACTTTTTTATTAAAAATACTACTTTACTTACATAAATAAAACAGGATCAGGGACCTGTGTGAGCCCAGAACTCTGTGCTTGGGCTCTTCCCTGGTCCTTCAGAACCCACCTGGGCACTGGAATGTGTGGAGGCAGCAGGAGGAGAGAGGGGAGGGCTCAAATCCCTGGTGCCCATCACAGACCTGGGGGAGCTGGGATGTGGAGAAACAAGGAGGATAAAGGGTGGAGCAGGTGGGACAGGCAGGAAGGGAAGAAATGAACTCCATTCTCTGTTCACTTGCAGAATTGGGGATCAATTTCGACCACATCTGGCAGAAAACACTAACAGTGCTGCACCCCCTGAAGGTGGCTGACGGCAACATCATGAACGAGACAGACCTGGCTGGGCCCATGGTGTTCTGCCTGGCCTTTGGGGCCACCCTGCTGCTGGTGAGGCTCTGCAGGGCTGCTGGGGAGCCTGGGAGGGGCTGCAGAGCCTGCAGGGCTGCTGGGGAACCTGGGAGGGGCTGCAGAGCCTGCAGGGGCACTGCAGGGCTGCTGGGGGGCCTGGGAGGGGCTGCAGAGCCTGCAGGGCTGCTGGGGGGCCTGGGAGGGGCTGCAGAGCCTGCAGGGCTGCTGGGGGACCTGGGAGGGGCTGCAGAGCCTGCAGGGCTGCTGGGGGACCTGGGAGGGGCTGCAGGATCATTGCAGGGCTGCTGGGGGGCCTGGGAGGGGCTGCAGAGCCTGCAGGGCTGCTGGGGGGCCTGGGAGGGGCTGCAGAGCCTGCAGGGGCACTGCAGTGCTGCCTGGGGAGCCAGGGGAGCTCATCCTTTTTGTGGAGTGGGAAGGGACCCTCAGGGATCATCAGAGTCCAGCCCTCAGCCTGCACAGGACAGGGATTTGTGTGTGAGTGGAGGAGGCACTGGGGCTCTCACAGTGGTGGGATGTGTCAAGTCACTCTGCAGTGTCAAATCACTCTGCAGTGTCAAATCACTCTGCAGCAAACCCACTTTCACACTCACTGTAATCCTCAGTGGGCCTGGCACTGCTGGAGCCTGGTCACCTTTTCTATCTGAGCTTAATTGGAATAAGACTGTGCTTTAATTTAGACTCCTGAGTGTCAGTGATGAGATGACAGCAAACAGCATTTCATTGCCCATTCCTGGGCATTGAAAGCTTCAGGGGTTTTCATCTGTTTTAGCTTTAAATGCTCCAGGCACTGCTTTTCATTTCTGCCTAAAATTTCACGCTGCTGTGACAGTTAAAACACACTTTGGTACCAAGGGGACTTCAAGCCTACTTTAATAAGTCACTGTTATTTATGGAAAGTAGGCCAGTCAAATTAATGAAGGTGTTTATAATAGACACCTTTAAATTTTCTTTTCCTAAAAATTGATTTCTCCTGTGTGCTTTTTTAAAAAAAAGCCACAGAGTGTGGTGAGGGGGAGTGAGCTGAGCCTGGCACAGAGCGGGCAGCAGGTGGGATTGTTTCCTGTGCTGCTTGGGAAGGAGGAGAGCTGGGTCTGAGCACACCCAGTTTGGGAATTGTTGGAAAGGGACACCCTGGAACAGCCCCATGTCCTGCAGAGGAAGGTGCTGGAAGGGGAGCCTCAGTCTCAGCCTGGGAAAACCAGGAGGTGACTGAACACATGGACATGACCCACCTGTGCTGCTGTGGGCTTGTGAACAAAGAAAGTTTGGGTTTGGCTTTTTAAAGTCTCCCTCAGCTAATCCCGAGTTCACACCCAGTGCTTGGCAGCTCAGCCTCAGCTATTCCTGGTTTTTTTTTTTTATATAATTTTCCTTGTGCCATAACTTTGTGCATTCTGCCACAAATTAAAGGACTTCAGCCCTGGGTTTGTCAAGGAGTTCCCCAATTACAATTTTGTTGTCTTTACACACCAGTTCTGTAAAGATCAGTATTGCAAGTAATCAGTTAGCATGAAAAGTCCTTGGTTAAACCCTGAACAGTTCCTGGGCTGAGATCAGAGAACAACAATCAGATCAGAACCTGTCCATTAAGATCCACAGAGTCAGGAGGAATTCCAGGCTCCTGGAGCATGAGGTGTCCTGGGGGGGAAACACTCCCTGTGGGGTGGGAGTGAGGGAATGAGGGAGCTGGGGGACAATGCCTGTGCCCACCCCTGCTGTGCTCCAGGGTGGGTAGGTCTGCTCCTTGTGCCGGATCCCTCCTTGTGCTGGATCCCTCCTGTGCTGGATCCCTCCTGTGCCGGATCCCTCCTGTGCTGGATCCATCCTGTGCTGGATCCCTTCTGACCCCCATCGTGTGCTGGGTCCATCCTGACCTCATCCCATGCTGGTTCTATCCTGATCTCATCCTGTGCTGGATCCATGCTGGATCCCTCCTGTGCTGTATCCATCCTGACCCCATCTCGTGCTGGTTCCATTCTGTGCTGGATCTATCCTGTGCTGGATCCATCCTGTGCTGTTCCATTCTAACCCCATCCCATGCTGGTTCCATCCTGACCCCCATCCTGCTCTGTTCCATCCTGACCCCTATCCCGTGCTGATTCTATCCTGATCCCATCCTGACCCCATCCCTTGCTGTTCCCCCCGTGCTGTTCCCCCTGACCCCATCCCATGGTGTCCCCCCTGACCCCATGTCCCCGCAGGCAGGGAAGATCCAGTTCGGGTACGTGTACGGGATCAGCGCCATCGGCTGCGTGGGCATGTTCTGCCTGCTGAACCTGATGAGCATGACCGGGGTGTCCTTCGGCTGCGTGGCCAGTGTGCTGGGCTACTGCCTGCTGCCCATGATCCTGCTCTCCTCCTTCGCCATCCTCTTCTCCCTGCAGTAAGTGCTGCCCCTGGGTGGGGGAATTGCTGAGTTTGGGGGGATTTGGGGCAGGGGAATTGCTGAGTTTGGGGCAGGGACATCACTGAGTTTGGGGGGACTAGGGGCAGGGACATAGCTGAGTTTGGGTGGATTTGGGGCAGGGGAATCGCTGAATTTGGGTGAATTGGGGACAGGGGAATCACTAAATTGGGGACAGGGGGATCACTGAGTTTGGGGCAGGGACATCACTGAGTTTGGGTGGACTGAGTAAAAGTGCTTTGAGATTTCACATGCACAGAGTTCATTTGGAGGGGGATTTCTACCCTCATAATTGAGGTGTTCTAAAATTCCAGAATCCCAGAATGGTTGGGACTGGGAAAGCTCATCCAGCCCCACCCCTGCCATGAGCAGGGACACCTTCCCCTGTCCCAGGCTGCTCCAAGCCCTGTCCAGCCTGGCCTTGGACACTGCCAGGGATCCAGGGGCAGCCACAGCTTCCCTGAGCACCCTGTGCCAGTGCTTTCCCACTGCTTTTATTGGGAATATTTCACTGAATGCCAAATGCTGAAATCCATCCCAGAACTGTTGGGTGAGTCCAGCTGTGGCTCCCGCAGGTGGGTTTCCCCAGGTCTCACAGGGATTCTCTCCTTTCTGCCTTTGCAGGGGGGTGATGGGGATTATCCTCACGGCTGGAATTATTGGCTGGTGCAGCTTTTCTGCTTCCAAGATCTTTATCTCTGCCTTAGCCATGGAGGGGCAGCAGCTGCTGGTGGCCTATCCCTGCGCGCTGCTCTACGGCGTCTTCGCCCTCATCTCCGTCTTCTGAACAGACTCTGGGGGGACTCCAGGGGGCCAAAAGGAAAAAATCCCAGCTTGGAGCATGGACTTGGACCAGAAAACAGCTGCAAACAACTGTCTCGTGTTGCTATCATGAAACTTAGACCTGTTTGAATCACCCGGAACAATGGAAAATGTCTCGTGTTCACTTTTTTTAGGACTTTGAATACTGTTTTCAATGACCTGGGGCAGTCCAGAGCTTTAATACGTGTTCATGCTTATCAAGTTCCTGTGATTTCTTTCCCATTCCTAGATCTTTAGAAAAAAGTAACTTTTCGGTTGTTTTTTTTGTTTTTTTTTTTTTTTTTTTTTGAGAGTTGTGATTTTTTTTGTTCATTTTGTTTTGTTTTGTAGGGGAGGGCGAAGGGTTGCAGTTACAAATTGGTAGATTTTTATCCAAAACAGTTAAAAGAGCTGCTGTGGATTTTGGGAGGACTTTGGATAAATCTACAGGAAAGAGGAACCTGTTTCCTGACCCCCCTCTCACCAAAAATGCACAAATGAACAAAAGTAATTAGAGTATTTCCTATATTTTAACCAATATCCTCCTAAACTCTCCAGTCTCAATTATTTCTCCACTTGCTGTGAGAGTATTTCAGGATTAAAATACTTTAAACTATGAAGTAGAAAAAACAGATGCTTAAAAGTGAAAGGGATCTGTAATTCTGTGACACTTGAAACGTGACCACATTGGGGTGTCTGTAGCTTTATGTTGACTGGGGTTTCTGAGGGACTGGCAGAGGTTCCTCCCCTCGGGGTGCAAATGCTGCTGGATGAAGAGGAATCTCTCCCACAGGACTTCCAAGGAAAACACCATTATTTGGAAAACGTTATTGCTTGTCAGTATTGTAGTTATTGTAAAATAATTTAAGGCATATTGATTAAATTTTCCTTAAATTTTGAAAAAAGGTGTGTGATTTTCCTGATTTTATTTTTTTGATGTTCGCTTACTAAAATAGAGATTTTCACGTTGAAACAAAATCACGTTTAAAATTGAATTAATTGGGTGGATTTGGGGTTTGGTTCAGTGAGTGAAGAGCAGGAGGGAGCCCCTGTCCTGAGTCTGTGCAGATCAAAGGCATTGATTGCTAATGAGACTAATTAAACAGTTCTGGGGCACAGAAGAGCTGCCTCAGCTGCCTGAGCAGGGCAGGTTCTAACACTCTAATTCTGTACTTTGGGAACAGATAATTCAGCTTATCCTGCACTCATTCCAGAGGGGAATTCTTAAAGCTTTGCAGTGATTCCACAGGTTCCTTCCAGGGTGATCTCCTGGATAATATATAATATATTATAATATATTATATAATATATATATTATAATTATATATATTATAATATATATAATTAATATATAATTATAATAATATAGTATAAATATATAATTATATATTAATTATATTATAATAACTATATTATAATATTTACTAATTATATATTATAATATATAATGATAATAATATATTATGACATATAATAATAATATATTAAAATATTATAGATAATGTTTTCTTCCCCCACTACAAGCAAACTTCAGTGCACAGGAAAAACAACTCAGTGTTGCCCTGGCAACAGAACTGCTGAGTTTGGAGAGACCACAGGAAAAGAGATTTGTTTAGATTTAAATGAAAAGGGATTTGTTTAGATTTAAATGCTCACAAAGTCAGCAGTGGAGGACACTGCACGTTCCACTCCAGCAGGGAGGGTTGACCCAGGAGTTTCCAGGAGCATTTTGTGCAGGATTTAGCAGTTTGTAACTGAATTTCTAAGTGTTCTCTGGGGAGCAGAGAGAAGCAGAGGAGAGCAGGAGGTCAAACACTTGACTTCACTGGAGGACCTGATAAAAACCAGTGTCATGTCTTGGGAGGTTGTCTTAAATACCCCAAACTTCTGGTGCAGTAATTAATGTGAGTGCATTGACTCCTTATTGCCTTTCCAAAATCAATCCCATCGATTTTCTGTATTGGAGCTTTGTCCTAGTTCTTGCTTCACTTTTAGTTCCATTTCAGATGATTCAGTCTCCCCATCCTGTGGAATGTCAGGACTGGGGGCTGCGGTTCTGAACTCTCACATTTGCTCCTGTCCCTGTCCCTGTCCCTGCCCCTGTCCCTGTCTCATCCCTGCCCCTGTCTCTGTCCCTGCCCCTGTTCCTGCTCCTGCCCCTGTCCCTGTCCCTGCCCCTGTCCCCTGTCCCTGCCCCTGCTCCTGTCCCTGTCCCTGCCCCTGTCCCTGCCCCTGTCCCTGCCCCTGTCCCTATCCCTGTCCCTGCTCCTGTCCCTGCCCCTGTCCCTGCCCCTGTCCCTGTCCCTGTCCCCTGTCCCTGCCCCTGCTCCTGTCCCTGTCCTGCCCCAGCTCCTGCCGGCAGCAGAGTCCAGGGTTTGGTGCCGCCTTTAGGGACAGTGAAAGAACTGCAGAGCTGTTCACAGCTCCGCCACTGGGTGGGTCTGCAGGACTCGGATTGCTCCGGGGAGCCCGGGCACAGAATCCTCACTCAGGTTTTCCATTGCTCCGGGGAGCCTGGACACAGAGTCCTGGGTCTGCAGGATTCCCACTGCTCCAGGGAGCCTGGGCACAGAATCCCGGCAGGACTGGGGATAAAATCCCTCCCAGCCCATCAAACCCCCCCCTGTGCCCCATCCCCACCTTGTCCCCAGCCCTGAGTGCCACCTGCAGCCCTTCCCTGGGCACCCCCAGGGCTGGGGATCCAAACCCCCCGGGCACCCCCAGGGCTGGGGATCCAAACCCCTCCCTGGGCACCCCCAGGGCTGGGGATCCAAACCCCCTGGGCAGCCCCAGGGCTGGGGATCCAACCCCCCTGGGCACCCCCAGGGCTGGGGATCCAAACCCCCCGGGCACCCCCAGGGCTGGGGATCCAAACCCCCCCGGGCAGCCCCTGCCGGTGTTGGGGCACCTTTTCCATGGGGAAATTCCTGCTGGACCCACATCACTGCAGGGATGTGACACAAACCCCTGAGCACCAAACCACGAGCTCACTGCTGCACTCAGAGCTGCTGCTGGGCTTGGGAAGCCTTTCCCTCCTCCTGCCCTCCCTGCTGGGGTCCCACATGCCCGTCAGGGACATTCCCTGTGCTCACAGCACTGCCCCAGCTGTGTCCCTGCCAGGGGAGGGGATCCACTCCAGCTGTGCTGGGGACGCTGCAGTGCCCGGCATCCCTCCTGGGAATGGCTGTGCCTCATTCCTTGGGTAACAGGGGAGAGTTCTGCAGGGATTTCAGCATTTCCAATCAGAATCCATTGATGTATTCATGTCTGCACAGCCCAGATGATAAATCTGACACCATGGGGTGGTTTATTTCTATTCATTTATTTAATTATCTGCTTTAAATATCAAGGTCTGTGTGAGGGTTTTGCTGCATGGGCCTCTCCTCATTCCACTTCTTCATCCCTGGTGGTTTCCCTGTCATTGCTGGATGCACCACCAGAATTAAGTTCCCAGTGTGCATATTGACAAAAGAGAAGATAATAATTACAAATGATTGATCAGAGCAAACCCATATCATTGGATTAATCCTTCCCACCACTGTTAATTCAGAATAAATTTGCAGCAATCAGGAGATCTTAACTTGTGTGCTGATGATCTTCATGTTCTGCCTGAGCTTTAATTGAGCTTAAAAGGCCTAATTCTGCCTCAAATCTATTCTTAGTGTTGTTTCAGAGCTGGAATCTGAGGCTGATCAGCTGGGGTTGGTTTCCCCACGCACTCAGGGCTTCCATTAACGGGCCCCACTCATGGGGAGGTGTGGGGTGGCTGTGCTGGGATGGAGCTGAGGGATGGAACGGGGTGGGATTGATTCCCCCCTGCTCCCCTGAGCCACAGGGGTTTGTCTCCAGGGGGAGAAAAAGCCCCAGGGCTGGCACGGGGGGCTGGGGCAGCTGTGGGGGTCACCCAGAGCACAGGGCAGTTCCCTGGTGGGGACACAGCAGGGATTGTCTTCAGCTCCATCCTTGCCCCTGTCCCTGTCCCATCCCTGTCCCTGTCCCTGTCCCTGTCCCATCCCTGTCCCTGCCCCTGTCCCTGTCCCTGTCCCTGTCCCATCCCTGTCCCATCCCTGTCCCTGCCCCTGTCCCTGTCCCTGTCCCTGCCCATTCCCTGTTTCCTGAGCAGGGGATGGAATAATCACAGAGACCCTTCCTCGGGCCCTCATTACTGTCAGAGCAAACACAGCTCTGGGCCCTGCAGGAAAGGCAGCAAAGCTGAATTTTGGACCTGTAAAGTGCTGGCAGCAGCGAGATAAAACCCCCATTAAACCCATCAGGCCGGAGCTCTGAAACCTCTGCAGTTTAGCCGGTGATTTGTCTGGAAGGCTGTTCTAAGGGAGCTTTTTCCATGGAAACGTGCAGTGTGATCCCCCAAACAACTGCTGCTCCCTGCCGGGGCCGGGCTGGTGTTTAGATCCCACCCAGCTCTGTTGGCCTGGTTGCCATGGCCCCGTTACCTCTGCCTGATGGAGCCCGAGGGGAGAGAGCGGGGCAGGGATGGCCTGGAGGGGCTGGACGGGTAGGAACATTGCCAGCCCCTGCCCAGACCCTGCCCATCCCCTGTCCATCTTCTCTCCATCCCCTGTCCACCCCCTGTCCATCCCCTGTCCACCCCCTGTCCACCCCCTGTCCATCCCCTGTCCATCCCCTGTCCATGCCCTGTCCATCCCCTGTCCATCATCCCCTGTCCATGCCCTGTCCATCTCCTGTCCATCATCCCCTGTCCATCCCCTGTCCATCATCCCCTGTCCATCCCCTGTCCATGCCCTGTCCATCCCCTGTCCATCATCCCCTGTCCATGCCCTGTCCATCTCCTGTCCATGCCCTGTCCATCCCCTGTCCATCATCCCCTGTCCATGCCCTGTCCATCCCCTGTCCATGCCCTGTCCATTCCCTGTCCATGCCCTGTCCATCCCCTGTCCATCCCCTGTCCATGCCCTGTCCATCCCCTGTCCATCATCCCCTGTCCATGCCCTGTCCATCCCCTGTCCATGCCCTGTCCATCCCCTGTCCATGCCCTGTCCATTCCCTGTCCATCCCCATCTCCTGTCCATCTCCTGTCCATCCCCTGTCCATCATCCCCTGTCCATCCCCTGTCCATCCCCTGTCCATCATCCCCTGTCCATCATCCCCTGTCCATCCCCTGTCCATCCCCTGTCCATCCCCTGTCCATCATCCCCTGTCCATCCCCTGTCCATCTCCATTTCTGTCCATCCCCTGCAGTGGCGGTGTCACCTCTCCGGTGTCTCGGGGACCAGCTCAGGGCAGGCACAGACCCCGCCAGGGCCACCAAACCCAGGGACAGCTCGGGGCCGGCTCCGGGGGCCGCTAGATGGCAATGGGTGCTCGGGGATGGGAAACGCTCCGGGAGAGCCCGGGGAGAGCGAGAGAGACTGCGGGAGGGACCGGGAGCCGGGCAGGGGCCGGGCAGGGGCCGGAGAGGAGGTGGACAGGGGATGGACAGGGGATGGACAGGGGATGGACAGGGGATGGACAGGGGATGGACAGGAGCTGCTCCTGCAGCCCCCGGCTCTGCTTTGCCCTCTCTGAGGGACAGGAGGGGACAGGAGGTGACAGGGCACCAGGACAGAGCCCCCTCTCATCAGGGCTGGGGCACAGCCCAGCAAACACATCCCGAGCTGGGGCTCCTTTTGGGGACTCACTGGGGATGAGTTTGGGACACTGAATGTGTCAGAGCACAGGGAGAGGAGCCCTGCCTTTGACCCCTGAATTATCCAAAATTTCCCCCTTTGACCCCTGAATTATCCAAAATTTCCCCCTTTGATCCATGAATTATCCCATTTCCCCCTTTGATCCATGAATTATCCAAAGTTTCCCCCATGCAGGGATTGTGTTTTTGAAGGAAATGAAGCAGTGCTGGGCATTTTCTGTCCCCAGGCCCTGCAGGAGCCCAGAGCATCCCTGGATGTGACACAGAGCCCAAATCCCATCCCTGTGCCCCCCCGGGGCAGCCCTGGGCCCTGTGTGCTCCCTGCTCCTCCTCACCCTCCCAACAGAAGCTCCAAATCCTGCACAAACCAGGCTAAAAACACCCAGAAAGGGGTGGAGAGGATAACGAGCCCTGGCCGACTGCCACTTCCCTGAGCAGGGAAAAGTTCCCGGCTGTTCTAGTGACCTCCACAGTCATTTAACCAGCTACACTTAATTATGCTGAGTAATATGAAAAATTCCCCATTTTCTGGGAGCAAATTCCTCCTCGGTCGATGGAAAGCAGAAATCCAGCGGAGCAGGAAAATGCCTGTGCCTGACAGCTCTGCCTTATAATCTATTTTTAACTGAATTTCTCCATCTCCTTTGTAAAGAAATAACACTTCTTCATTGCCCCTGGCCGTAATTAATGTGCCGTAGCTCCAGTCCAAGAGACATATAAAACCAGACTTTAAACACAGCATTAGCTTTCAAGCGGAGCAAATAATTTTGGGGAAAAAAAAAATAGTGTTTTCTATACTTAAAACTCCTTCCCCTGGTTTTCATTAAAGGCCTTCAGCTGCTCAAACACGGAACGTGCCTCCCCCAGGCCTGTGCTGGTCTGAGCACGTCCCTCCCCAGGGGCTGAGGAGCTGCTGTGGGCAGAGCTTTTCCACTGGGATTGAGAGCAGGAGCAGCCAGGGGGGCTCAGCTGCTGCCCCTTCCCCTGGCTGCCTTGGATTGAAGAGAAAACTGCCTTTTTCCCTGCAAAAAGGGGAGAAATACTTGGGAATGTTTAAAGAGTTCAGTGATGGCTGGGCCCCACAGCTCCCTGCCCTCAGTGCCCTGTGACAGGAGCTCCTGAGCACCAGAGTCCTCCTGGAGCACAGGGAAAGCAGTTCAGATCAAACATTTGAAGCAGTGAACAGTTCATGTATAGGAGCTCCAAGGAGACTCTCAGGGGTGCTGGAGCCTGGCAGCAGCAGCTCCCACCCCATCCCATCCCATCCATCCTATCCATCCCACCCCATCCATCCCATCCCATCCCATCCCATCCCACCCCATCCCATCCCATCCCATCCCATCCCATCCCATCCCATCCCATCCACCCCATCCCATCCCATCCACCCCATCCCTGTCCCCATCCCATCCCATCCCATCCCATCCCCATCCCATTGATCCCATCCCACCCCAGAGGCTGCAGGTGTGTCTGTGCCCATGGGGAATGGGCATGGAATGGAATATTTGAGCTGGAAGGGATTTACAATTGTCTGGCTGATCTGCTGAGCCCAGTGTGCCCCATCCCCACAGCTGCTCCCCAAGGGCTCATTGTGCCCATGGCCAGAGGTGTCCCCATGTCCCCACACCCTCAGGTGTTCCCTGTGCCCACAGGTGTCCCTTGTACCCATGTCCCCATGCCCACAGGTGTCCCCATGTCCCCACGCCCACAGGTGCTCCCTGTGCCCACAGGTGTCCCTTGTACCCATGTCCCCATGCCCACAGGTGTCCCCATGCCCACAGGTGTCCCCATGTCCCCATGCCCACAGGTGTCCCTCCCTGTCCCCGTCACTCAGGTCAGGAGCTTTGACTCTTTTGCTTTTCCCACTCATTCTGGGTTGTGAGAGGCAATTTTTGAAACTGGCTCTTTTCTCTTAATAACAATAACAATAATAATAGCAATAGCAATAATAATAGCAATAATGACCACCCAGACTCTGGTGGTCCCTGTGCACAGCTGCTCCAGCTGCAGATCCCCCGGGCTGTGCTGGGTGTGACCCTGGGGCTGCCTGGGGCAGGGACAGTGACCCTGAGCCACTCTGGGGACACTGGGGAGAGCAGGGCTGTGTGTCAGGATCCAAATACAACCCTTTCATGGATTAAAACCCGATTTCCCCGGTGCTGGCCGGGCTCTGGGCTGGGTCTGGCACTGCCAAAGTTGCCAATTCCCAGGGCAGGATGGGCTCCCATCCTTATCCCAGTGCCCCTTGGGGTCAGGGCCATTCCTGCTGCCCCTCCAGCCCATCCCTGGGGCAGGAACAAGCCCTGGGTAGGGCAGGGGATGCTGGAGGGTCCCAGGCAGCCCCATCACCCCTGCACAGCTGGGACAGCCCCGAGTCCTCCCAAAGACAAACATCTGGAGCAGGGGCCGCAGAGAGGAAACTTCCCCCTGCACACAGGGAGAGCAGTGAGCGGCAGCTGCACGGGCTGTGCGTGTGTGAAAGGCAGCGTTTAATTAAATAAAGATAATGTAAATAGAAATCTGCTGTGTGCCACAGATGGAAGGAGCTGCCAAGGAGCAGGAGTTCCCTGCCTGGCTCCTGCTGCCAGCAGGAACAAACTCCCTGCCCAGCCTGAGCCGTTCCTCCCTGTGTGTATGGACACATAAATAGGTGTATGTGTGTTTACTGTGCGCTGTAATTCCTCGGCTGATATAAATTTCGTGCCTCTTCCAAATATTTGAGCACTCCTGTGACCTTCTAACCAAAACAGGCAGAGTAAACTGTATGCAATCTATATGTGCAGGGGCTGTCAGGGAGAGCTAACATTTACCCTGGGCTGTTTACATTGCAGCAGCATGAAAAATGCCAAATCCGGAGCGGAGAGGCTGCTCCCGGCAGGAGGCCCCGGGAATGCGGGGAAGGGATGGCCTGGGATGGGATGGGGCTGTGCCCTGGGATGGAGCTGTGCCCCTGGGAATCCGGAGAAGGGATGGCCTGGGATGGGTTTGTGCCCTGGATGGGGATGAAGCTGTGCCCTGGATGGGGATGGGGCTGTGCCCTGGGATGGGGATGGGGCTGTGCCCTGGGATGGAGCTGTACCCCTGGGAATTTGGGGAAGGGATGCCCTGGGATGGGATGGGGCTGTGCCCCTGGGATGGAGCTGTGCCCTGGGATGGGGCTGTGCCCCTGGGAATCCAGAGAAGGGATGGCCTGGGATGGGTTTGTGCCCTGGATGGGGATGAAGCTGTGCCCTGGGATGGGATGGGGCTGTGCCCCTGGGATGGAGCTGTACCCTTGGGAATTTGGGGAAATGATGCCCTGGGATGGAGCAGAGCTGTGTCCCTGGGATGGGATGGAGCTGTTCCCCTGGATGGGGCTGTGCACTGGGAATCCGGAGAAGGGATGGCCTGGGATGGAGCAGAGCTGTGCCCTGGGATGGGGCTGTACCCTGGGATGGGGATGGAGCTGTGCCCTGGGATGGAGCAGAGCTGTGCCCTGGGATGGGGCTGTACCCTGGGATGGGGATGGAGCTGTGCCCTGGGATGGGGCTGTGCCCTGGCATGGGGATGGAGCTGTGCCCTGGGAGACTCTTTCCTCCTCTCCTTGGCCTCCAAGCCCCACTTTGGAGCTATAAATCCCCCTGGAGATGCAGGTTTAGGTGCTGTGTGGAGCCGGCCCCTCCCGTGCCCTGTGAATGCCAGGGGAAAGCCAGGCTGGCTGTGAGAGCAGCCCTGAGCTGCCAGCAGTGCTGGCCAGCACGGTGCTGAAATTAGGCACAAATAGGCAGGAGTACATTTTGTGCATGTAGCGTGTGCTGTTGACTCAATATTTCAGCTAAACATCTTTACCTGAATATTCATAGTCACTCAGAGGTGGCTGCATCTCCTGAGCTCAGCTAATCATTGAAATTCTGGTGATGGCCCCGCTTTGCTGCAGCCCCCAGCATTGATCACTGGGCACCTTCAGCCTCCAAAAAACCCAAAAAACAGCCACAGCATCCCTGGGACAGCCCCAGCAGCCTGGCTGAGGGTTCCCCATCCCACCCCAAATCCCACCTGAAGCCTGGAAATCCCACAGGGGTCAGGTCAGGATCCCCCAGCCGTGGAGTGGAGCCCCAAGGGCAGAGCTGAGCTGAGCTCTGGGGGGGTTTAGCAGGGAGCAGATGGAGCTGAGGTGCTGCTGGAGCTCAATGTCACCTCGGCTAATCCTCCCAGGGAAGTTTTGAGGTTTCCAGCTGAGCTCTGGCAGCAGGATCAGGGAGGGACAGACACCTGCCCTGGGGCTGCCTGGGATGGGTTGTGTTTGGGAGGGAACTGGAGCTCTTCAGAAAGGGAAAAGGAAACTCAGGAATGAAAACCAAACAAAGATAAAATTCCCTCCACCCCACACTGAGTTTGTCCATTTGCTGGAGTAAGGAACCTGAGGAGGAGGAGGGGGCTGCACTCAGGTGGGTTTGGCCACAGGGACAGGGGCAGAGGGAACACCTCAGGCTGGGCCAGGGGAGGCTCAGGGGGGACAGCAGCAGGAATTTCCCCATGGAAAGGATGCTCAGGCCTTGGCAGGGGCTGGGGAGGTTCGAAGTGTCCCAGGAACTCCTGGAGGTGCCCCCAGTGCTCTGGGCTGGGGATGAGGTGAGGATCAGTCACAGGAGGGGGTTTGATGCCCCTGGAGCTGTTTCCAGCCTCAGCAATGCTGGGATCCTCCCCTGTGGCCCCAGGGGCAGCTCTGCAGGGAATCCCTGCCCTGCTGAGGGTGACAGGGCAGAGCCCCCTCAGGGGGCCACACTCAGCCCTGCCTCACTCTGGTTGTCATTTCCATCGTACAGCTACAGAAACCCTCAGCAAAGCTGGGCTGGGCTCTCCCCGGCAGGCTGGGACAGAACTGGGGGTGCTGGCCCTGGGGAGGGGGAAAAGGAGCATTATTTGTCTCCAGGACACCCATTGCACACCCATTTCCATGGATCACTCCCGTCCCAGGCAGTGGATTCCTCCTGCCCAGGCTGCCCCACAAAGGCGATTTCCCTGGCCCAGGAGCAGGGGCTCTCAGGTGTGTGCCCAGCCTTTCCTGGAATTCTCAAAGCAAGGCTGACGAGCTGCCAAACAAACACTAATGCTGGTGGTTTAAACCTCTGTTAAGTGTTTGAATAGGGGCTGATTTCCACTGGTCCTGCTGACTGAAATCATCCCAGCTGGACCTCAGGCCCTCCCAAACCTCAAAATCAGAGAGAAAATTTTCATTCTTCCATCTACGGTTGGAAGCTGTGAAAATCTTTGTGATTTCTATCACTAACGATGCTTTACCTATTTGATTTTTTTTTTACTTTTTTTTTTTTAATAGGTGAGGGGTTTATTTTTCAATCCTTCCTTTTTCAACAGCTTCACTGCAGTAATTGCTGAGGAAAATCATGTTGTGGCCGATACCAAAGTGCTGCCTGCCTGTCTGCCTGTCTGTCTGTCTGTCTGTCTGCTTGTCTGTCTGTCCGTCTGTCTGTCTGTCTGTTTATCTGTCTGTCCGTTTGTCTGTCTGTTTGTCTGTCTGCCTGTCTGTCTGTCTGTCCATCTGTCTGTCCGTCTGTCTGTCTGTCTGTCTGCCCATCTGCCTGTCCATTTGTCTGTCTGTCTGTCCGTCTGTCAGTCAGTCCATCTGTCTGTCTGTCCGTTAATCTGTCTGTCTGCCTGTCTGTCTGTTTATCTGCCTGTCTGTTTGTCTGTCTGTCCATCTGTCTGTCTGTCTGTCCATATCTGTTTGCCTGTCTGTCTGTCTGCCTGTCCATCTGTCTATCCATCCGTCCATCTGTCTGTCTGTCCGTCCGTCTGTCAGTCAGTCTGTCTGTCTGTCTGTCTGTCCATCTGTCCATCCATGCCCAGGCCAGGGGTTTTGGGGGTCTCTCCCTCTGTCCAGGATCCGCAGTGTCTTTATCGGGGTGGGGGCTCCTCCCTCCCCCCGGCCCCAGAGCCACCCCCGGCCGGGTCACCGTGAGAGCGGCGGGGATGACCGGCCGGGACAATTAATTAATTAATTCATTCATTAATTCATTCATTCATTCACCAGAGGTGCAGGAGCTCTGGATTCATCCCTGATCATTGATCAGAGGTGCAGGAGCTCTGGGCTGATCCCTGCCCATTTCCAGCAGTGCAGGGAGCAGGATCCCGGCTCATCCCTAATCATTGATCATTGATCATTGACTCAGGGAGCAGGATCCCGGGCTCATCATTGATCATTGATCATTGACTCAGGGAGCAGGATCCCGGCTCATCCCTGCGCTCTGTGGGCGGGCACAGCCGTTATCCCCCAGCGATGTTATCAGTGTTATCAGTGCTATCAGTGTTATCAGTGCTATCAGCGCTCTCAGCGCTCTCAGCGCTCTCTGTGCCGCCGCTGCTGCTGCGGTTGTTCTCAGCTGTGTCCCGGCAGATCCTCGGGGTTTCCCAGGCGGGCTGGTTTCCTCCCCTGGCAAACCTGCCCTGCACAGCCCAGCGCTGGAGCTGCGAGGGGAGAGCACAGCCCGGGGCTGCTCAGGCCTGCACCGGCTGGGGAATGTCAGAGCCCGCAGGACTCGGGCTGGGAGGGAGCCCTGAGCCCAGTCTGTCCCCTGGCAGGGTCACCTCCCCTGCCCAGGCTGCTCCAAACCCTGTCCCCAAACCTGTCCCCTGACAGGGACACCTCCCCAGGCTGCTCCAAACCCTGTCCCTGTCCCCAAACCTGTCCCCTGACAGGGACACCTCCCCAGGCTGCTCCAAACCTTGTCCCTGTCCCCAAACCTGTCCCCTGACAGGGACACTCCCCAGGCTGCTCCAAACCCTGTCCCTGTCCCCAGCTTGTCCCCTGGCAGGGTCACCTCCCCTGTGCCCCAGCCTGCTTCAAACCCTGTCCCTGTCCCCAAACCTGTCCCCATGGCAGGGACACCTCCCCAGGCTGCTCCAAGCTCCATCCAGCCCAATCCAGGGGTCCAGGGCAGTCAACACCACCCAAGTTTATGCGTGAGATCAGCAGCAAGTGGCTGGAGAGACAAACCAAATCCTTCTGATGGAGAATGAGGTGACTAAAAGGTGCTGATAGCAAATATTTCCCTCCTGTGCACACGGAGCAGTTGTGATGAGCTCGTGTCACACTCTGGTCATTCAGGGGAGGCCCTGGATTTATCTCCATGTACAACTCATCCCCCAATTCTGCTCTGAATTAGCTTAAACATTCAGCGAGGTCTTCAACTGCAAATATCTAATTTCTTATTCAATATTCAGAATTCCAAATGAAATAAATGGTCTGTTTACATGCATCAGTCAGACCATCTGTTTCCATAGGAGAATTCAACAAAGAATCCATTAATTGTCGTGCGTGTTTATTCATCGTTCTTAATTCATAATTCTTATAAATAATTAAATCAGAAGATCTCCTGCAAATAAACAAGCCAAGTGATTATTTTGAAGCTCTGACTTCCATACCTAAAAGAAAACAAAATTAATAGCTCGTGTGAACATCCAAGAAAAGGAAAACATTCAATTTGGTGGGTACATAAAGCGCTATAATTTTCTGCAACCAGCTCATCCCTTTCATCTTGCATTTAAAACCCTAATTACCACTGCCAGCAGAACGGGGAGAAAGGCAGCAGCAGGAGGAGAAAACCAAGTACGGAGAGAAAGTGGGAAGGTAAATGATGTGAGAGCACCAAGAAAAGACAATTTGTCTGTGCTCCTCTGCCCGGGCTCTCTCTCCCTCCCTGGGTATTTATAACCCTGTGAGAGAATGAGCACAAATGTCCTTTGCTAAAAACCCAGGAGGATTAAAAATAGAGGGGGAATTGTGGTGTTTGAGGGAAATTTTGAGGTGCATCTAAGCACCCCTATGGACTCTGGGGTCTGTTCCCAGCCCTCCAGGCTTTATTTCTGGAATTCAGGGGTCCTTGGGCACTCAGTGCTTTCACTGTCAGTGACTTCAGGGCTGGAAGATGTGATTCATTGGAGCTAAAATGTAATTTCCAGAACAGTCATCTCTCTCAGCTTATCTTCTGGGGGATAGAGACATCTCTGCGTGGCGGTGGGTGAGAGGGCTGGGACCTCACCCGGAGTGTTTTATTACCTTCACATCTCTTATTTTAACTTCATTGTCTGACACAGCCATTACCTCCTCAAGGACAGAGTTTTTAGAAGTGCTGGGAGTCTGGTACCTGGGGAACAGTGAGCCTGCTGTGCTGTCAGACAGAAATGTGCCTGATGCATCCCTGGCTCTGCTGCCCAGCCTGGGAAAGGGCACGTCTGGTTTTGGCCTCATGGTTTTTTGGCTCAGCTTCTCCTGCCGGCTCGGTGCAGTGTCCAGAGCTGCTGCTTTT
Organism: Zosterops lateralis; assembly: GCF_965231275.1. Lineage (NCBI taxonomy): Eukaryota > Metazoa > Chordata > Aves > Passeriformes > Zosteropidae > Zosterops > Zosterops lateralis. The sequence continues at coordinate 17,963,147 of NC_139774.1, read as the reverse complement.
ATTCCCACAGCAAAGAAGGGAATAAACCCAGCAGTGATTTATGGGTGTCCCCTGTGCTTTAATGGTCTGAACGAGCTCCTGAGGGATCCCCCTTCATCAGGGTTTCCTGACATGCCAGTAAACCTCAGAGCGCTGAGAGGGCTCCGGTGAGAGGCTGGGCAGGGCTCTGACCTCCACTCCTGCTGGGGCTGCAGCACCTGTCCCAGGGGTGTGGGGACACTCCTGTACCTGCCCCAGGGGTGTGGGGACACTCCTGTACCTGCCCCAGGTGTGCGGGGCTGTACCTGCCCCAGGTGTGCAGGGACACTCCTGTACCTGCCCCAGGTGTGCAGGGCTGTACCTGCAGCTGCTGCACTTGTGGCTGTGCCAGGGACCGCACCGCTGCTGTGCCTCTGCCCCAGGGCAGGAAATCCCTGAGCCGGGGCTGTCCCCGGTGTCTGCCTGCCGAGCATCATTATCATCATCACCATCATCATCACCATCACCATCATCATCATCATCACCGTCATCAGTCCTCTTCCTGCTGCTGCTGCTCTGGGGTCCCTGTGTGATCTGTGTGATCACTGCAGCTCTCAGGGTTCCTGTGAGATTTGTGTGATCACTGCTGCTCTGGGGTCCCTATGTGATCACTGCAGCTCTGTGTGATCACTGCTGCTCTCAGGGCTCCTGTGTGATCTGTGTGATCATTTTTGCTCTCAGGGCTCCTGTGTGATCTGTGTGATCACTGCAGCTCTCAGGGTTCCTGTGTGCCCATTGCTGCTCTCGGGGTGACTCATTGCAGGACTCTTCAGGCATTTTCTTCACCCTGTGCTATGACTGGAAAGTTCTTCCTGCAGAAGTTTGGAACACAAACCTGAGCACACTCTGATTGTAAACTGCCCGAGGTAACAGGGAGCCTGCCCTGAGAGCTGGGCCTGTCTGTGCCACAGCAATTCCACAACTGCAGAGAGTGCTGAGCTCCCTCCTGCTCCATGTCAGAGCTCTTGGTGCTGCCAAAACGGAGCCTCCAGCACAGAGGAGTGGGGAGCTGCCTTCCCCTCACATTTAATTCTTCTCCAGTTGAAAAACAGCCTCTTAATGTTCCACTGCTGGGAGGTTTTGGGCACTTTCTCCAAGATTGTGACAATGGGAGAATTTCGAGGATGTGGGTGGTTATAAACTCTCCCCTGAAATGTGCCATAAAGCAGCAAAGGAAGCCAGAATTCACATTATTTCCTTGTTCCACCCTACAGGAGCTGTCATCCAAGGCCTGTGTGGCTGTTGGATTAAAATTTAGCTGAAGAGATTTCAGCAGGACTTGGGGGGGCGTTTCTTTTTGTGGCTTTTACACTGATTTATCTCCTCTCCCCCTGTTGTGTTTCTGAGTTTTCCATCCCGAGCTGGCTGCACCCTCCCCTTCAGGGATCCAGCTCCAAATGGGACATTTTTCCTTTAAGAAAGACTTCCCTGAGGAGCAGGTTTCTCTCTCAGGATTCCCAAACTGTAGTTTTTAATGTCTAAAGTGTTTTCCTTCCCCCTGCGAGCTCCTGGCAAAGCGAGGAGCTTTAAAACACAAATATTTATGGCCCAGGCAGTGTTTGGATTAGGGAATGAAGAGTCTCCATCAGCTGCTTTGCTTATCTGCCCCAGAGAGAGACTCAGAGGAGCCCTGGGTGAGCTCTGAGACACCAGCCCAGCTTTGAGTCCATAAAGAGCAGCCCAGGGGAAGAGAAATTCTCCTTTTTCAGGGAGAATTTCTTCATCAGGCCTTGGAAGCGCCCAGGGAGGTTTGGGATGCCCATCCCTGGAGGTGTCCCAGCAATTCCTGGAGGTGGCACTGGGTGCTCTGGGCTGGGGACAGGGTTTTTCCAGCCTCAGAGACTCTGGGGCTGTGTGATTTTTACAGCTTCCTGCAGAGATGCAGCTTTTGGCACCATCTCTCAGCTCCTTGGCAACGTGGCCCTGCCTGGGAGAAAAGGTTATTAATAGAGAGGGAAGGATCCAGGAGCTGAGCTGGGCTCCAGCAGGTGCCCCTGGGGCTGGGGCAGAGCAGAGCACTGGGCAGGGAAATATCCCACCAGAGCCCGGCTGTGGAGAAAGAGGGGACAGGAAGGACTTATGACTATGACTGCATGGTGAGAAATACTGCAGATATAAAACCTGAGTGAAATAGAAATAAAAGCCAGTTTGGAGATGTGAGCATGGCAGGCAGGAAGACGGGGATGAGCTGGAGACAGGAAAACAAAAGACAAGAATGTTGCCTTTCCACCTTGGCAAAGACATCCGGGAACAAGGGCATGAGAAAGGAGTCTGTAGAGTTTAGAATATAAAATGACATGGTGATGTAGTAGTTCTCACAGGCTGCAGGCAAAGTCTGTAGGGTTTGTATCTCACGCCGGTTGGTCAATGTGAATTAGAATATTCAACACAAAAAAGGATATATTGTATTGTAACAACAGGATTGCCCTCTTCTCCGCTCTTCTCCCCTTTTCTCCCCTCTCTTGTCCTGGCTCTCCTCCCTTTTGCCCTCACCTCTCTCCTCTGGCCCTCTCACCCTCTTCCCTCACCTCTCTTGGCCCATCCCCTCTCCTCTCTCTCCCCTCACTTGCTCCTGTTTTCTCCCCACGTTTTTCCCCTGCTCCTGCCCCGTTTTTCCCCCTGAGCTCTCTTCTCTCTCTCTCTCCCCATTCTCTCTTTAGGGCTTTGCTCCAGCCCAGGCTGGTGGCTGAAGGCAAAGCCCTCTTTACCCACCGCCCTTGGAATAATAAACCCCCGTGTCTCTAGAACATCTCAGCTCTGCAGAGTTCCTTGTCCCTGCCATCCACGGAAAAAAAAATTGCAACACCCAGCCAAAATCTCTGCTCTGTGGGAAATGATTTGTGTTTTTATCCTGGATAAACCCAGAGCCCAGCCAGGCCCTGCCAGCCCAGCCCACTCCAATTAACTCCCAGAAAAATAATAAAAATAATAAAAAATAACGGCCCAGCCTAATGAACGCCTGAGGAATTCCATAAAGGACCTTGTGACACCTGCATTAAAAACCAAATGAGTTCCTTGTGATTAATGGCATTAAAATAAATGTCAGGGCCGTGAATAATGGCCTGGCCATTATTTTTAAAGTGTTGCCACTGGATCCATAAAAGCTCATGAGTCAAGGCTGGGGAAGGAATTCTGCACGTTCGTGTCTGAAACCTGCAGGGAATTCAAACTTTTCTGCAAAAATAGCCCCAAAAATGACCTGTGTGGGCTTTGTGAAGGACAGAGTGTGCCCTGGGCTGATTTTCCTCTGCCCCACAGGTGAGATGGAGCATTTCTGACCTGGCCATTTCTTGGTGCTTGAGGATGACGCCAGAATTGTTTGTGCTGCTTTGTGTTTGGGCTCCCATGAGGCCGCTTTTTATTTTTATTTTTATTTTTATTTTTATTTATTTTTATTTTTATTTTTATTATTTTTATTTTTATTTTTATTTTTTAAGTTTATTTTTATTCTGCTCTTTTTAGAGGGGGATTTGTCTTCTTGGCTTTCAAAGCACAGCACACAACAGTTTCACAAACATCACAAACTTACGGAAAAGAAAAGGCAAAGAATGAAAATATTTACATCAGTGGCAGGTCAAACCAACTATTTCCAGTGGGTTTTACCCATGCAAATCTTCTCAGTGACTTGTGGGGAGAGATGTTCTTTAGAATGCTGATTAAAATCTCAGCTGGAATAAAATATTTAGCAAAAAAAAAAAAAGATGTTTCCCTGCTATTCAATTGCTCCTTAATTAATCATCTTTATTAACAGGCTAGAGGACATCCTGCTTCGGTTTTCCTTTCTGGCTTGGGATAATGTATGTAAATTAATTTGGGGTTGTAGAATCCAATCATAAAAACACCCAAACAACCTTCTTGTCGCTGATGGTGTCAGTGGGATAAAAGGGAGCAGGGCTGGCCCTGGGGGTGGGGGACAGTGACAGGCAGTGTCTAAATTGTCCAATAAAACCAATAAGAACCCCAGGAAAGAGATTGATCGATCGATTGATTGATTGATTGATTGATCTCTGACTCCAGGTATTGCCACAGCAGCACAGGAAAGTGTCTGAGGTGTGTTTTGGCAGGGAGTTGAACCCACCAGGAGCGCAGGGAATGCAATGAGGGGGGGAAATGTGTCATTTCTATAATTATTTTTGAAGCAGTGCCTGTGCCTGGCCACAGAACTATTTCAGCTGTGGTGACGTAAGGTCCAATTAACGGGATGACATTGGGGAGGAGGTGTAAATCTGCAGGGTTTGTGTTTTATTGCTGCTGCTGCTGCTGCTGGGAAGGTGCTGCAGGGACAGAGACTGGGCTGGGCTGGGCGCAGCGGGGGCTCTGGGCTGGGCATAGAGGGGCTCTGGGCTGGGCAGAGCTCTGGGCACAGGTGGGCTCTGGGCACAGGTGAGCTCTGGGCTGGGCACAGGTGGGCTCTGGGCACAGGGGGGCTCTGAGCACAGGTGAGCTCTGGGCTGGGCACAGGTGGGCTCTGGGCACAGGTGAGCTCTGGGCTGGGCACAGGTGGGCTCTGGGCACAGGTGGGCTCTGGGCACAGGTGAGCTCTGGGCTGGGCACAGGTGGGCTCTGGGCACAGGGGGGCTCTGAGCACAGGTGAGCTCTGGGCTGGGCACAGGTGTGTTATGGGCACAGGGGGGCTCTGAGCACAGGTGAGCTCTGGGCTGGGCACAGGTGGGCTCTGGGCACAGGTGAGCTCTGGGCTGGGCACAGGTGGGCTCTGGGCACAGGTGGGCTCTGGGCACAGGTGAGCTCTGGGCTGGGCACAGGGGGGCTCTGGGCACAGGGGGGCTTTGGGCACAGGTGGGCTCTGGGCACAGGTGAGCTCTGGGCTGTCCCTTCCCCTGCAGGACCCCCAGGTGCCCGTGCTGGGGCTGAGCTGACAGTTGGTCCTGATGACCTTCACAGTCTTTTTTTCCAACCTTTCCAGTTCTGGGGTTGTGTCTCAGGACTACACGAGATCATTGCACAGAAATTCCAGCTCAGGGGTGCCCACAAACCCTGCAGATGTTGGGAGTGGAGAACCAGGACAGGCTGAGGATGGAGCCCAGCACTGCTCTAAAATCCAAAAACACGTGTGTACTTTGTTGTTGCCTCAAACCTCCTAATTTCTGAGGAGGTGTTTAATTTATTTTCCTTTTAAATTAAAGCTGTAATGGGGGTGACTCATGCACAGCACAGGGGCTCTGCTCCTGGCCCTGGATGTCTCAGCTGGTGAGGGGGATGCTCTTAGTGCTCCTTGAGGGCAAGATGCTGCTAAGGGAGCCTGAGAAAACCATTTGATTTCAGGTTTGCAAACCACAGAAAGCAGTCCCACACACTGCTGGGGCTGATAGCGAGTGCAGCAGCAGCAGCAGCAGCAGCTCCCGGGGCTGGGAGAAGATGCACCGATAGGTGGTAAATGGGTGCAGCAGATCTGCCAGATCTGAGTCACAATTTCTTTTCCCCCCCCTGATTTCTTGACTCTGCAGAAATGCCAGCACGGCTGGAGGATGGGAAGGATGTGGCGGGGTCCCTGTGTGGGTGTTGTGGTGCTCCAGCAGGGAGGGCTCTGTGTGTGTGTGCAGATGCAAACAGCTGTGTGTGTGTGTGTGTGTGTGTGTGTGTGTGTGCCCGGGAACAGGGGCAGGGACAGCTCAGGGAACAAATATTCACGTTTCTGGGGCAGGGCCAAAGCTAGAGGTTGATAATTTAATCTGCTCACAGCTCCAGAGTCTGCACAACCACCATCCCCTTTTCTCCAGGCAGGAGGGATCACAGTGCCAGGGGTGCTGGGAGAGCCCGGGGGATAAATGGGCTCCCTGCAGAGATTAAATGTGATGGTTGGCATTCAAACCCAGGGCAGATATCTCATTCCTCGGCTTCAGAACTGGAATAAATATCCCCAGTTATTTCTGATTTATGCAGCTGTCACAAACCCTCCTGCCCATGGAGGAGTCACACTGAGGCCTTTGGGGAAAGGCAGAGATATTCCTCCAGGCTGGAGCTTCTCGATGAACACCAGGTCCCTTCATGAGTGTTTGTCACCTGCCACCAAACCTGCTGTGACAGTGCCACCAGAGCCTGTCCCAGCCACAGCTGGCAGGGCTGGCAGCAGGGGGGACCCCAGTGACCCCCAGCGACCCCCAGTGACCCCCAGTGACCCCAGTGTCCCCCAGTGACCTCCAGTGACCCCCAGTGTCCCTCAGTGTCCCCCAGCGACCCCCAGTGTCCCCCAGTGCCCCCCAGTGACCCCCAGTGTCCCCCAATGTCCCTTGTCCCCGTGCCACGGAGGAGAGGGCTCTGTGCACCCCAAACCCAGCAGGGACAGGGCTGTGGGACAGGCAGGGGGTGACAGGGGTTTAGGACAGGCAGGAGGTGACAGGGGTGTGGGACAGGCAGGGGGTGACAGGGGTTTAGGACAGGCAGTGACAGGGCAGTGGGACAGGCAGGGGGTGACAGGGCTGTGCCTGGGGTCACCTCCAGCCCCGTGTCCTCTGCTGCCACCAGAGCTTTGCACAAACCCCTCCAGGCTCCCTCCTGCCTTAAACCCGGGTATAAAACCCGGGGCTGCTGTTGTGCAGTCAGAGCTGCCTCCCTGCCCTTACATGGGGTTTCTTTACAGTTTCTGGTCACGCAAGGGGCTGCAGCATTTCCAGGCAGGATTGGCAGGAATGCAGAGCAGCTGCAGGACACCCTGAAATGCAGCAGGATCCTCCCCACGAGCTGTTTCATGTCATCATGAGGGCTGGGAGATGGAGAGAAATCCTTCCTGACCCCTGTGGCCCTGCTGGGCAGGCAGTGACAGGTCCCTGCTGGGCCTGGGCCCAGGTTCTTTTAACATTTCTGGAGCTTGGGGAGCATCTCTCCCTCCTCCTGCTCGTGGCTGAGTGCAAGGGGAATTTCATCTCCCCCCAGCTCCATCTCCAGGCTCTGACTTTCATCTTCTCTTCACAGATTGTTCCTGCAGCTTCTCTCCCTGCAAAAGGCAGAGTGCTCTGCACACCCAAAAGTCACCCCAAAAGCATCTCCCAAACCTGAGTGAGGCTGGCAGAGCCCTGGAGCTGTGACACATCCTGACACCAATCCCCACCTCTGCACACCCAAAATGCCCCCAAAGTCACCCCAAAAGCACCTCCCAAACCTGACAGAGGCTGGCAGAGCCCTGGAGCTCTGGTGACACCAATCCCCAGCTGTGCGCACACAGCGGGATCCCTGCCTGGGAGGGCTGTGGGTGTTGAGCAGGGTCATTCTGTGCTGCAAACTCCCAATTTCCAGGTGTTCTTGACCCACAAAGGGCATTTCCCGTGGCTCAGGGGGGTGAGCTGCACAAGCCCTGTGCCAGGCTGGTTTTAGGCAGCTCTGGGTTGTTGGTGAGCCCCAAATCCCCCATCACCTCGGGTTCCCTCAGTCCCAGCCTGTGCAGAGCAGGGGGAGATGGTGGAATGTGCTGGGAACAACACCTGGGGAGGGTTCTGTGCTCCAGCCCCAAAGTGTCCCCCTGGCTCCTCCCTGGGGGCTTCAGGCTGTGCCTGGAGGGAACAAATCCGTGTCCCCTGCAGTGTGAGCAGCCTGGGCAGGGCACAGAGCACAGCCCTGGCATCTCCTCCTTCCCCCAGAACCACCTGAAGATGATTTTTTCAGAGTTGGTTTTGGGGATTTTATTTCCCTTTCCAGGGCCCCCCAAACTGGATGTGCCCGATCTCATATTCCAGTTACTGAACACTGAAAGGGGGCACAGAGACATTTTACCAGGGGCAGAGTGAGAGGGGACATTAATAACTCCATCACCTAATGCTCCTCAAACTCTGCCAAACTCTGGAAGCAGCTCCAGCCCCCAGGGATCTCATGGAGAAATCACCGAGCTCCAGGTGGAGCTTGAGGAAGGGGAATGTTCTGCTGGAAGAGCTGGAAGTCAAAGATAAGCAAAGCAAACTTTGAAATTCGGGTCTGCAGGCAGAACTGAGGCAGAGTGAGGAAAGGCTGCCACTCCAACAGCACATCAGGTTTGGGGCTGGTTTCACCAAATTGAGTTGAACAGGCTCACTCAGAGTCTGTAACTCAACACAGGCTGCTGCTGGGGCTTGGTAAAAATCCTGAGCTTGGTAGGATGAGGATGCAGGGAAGGGTGGGGAATGAAACTCTCTGGGTGTTGCACATGGATAACAAAAAAAACCCCCAGGAGTGAGAGCAGCACCTGCTTCTCCCAGTGCTCCTCCTGTGCCAGAGCTGCTCCAGCTCCCCCTGGGAGCACAAACACCAGCAGGGCTTTTGCTGAGTGCTCTGGGTGCTCCAGCCCTCCCTCCTGAGACATTCCTGCTCCAGAGAATCCAGGGGCTTTCCTTCACCAAATTCAGCCAGGGATGGACGTCAAGTGTTCTGCTGCCTGCAGACCCTTCCACACACCTCTCCCTGCAGCCCTGCAGGGCTCTTAATGAAGTGTAACAGCAAAGTTCAGGCTTTTTGGAGCAGGATTTGAGGTGGTGCTGCCAGCACAGAGCACTGGCAGTGTGTGAGCTCAGTGATCACATCTCACTGCCCCAACTGCTCTGCTGCCCCTCAGGGCAACTGCTGCAGGGCTGGAGCTGGGCCAGGGCAGGTTTGGGTTGGATTTGGGGAAAGTTCTTCCCTTTCCAGAGGCTCCCCATGGAATGGGCACAGCCCCAGAGCTCCAGGAGAGCTTGGACAGCGCTCCAGGGATGCCCAGGGTGGGATTTTGGGGCTGTGCAGGGCCAGGAGCTGCCCTGGGTGATGCTGGGGGTCCCTGCAGCCCCTGTGACCCCTGAGCCCCCGGGCTGGGCAGGGGCAGAACCCGGGAGTGCTGGGCCAGCCTCGGCCCCGCTGTGGTTTGGCGGCTGCTGGGCTGTCTAGACAAGCCCTGCACAGAGCCCTGTGCTGCTTCCTATTTGATTATGGGACTGCCTTTTTCATCTCTAATGTAAACAGCCCCGAATAACAGAACTCTGCCGTGGCATTTCTCGTACAAAAGCCCCTTTTTTGGAAGGAGAGATTCGATTAATGCATTTCCATTCCCCCGCCGTGGATATAATTTCATCTTTTCCCATTTAGGCATTGGGTTTCCCGAAAAAAAAAAAATTCTTAAAAAAAAAAAAAAAAAAGAGGGTGAGGTGAAAATGCTGAGCCCCTCAGAAAGGGCTGGTGTTTAGCAGAGCTGCAGCTGTGCAAACAGGAGCCTTTGCATGGAGCAAGTGAACTGGAATCCACCTGGTGCCATCGGTGCCCTCCTCACCCCCAGCCCTGGCCCTGCCCTCCTGGGACCTGCAGGGGGATGGATGGAGCTGCCTGGCCCTGAGGGGAGCAGTGCTGTGGGCAGCTCCTCTGAGCAGGGCCAGGACACCCCAGGACTGCCCCAACAACATCTCCTCATGGTGAGGAAAGAGACAGCTCTGCCCCAAAGCCAAGGCTGTGCCCAAAGCCCTGGCACAGGGGGCCCAGAGCAGCCCCTGCATCCCTGGCACTGCTGGACACTGGGGCTGGGACCAGCCTGGGAAAGTCTCTAGAGGGCTGGAAGTAGAGGATGGTTGAGGTTTTTCCCCAGCCCAAACCATTCCATGATGCCCTGGAGCAGGACTAGTGAGGACACCAGCACAGGACACCCTCAGGATGGGCTCTGAGTGTCCCTGGGCTGGGCAAACCCAGAACCCTGCACAGACCCAGAACCCTGCACAAACCCAGAGCTCTGCACAAACCCCTAGCCCTGCACAAACCCCCAGCCCTGCACAAACCCCACAGCCCTGCACAAACCCAGAACTCTGCACAAACCCCCAGCCCTGCACAAACCCACAGCCCTGCACAAACCCCCAGCCCTGCACAAACCCAGAACCTGCACAAACCCCCAGCCCTGCACAAACCCTGCAGCTCCTCTCCACAGAGGGCTGCAAATGGGGGATCTGGGCTAAAGAAAGGAGAGATTTTTCATTTTGAAGTGGGCTCTTGGCCAAGTATTCCAGTTTGGGGGGAAATCTGCTCCCTGCAGTTTTTCTGCAGACTCTCTCTGCTCTTATTGTTGCCCGTCCTGCTGGTGTTTATGAAATTGGGATGGAGTTGAATTTTGTGTGTTACTGGAGAGTTCTGAGCGTGTCTTGGCCCTCAGTGAACACACAGCAAAACCCAAGATCAGTCAAGGGAAACGCAGGAATTCTGCCCATCCTGGCTCTGGGTGGGATCAGCTGTGCAGAGCATCACACAATCCAGCAAGTTTCCCTTTGTTTACCCAACCCAGACTACAAAAAGAATTCGGTGAGATAGCTGTAAATACAAACATAAAGAGAAAGAGAAATTAAGGTTATGAAAGATCAGGATTACAATTGTAAAAGGTCTGAGATATCAGTGCAGGACAAGGAGCTGTTTGTCAGCTTCCCCACTCACAACTCAGAAATTGGTTTGAGCATTGAAATAGCACAAGACAAAAGTGCTGCAGGTGCTGTTCATAAAAGCAACATTCAGTTATAGAGTTGGATCTTATTTGAAAAGGGTTTTTACAATATTTGTTACACAGTCCTACCTCTAACAGTGTTGTCATTGTGCTTAAAGATTTTTTTTATTTTTTTTTGCATTAGATTATCTATGTTTATATCAATAAACCTCAGAAATTATAATTATTCATTGTATAGAATCCCAGATTTGGTTTGAGCGGGAAGGGACCTTAAATCCCATCCAATGTCACCCCTGCCATGGCAGGGACACCTCCCACTGTCCCCAATGTCCAGCCTGGCCTGGGGCACTGCCAGGGATCCAAGTCCAGTTTATCTATTCCTGACCACTCACGAGAAAGGATTTATAATAATAATAACAACAACAACAACAACAACAACAATAATAATAATAATAACAACAATATAATAATGTGATAGCAATAATAACAATAATAATAATGACAATATAATAATATGATAATAATAATAACAACAATAATATGATAATAATGCTGATGATGCCAAGCATTTCTCATCATCAGGGCAGGAAATGGAGCCGTGTTCTGTCAACAGCAGCGACTCTCTGTGTGAGGAAATAACTCCCCAAGTGCCCCCGGGCTCGGAGCTTAATCCCTGTATTTGTATCAGCTTTAATAAGGAGATTTATATTGGACACCAAATGTTAAAATTACCTAAACTTGAAAGGCCTGCCTATGAAATGAGTCGGAATAGATTCTCTGTGGAAGTTACTGCAGCGCCAATAAGGATTAATTAAAACTCAAATGTTCCTCATTGTGTGTTAATTGAGGAATTGTTATTCAGCCAACCTTCTTGATTTTTTCTCTGTGTTAAATAATCATGGCAGTATTTCACCTAGTCTCACTGTTTATTTAAGCAATTAATTAAGGGAGGGGGATATTCTGCATTTATTAGTATTTTAATTGGAGATTTTTATTCCCGGTGGCCTAAACACCTACATATGTTCATGTTTGGTGTTTAGCTCTTTTATCTTGTAAATGACCAGTGTTCCTGGTTGTACACACTGCAGACTGGAGGGAAAAAAAAAGAAAAAAAAAAAAAAGCTTTCAAGTGCTCTGCACAATTGAACTTCATTAGAGCTGGGAAAGCAGGGCCCAGGTTTCCATCTCATGTCAGACAAAGTAATTCCCCACTAAATAATGGATTTGCTTTGAGCTGCTGCTGGTGTCGAGATGAGAGTTTGGCCTCTGTCACTTAAATAATTACAGTGCACGTTGTGTGATGGTGTTTAACAGTTCAGAGCGTTTTATTTGATGATTATTCATTTATAAAAGGTCGCTTTGTGATGTAGTCACAGTTTAGTTGGGGTTACCAAATTCAAGGCTCCGTGGAGAGCCCTCCTGAAGGCAAAACGTGAGAGAATCCTCAGCTTGGAAAGAGAAAATCCCCAGGTTTGTGTGGGGTTTTCCTGTGTGACCCCACTGCAGGTGACATCCCCTCCTGCCCCTGGATCACAAGGCCAGGCTGGACATGGGGACACTGGGGACATTGGGGACAGTGGGGACATTGGGGACATTGGGGACATTGGGGACAGTGAGGACAGTGGGGACATTGGGGACATTGGGGACAGTGAGGACATTGGGGACAGTGGGGACAGTGGGGACACTGGGGACACTGGGGACATTGGGGACACTGGGGACACTGGGGACATTGGGGACAGTGGGGACACTGGGGACACTGGGGACACTGGGGACAGTGGGAACACTGGGGACATTGGGGACACTGGGGACAGTGGGGACACTGGGGACACTGGGGACAGTGGGAACACTGGGGACATTGGGGACAGTGGGGACACTGGGGACACTGGGGACATTGGGGACAGTGGGGACATTGGGGACAGTGGGGACATTGGGGACATTGGGGACATTGGGGACAGTGGGGACATTGGGGACATTGGGGACAGTGGGGACATTGGGGACAGTGGGGACATTGGGGACATTGGGGACATTGGGGACAGTGGGGACAGTGGGGACACTGGGGACATTGGGGACAGTGGGGACAGTGGGGACACTGGGGACAGTGGGAGGTGTCCCTGCCATGGCAGGGGTGGCTCTGGGTGGGATTTAAGGTCCCTCCAGCCCAAACCAGTCTGGGATCCTGAGACGTTACTAAAACCAATCCCAGCCTGTGGGGTCCTGCACACTCACAGGTATTTGCAAACCTGAAACAAATCCAAATACTTCAACATTTTTCTCCCCTTCCCTTCCCCACTTGTGCTGGGAACCAGAAGGCAGCAAACACCAGCCCGGGTTTCGTGCTGACACTCCCCATTTTTTTGTTCTTTATTTTCAATTCCCATCTGCCCTCACCCCACAAACACATTCTTCCTCCTGACTACACCAAACCTTTTTATTCCATTGGGGAGATCAAGGCAGAGATACTCCAGATAAAGCCAGACCTTATCTTGCACAGAATAATATGAAAAAACACAAAAGCGTGTCCAGTATCTCTTTGTTTCTCCTCACCAACGCTGAGTGATTTATAGCCACAGTTCTTATTTCCCTGACGTAAAGTGGCTTTAGATTGAAAATTTGGTGAAATAAATGTATTTTCTCTGTAAAATGTAAAATTAAAGCTTGATGTAATTATTTTTTTTAAAACCCTGTGTTGCAATAGTTCCTGATTTGACAATTAGGCTGCAGTTCCATCAGAAAACATGAACCAGCCCCTCAGTAAGGGAAGTTCTGGGGTGAGAGCTCAGCTCCCACTGCCTTGGGAAGGTTTGGCTGAAGCCAAATCTGAAGCCAGATTTGTTTCTCTGTGTGATAAACACAGAGAGTCAGTTTAGCTGCCCTGGGGGCACTGCCAGGTGGGTGGAGGTCACTGACACTGGAATTTCTGCAGAGGGGTCAGGGCAGCATTTCTGAGTCTGTTCCAGCTGTGGGAGTTTGTCTGTCTTACCCTGGGCTGGTGGTTTCCTGTGCCTGCAGCAGCTCTGAAATATTCAATGTTCTGCAAATAACCCCCAGGGTGAAGGATTAAACACATTGTCCTGGGTTGTGGTGTAGGATGTGCACACAGTATTTATTCCATCCCCATCCCCATGAGCTGTTGGAACCAGGTGGGGCAGTGTTTTCCCAGGCCCCTCCTTTGGGCTCTTCTGCTCATGGCCCATCAATGCCTTGCCCAGGACTCACAGGGAACTCCCTCCAGGAGCTCTCTCTGTTTAATGGGCCATCAAGGAGCCACTGCACGACTCCTCATCCCATTGGGAGATGCTCCCAATGCCCAGGGGGAGGAGCCAAGCATTCCCACCTGGAGAGAATCTGGGATTTGGGACAGGACAAGCAGCCCTGAGCCACTGGATTCCCAGAGGAGCAGAGCTCCCAGACCTTTCTGTGGGATCACTGCTTCAGGAAGAGCCCCTCACCTGGACTGCTCCCCCCACCCTGCTCAGGGTGTGTTCTGACTCTGGCAGTGCTCCTTTGTGTTATTGCATTGATTTTATTTTATTTTACCTTTTTACCTTTGTTCTTATTAAATTGCATTTCTGACTTGGAGCCTCTCACTCGTTTTGCTTTCAAACCACGACACACCCAGAGAGGGAGAAGGGCTCCCCCAGGCAGGGACAGCCAAAGGGGGCAGAAAAGATTTGGTGATGGGAGATGAAGCAAAGGAAGGGCAGAGAACAATTAATGACAAATCTGGGAGGACTTTGCTGTTCATGGCACCGTGGGGAGCTGTGAGGGCCTGAGCTGACACTGAGCCCTGGCAAACAACCAGAAATGAACATTAGGGTGGATCACAATTCGAGGTTTTAAAAGAAAAAGAAAAAAAAAAAAAATCCTTTTTTATCCACCTCCCAGTGCCCATCCATCCAGCTCTGCTCCCTGGAGACCACTCTCAGTGCCTGGCTAATGGCTTTCCCTAAAAAACCCTCTTCCATGGAAACACTGCCAAAACAAGGACAACTTTTGGGTCCATCAACCTTGACAGTGTCCTCTGTCATTATTAGCTGAATTCCTCAGCTATTAATGACAGCAAGACAGAGAGGAGATACTCTGGTTAGCACTGGGGAAGACTCTCAATTCACTCCCAGCTCTATTTATTCATTTAGGTTAAATGGAGTTATTAAAGGTCAGAAATTCATTTCCAAAGTGTCAGGTGAAAATCCTTCCCAACGTGACAAATAGAGGACACAACCTGCAAGAAAAATTAAGTTTTATCTTCAATAACATCAATAACTTCTTTGATTTTAAAAGTTATTTCCTCAAAGTTTTACTTTAATGAACTCAGTCCAGGTGGGCCCTGGAGAGGTGAATTGTGGTGCTCTGTGCTCACAGGAGAGGAGTGGAAGCCAATAATGAATTTGGGGACTTTGGGTTTTCAGCAAACGGCAACAAGATCTCCTCAGCACGAGGTGACATGGAAAACCTGGAGCACATTCACCCCCCTGTGCAGAGGGCTGAGAATTCATTTTATGATCTGAGATTTACCTGTGGCTGAGGGAACAATCCCCTCTGCCCTTGAGAATCCCCTGCACTCACTGCCTTTTCCTGTGTGTCCCCCCCTGGAGCTGCAACACAAGTTACGGACACTGAGATGTAAAAGTTTGATTCAATCCCTTTTCTCCCCCAGCAGGAGCTCGGGAAACCATCTGCAGCTCTGACTCCTGCCAGAGCTGGGGTCACCTTGCCCTGGCCTCACTGAATCCCTAAATGCTGGCAGAGTGATGCTGCTGGCCCTGCTGAGGCTCCCAGCCATGGCACAGGAGTGTCCTGGCTGGATTTCACCCCCAGCCCCCTCCAGGAGCCCCCCAAAAAGAGCTGGGGCCAGGACAGAGGGGCTGATGTGCTCACCTGGCCCAGGTGGGGAGGATCCTCACAGGTGGAAATGAACCCCTGTGCCCAGGGGGAGACGGAAAAGCTGCACAGGGATCCTGGCAGCCCTGAGATCGTGGTTTTATGGGATCCTGAGGGGTGACAGATGATGTGTCCCCAGGTGTAATCAGACATTCAGGTAGGATTGACCTTAGTCCTGCTTTCTGTGCTGATAAGAACAGAAAACTCCTGAGTGGCAGCTGGGTGAGGGTCACTCCTCAGGGCACCTTGGAGAGCTGGGTGAGCAGCCCAGGTGGGCACGAAGAGTGTTCCAGGGTCCCCATGGCTGCTCTGCCCCCAGGGACATCACTGGGATCAAAATCCCTCCCTGCTCATCTTATCCAGCCCAGAGCATCCTCCTTTTGCTGCCTCTGAAAGTCCAAAATGTTCCCTGAACTGTTCTGCTCGTGTTGTATGAGAAAACTTGGGCTCCCCCAAAGGGAATGTGGAAGAATTCTGGTTTAATTTCAGTTCCTGCCCTGCTCAGGGTGGCGCAGGTTGGAGTGCAGGTCCCCAGCCCCAGGCAGGTCCCTCTGGGCTCACCCTTTGCTCCTGGAGCTGCACAACAAGAATTTCTGTGGAAAAGTGCCCTGAGAACATCCAGGCGTGTGGGCAAGGCCAGATGTTGTGTGTGTGCTGCACCAGCTCAGGAGAAAAGTGTGCTTTAGGCAGGAAAGAGGTCTGAGATGAGCCCAAAGCCAGAACAGCACAAAGGGCCCTTTGTGAGCCTTTATCCACCAATCCGGGGCTCTGGGCACCTTCCCTTTGTTGGAGTTGTGTATTTAGTTCCCCAAACGCTGTAACACAAAAACCAAGCTGTAATCAATCAGCTCATCCTTCTGTGGCCGCTGTTCCCCACGGGGAATCACCGCAGTTATTGAAGCAAAGAATTAATTTGGGAAGGAGCTCTGGGGCTGTGTCCAGGCAGGGCGATGGCAAATAAACCCTCCTTCCTGCAGGGTGCAGTGCAGGTGTTGGGAAAGATGGGACAGGAAGGGCTTGTGGATATGATTGTCTGGTGAGAAATACTGCAGATGTAAAACCTGAGAGTGAAATAGAAATGAAATCCAGCTCTGAGATGTGATCATGGCAGGCAGGAGGACGGGGATGAGCTGGAGATGGGTGGAAGGACAGAAAACAAAAGGAGCCAAGGGTGCAGCCCCTCTCCACCCTGCCAAGGCATCAGGGAAAAGGTGGATAAGAAAAGTCTCTTTAGAGTTTAGAATACAGGATGATGTGGTGATAGAGCAGTTCTCATGGGCTGCAGGCAAAGTCTGTAGGGTTTGTATCTGGCGCCGGTTGGTCACTGTAAATGAGAATATTCAACACAAAAGGAGATGGAATGGATTGGAACAAGGACCTCACTCTCTTGCCCTCTCTTCTCTTCTACCTCTTCTACCTTACTCTTGCTCTGACCTCTCTCTTACCCCTCTCAGCTCCTTTACCTCCCTCACCTCACCCCCTCTCTCTCCCTCTCTCTTTGGGGTTCCCTCCAGCCCAGGCTGGTGGCTGAAGGCAAAGCCCTTTTTACCCACGGCCTCGCAATAAACCCCCTGTTATAGAATATCTCAGCTCTGCAGAGTTCCCTCTCCCTGCCCTCCACGGATTCCCCCACATGCAAGGATGCTGTAACTGGCCTGGGATGGGTCAGTCCCAGTGGGTGAGGGGTCAGTCCCAGTGGGTGAGGGGTCAGTCCCAGTGGGTGAGGGGTCAGTCCCAGTGGGTGAGGGGTCCTGCCCAGGGGGGAGGCTCAGCACAGGCTGGGCTCTCACAGTTTTCTCTCTCTGTGTGTGTTTTTGCTGTGCCTGGCCCAGGGCTGGGCGGGTTTCCCTCGCTGTGTCCCTGTGTGTGCTGTCCCTGTCCACATCCCTTCCCTCCCTGATTGCAATCCCTTCCCATACCTTCCTCCCCTGTGCTCTGCCTGCTGGACAGCAGCGCTCTGCAGAGTCCCAGCTCACCCAGGCAATTCAGAATGGAAATTGCAGCTTTCTGCTGGAGAGCAGCAAGATAATGAGAGGGAGAAGAAGTGGGGCTGTGTCCCCACCTCCCTGCAGTGCCCCAAAGCCACCCCTCAGGCTGGGTCAGCCTTGGCAATCCCTGTATTTTACAGTGGTCTCTATTTTCCCTTGGAGGTGACAAAGGCACTTTTCACGCCAGGGATCCTGGTTTTGAGGCAGCAGCTGCAGCACGGTGAGAAATGCTGTGCCTGGTGCTCTGCAGATCCCTCACAGAGCCAGAACACAAATCCCTGGGGCCGGGAGGGGGGCCAGGACCATCCTGCAGACACCAGCAGGGATCCTGCAGCTCTGCCCCAGCTGGAGCTGCCTGTGGGCTCGGGACAGGAGCCAGGGCTGATGGAAAACCAGGAGCAGGAGGAGCACCAAGGGCCCTTCCCAGAAAAGGGAAAGTGGGATGGAATGGGATGGAATAATGGGATGGGATGGATTTAGTGGGATAGGATGGGATGGATGGGATGGGATGGGATGGATGGGATGGGATGGAATTAGTGGGATGGAATGGTATGGGATCCATGGGATGGGATGGGATGGGATGGGATGGAATTAGTGGAATGGGATGGGATCCATGGGATGGGATGGGACAAACCCAAGTGGCGTGAGAGGGGACAGCCCCAGGTGTCGGAGTAACTGACTTCTCCTCATTTGGGGATTACCCTCTAATTCCTGCTCTCACATTCGGCCACGTAGTCCCTAATTAAAGTAAATAACCGCACGAAAGACGTGTTGAAAAGTCTCTGTGTGGCTGCCAAGGGGATGTGTGAGATTACGGGCAGGCTGTGAGTGCACTTTGCTGGGAGTTTCCCAGTCAGTCGTGATTTCACTGAGCTTCCCTGTGAACAGACTGGTTTGTGCAGCTGGGAAAGGAAATATCCGGAGAGGAGCCGTGTGGGAAAATCCCCCCAGCACTGCCACAGGCTGTGTGTGCTCCTGTGTCCCCTGACAGGGCTGTGTGTGCTCCTGTGTCCCCCTGACAGGGCTGTGTGTGCCCCTGTGTCCCCCTGACAGGGCTGTGTGTGCCCCTGTGTCCCCTGACAGGGCTGTGTGTGCTCCTGTGTCCCCTGACAGGGCTGTGTGTGCCCCTGTGTCCCCTGACAGGGCTGTGTGTGCTCCTGTGTCCCCTGACAGGGCTGTGTGTGCTCCTGTGTCCCCTGACAGGGCTGTGTGTGCCCCTGTGTCCCCTGACAGGGCTGTGTGTGCTCCTGTGTCCCCTGACAGGGCTGTGTGTGATCCTGTGTCCCCTGACAGGGCTGTGTGTGCCCCTGTGTCCCCTGACAGGGCTGTGTGTGCCCCTGTGTCCCCTGACAGGGCTGTGTGTGCCCCTGTGTCCCCAGACAGGGCTGTGTGTGCCCCTGTGTCCCCAGACAGGGCTGTGTGTGCCCCTGTGTCCCCTGACAGGGCTGTGTGTGATCCTGTGTCCCCCCCAGGCAGGGCTGTGTGTGCCCCTGTGTCCCCTGACAGGGCTGTGTGTGATCCTGTGTCCCCTGACAGGGCTGTGTGTGCCCCTGTGTCCCCCCCAGGCAGGGCTGTGTGTGCCCCTGTGTCCCCTGACAGGGCTGTGTGTGCCCCTGTGTCCCCTGACAGGGCTGTGTGTGCCCCTGTGTCCCCCCCAGGCAGGGCTTTCTGCAGGCACCAGCCCTCGTTTTCTATTAAAAATACACTCCAAAACATTTTTGAGTGGCTTAGGGATGAGAATAGGAACAGGCAGCCCTGGTGTGAGGGACCTGCAAGGTGCAGGTGTCAGTGTGAGGAGCTGAGCTGTCCCTGGGAGAGGCAGGTCAGTACTGGGAGCACTGGGGTGACCACGGGCCATGCAGGGGATGCTCATCACTTTCCGCCCTTGCAAATCCCTCCCAGCATCCCTACAGGAGCTGTGCAAACTGCCTGGCTCTGCCTGAATAAATGAAAAAGTCCCTGGGGCAAGAGGGAAGCCGCTGGTTCCCCTGCAGGGAGGTGCCTGTGACCTCCTGGCAGCTCCTGGGGGAGCCTCCCTGCTCTGCCCCCCAGCTGTGCTGCTGTCCCCGCCTGCAGCAGCTGCTGGCAACAGCTGGAACGTGGGAAACAGCCCTGCTGAGCCCCAGGGCCCCTCCAGCCCAGCCCATTCCCCTGTCACACCGGGCAAAGCCTGGCTTTGGACAGGACACAGCCCCGGGAGCCCTTCCCAAGAATTCCTTCACCACAGCCTGGCTTTGAACACCTCGGGCACCTTCTGAGCACCACTGCCCGCCCAGCAAAGGGTTAATCTGCTTTCCATCCCATCGCTGGGCTGCCAGAGCTGCAGACCTGGGCTGGGGCACTATTCCCAGCTGGGGCACTATTCCTGGCCTGAGGGTCCCAGCCTGGCTGTGTCCCTGTCCACGTCCCTGACCTTGTCCCTGTCTGTGTCCCTGTCCATATCCCTTACCATGTCCCTATCCATGTCCCTGTCCATGTCCCTGTCCATTCCCTGGCCCTGTCCATGACCCTGTCCCATCCCTGTCCATGTCCCTGTCCCTGTCCATGTCCTTGACCCTGTCCATGTCCCTGCTCATGTCCCTGTCCATTTCCCTGACCATTCCCTGACCCTGTCCATGTCCCTATCCACGTCCCTGCCCCTGTCCCTGCTCATGTCCCTGTCCCTGTCCATTCCCTGACCATGTCCCTGACTCTGTCCCTGCCCATGTCCCTGTCCCTGTCCTGTCCCACAGCATCCCCAGGGCCACAGGAAGGAGCAGAGGGGCTGAGGTTGCTGCATCAAACCCCAAACCAGGGAAATTCCCAGAATCAGCGATGCAGATCTCGTCTCCCACAGCAAGGAGGGGATGTGACACCGGGACAGGGGTGGGGGATCTGCATCTGCAATGCCAAAACTCCCAGAACTTTCTCCCCCAGTGGCTTTTGTTGTTCTCCTTGGCTGCTGGGGCTGGGGAGGAGCTCAGGCTTGGCAGATCAGAGGAGTTGTCATCTCACTTTCAAGTGCTCCAGGACTTTGTAATCTTGGCAAAAGGAAGGTGCTGAAGGGGGTCTGTTCTTGAGTTCCCAATTCTTGCCTTTCCAGTGTGTCGATGAAACAAGAAAAAATCTCCTGCAAGCCTCTTCTTGTTGGATTCTTCAGTCCTATTTCAAGATCAAATAGGCTTTAAAACAGGTCTGGATAAGCTCAGAGACTTAAATCTGCTCGGAAGGTACAGGTTGGGCAAGAGGCCGACGTGACAGTGGCTCCCTGCAGATCACAGGTGCCTCTGGCCTGGACAAAACTCCTTCTCCTCTCAGAAAAAAAAAGCTTTTTTTTTGAGCTTTTTAATATTTTAAAAGCTGATTTGGGACATCCCTGCTCTGGCTGGGGCTCCTGTTACCTGCAGGCAAAGCTTTCATCAAACACTTTGCATTTTCTGCCCCTAATACCTGAGAGGGATCAACATTACTGGGGCTAATTAGGATTCAGAGGGAACTGATTGTTCATCAGAGAGAGGGGAAAATGTTCCGTGGAGCCCTTGGTTTTGGTGGAGCTATTTCACATAATTAAGCAATTCCACATCTTGGCATTTTATTGCTCTTGTTATCGCTGCACTCTGTTAATAAGTTTTTAATTGCAAATCATCTCTGTGACACAAAACTACGCCGTGTTTACTGATCAGCAAAAATGCCATGGAAAGCAGCAAACAAAGGATTGGCTGCCAGGGCCTCTCTCTATTCCATGGTTTGGCACCAAAACCTCCTCAGGTTACCTAAAAAAAAAATTGATTTCTGGTTTGAAATGTTCTGAACAGCACAGAGCCTTGACTGAGGCTCTGGGAATGGGGAAAGAAAAGCTTCCAAGCTTTTCCAAAGCTTCCAAAATCAGTTTATTTGTGTGTTGTAGAGCAGGAGTTTATCATCCTGCAGATGCTGTGTTTATATCCTGCCCTGCTGTGTGTAACTCTGGCTGGGGAAAGGTGGGTTCATGCCGTTATTTAAGAGTTAAATTCACAATTGCCTGTACAGAATTCACGTCAGGCTGAGCAATAACCGTATATCTCCTAAAATCGGATTTATTTGTTTGTTTTCAGTGGAGTGTCCAGGCTGAAGTGCTGAAAAACATCTGCTTTGTGCTGGGAAGGGAAAAACTCAGAAAGCTGGAATGGGAAAGGTCCTTCCTTGCTCTTCAAATCCCCAATTTTCCCCCTCTAGGGTGAATGGACAAGCCTGAATTCATTTTTAGCTCATTTCTTCTATAATATATGAAGGAAATATGTGAATATCTATTCAATCTCAGGTGGGAAGTTTCTACTCAAGAGAATAAAACCTGTTTGGGACTTAAGCAAGCAATTATTTTCATTTTTTTTAAAAAAAAAAGGGGGATAAAACTCAGAAAATTCCAATGAGGTTTGTATTTGTTTTAGAGAGGGGTTTAGCTTTTGAGATTAAAAAAAAAATAAAAAATAAAAAAAAAAATATACAGTAATCTATTTCAAAATGGTTTTCTTCCAGAGTTCATGTGGATTTAGCCATCAATCAGCACCTGGAATGAAAAATAATTCCAACGTTTGACGTCAAATGAAGCATTTAATTCAAATTAAAATAAAATCCATTACCCAGGGGTGGTGAGGATCACAAACCCAGGAAATCAGAGGTGTCAGCCTGTCCATGGGGAGGGTTTGACCTCCCTGACACAGCCCAAACTCCTGGGGTTCAGTGTGAGCAGCCCCTGAGCTGTGACACCAGCCCTGCCCAGCCCAGGTGGGATCTCTCTGCCCCAGGGCTGACACTGCACTCGGGGACACCTGGAGGTTTGTCCTGAGCTCTTGACTTTTCCCTGAGATTGGAGCAAACATTTATCCCTGCTGGCTAAGTGAGTGCAGCTGGGAAATGTTAAACATCTGCAGGAGCCCTGGACAGGGGTTTGTGCCTCTTCTCCAGGTTCATCCTCCTCTTCTGCTCCTGCCTTGGGCCAGTGGGGCACCCCCTGATACCTCACCTTTAATTTTATCTCACCTTTAACTTTATCTCACCTTTAACTGGGACCTCACTTTTAACTCTGACCTCACCTTTAATTTTTTCTCACCTTTAACTGGTGCCTCACCTTTAATTTTTATCTCACCTTTAAAAGCCACTGGAATCACCCCAGTTTTATGTAACCTCAGTGTCCCTGTTCCTGTCCCAGGTTTGGAAACACTCCTTGTCCATTCTCTTCACTGTGGTATTTGTGCTCTAAGTGCCCCCTCAGCCCCAGGGTGGGAATTTCAGCCCCCTGAAATAATTCCCAATCCTGGTGAAAATAAACCCTGGAGTTGCCTGAGCCCTGCAGAGGCTGGGGATGCTTTGGCCTCAATGCCCCAGGGAAAGCTCCACAGGGCTCCACTGCCCTCCTGTCACCCTGAACCTCCTCTGGGTCATTGCACCAAGGGATTCCCTGGTCAGGGCTGGAAATGTCATTTCCCAGAGCTCTGTGCACATAAACCAAGCACAGATTGTCCCAAAATATCATTGTGATATATTGAATACAGATACAGTATTGTATCTCACTTGAAAATAAATAATGTCTCTGAGTCCTCAGGCTGGAATTCTTCCCCATGGGAAACTCCTTTGAAATCCAAACTCTGCAGTCCCAGCCCGGCCTGTGAGAAGAGCTCCATGGCAGGTACAGACACCCAGCTGAACCTTCCTAGAAGGCAAAATAACTAAAACTTACAGCTACAGGCTCTGAGCTCCATTTAACTGGAGTTAATTGGACCAGAAGAGAAAGCAGTGAGTGAAGTCCTGGGTGCTGGAGGAGGGAAAACTCCCCAGGCCATCCCCAGCAGCCCAGGAGGAATTCCTGCAGCACAGTCACTGTCAGAGCTGCCAGCAGTGACAGGGACACATCAAATTCTGTGTTTGCAGCACCAGAGACAACTGGCCAGAGCTGAGCTGAGAGCACAGCCTTGATCTCTCTGCTGTGGGCAGGGGAGGAGGAGAGCAAAGGGAATAAAAGAGTGAAAACCTTTACAGAGTCAGCACTGGGGAATGTGGCTGTTCATAAATCTTGTATTCGTGCAGAATTCAGACTGTGAGTCCTGTAAGATAAATTAACTCAAAAAAGAGGAGAGGAGAGGAGAGGAGAGGAGAGGAGAGGAGAGGAGAGGAGAGGAGAGGAGAGGAGAGGAGAGGAGAGGAGAGGAGAGGAGAGGAGAGGAGAGGAGAGGAGAGGAGAGGAGAGGAGAGGAGAGGAGAGGAGAGGAGAGGAGAGGAGAGGAGAGGAGAGGAGAGGAGAGGAGAGGAGAGGAGAGGAGAGGAGAGGAGAGGAGAGGAGAGGAGAGGAGAGGAGAGGAGAGGAGAGGAGAGGAGAGGAGAGGAGAGGAGAGGAGAGGAGAGGAGAGGAGGATCACAGTGACATTTCTCTCTCTGTGTTGTACCCCTGGAGTCCCAATAACCACAAACATATCTCCTTTCACTGGTAGCTCAACTAAAACCCAGCGTAGCAGAAACAGCTCCTGCCAGGCACCTCTGTCAAGGAGCAGCCCAGAGCTGCATTTCCCAGCATGAATGGCAGCGTTATTTTGCCTGTGTTAACAGAGGCAGCGATTATTTTTGGCACGGGGCTTGTTGTAGTTCCTGCGGGATTTTCCCCGCTGCCCTTGATGGATTGTCAGCTGGGAGGCAGCAAACACAGCGGGCACTGGAGCAGAGAGCCTGGCAGCAGAGGGGCTGAGAATGGAGCTCCTGGAGCAGAGTTGGTGGCTGCTCAAAAATCAGTTTTCTGTCAGTGACTCTGTGAGTGGTCATTGTTGAGGGGCAGCACCTGGGACCCCCAAACCCTGGGACCCCCAAACCCTGGGATCCTCCTGGCCCTGGGACCCTCCAGCCCTGAGACCCCCAGCCCTGAGACCCTCCAGCCCTGGGACCCCCCAACCCTGGGACCCCCAAACCCTGGGACCCCCCCAATCCTGGGACCCCCAAACCCTGGGACCCCCCAACTCTGGGACCCTCCAGCCCTGAGACCCCCCAACCCTGGGATCCCCCAGCCCTGGGACTCTCCAGCCTTGGGACCCACAAACCCCGGGACCCCCAAACCCTGGGACCCTCCAGCCCTGGGACCCCCCAGCCCTGGGACCCCCCAGCCTTGGGACCCTCCAGCCCTGGGATTCCTCAGCCATGGGACCCTCCAGCTCTGGGACCCCCCAGCCCTGGGACCCCCCAACCCTGGGACACTCCAGCCTTGGGATCCCACAGCTCTGAGACCCCCCAGCCCTGAGACCCCCCAGCCCTGAGACCCCCCAGCCCTGAGACCCCAAACCCTGGGACCCTCCCCTGGGGCTGGAGCTCCCCCAGCTCCCCACAGGGATCCAGCTTCTCTCAGAGCGAGGGGAAAGTTCAGGCTTTGGCTGCAAGTGCTGTATTTTCTCTGGATGGATCCTCTTGCCAAGGCGTGGAAATTTCAGGATGTTTCAGCACGGTGCAGCTGAAAGGAAAACTTTCTCTGCCTGCTCAGGCACAAGGATACAGGTACAGGGTGTTTCTTCAACGTTCTGGACTGAAATATTGAGTGAGTACAGGCTCCCAGAGCCTTCCAGTGCTCAGATTCTTGATTTTTTTGTTTGAATCTGCAGAATTTTCCTGCCCAGCCCAACTGTGAGTGGAGCAGCAGCAGCAGATGGTTCCAAATGTGGTTCAGGGGCTGTTGCAATGCAAAGCCTTGCTCTGCGCAGAGAGGAGAAGAGATAACTTCAAAATGGAAGTTAATAGCAATGAGACATGGGAAGAATTTATTAATTGGCATTTAATGATGCATTAGTATTTATTTAAAGTTTTGTAACCATAAGCTGAGGCTTTAAATAACCGTGCTCTAAAGGGAAGTGGAAGGAAAGCAGCAGCAGAGAGATTAAAAAATTAATGCCACGCAAAAAGGAAATGAGTTCACCTGAGAAAAGTCTCTTAAATAAAATATTTCCTGTTCTTTTTCACGCGCCAGCACCTTATCTCCAGCCAAGGCATTGGAGTCATTGTGATAGTGAAAGCTGCTGCCATTTATCCCTGAGGAGCTCGGGGAGCTCCTGCCCCTCCTGGGAGCAGCTCTGGGGACAAGCCCAGCTCCTGTTTCATCCCTGCACACCCAGCTTGGTTTTCTCCTCCTCCATTCCCCAGCTCATTTCACTCAGCTTGTTTAACCATTAAACAATGATGAAGGTCTTGGAAAGGCCTCAATTCTTTCCCCTCCAGTTCCTTCTTCCCCTGTGGTTGGGAGGACCCCCCTGCAGGGCCACCCACTCCGGGGCAGCTCCAAAATATCCCAAAATTTTCAGTGAATGGACACCAGGAGCTGCTTATCACAGAGGCTGAGAACACCCTGATCAAACAGAGCATCAGCATGAAATGCAAAACCTTCATTAATTTTCAAAGGAGCGAATCAATTTATTTTTTTTTCCAACTTCTCTCATAAAACCGCGAGGCTCCGGCTTCAAAGGCAGTTTTGGAGGTGGCTGGTGCAGGATTCAGTGAGAATGAGATGCTGATGTGTAGAAATTTTATCCGTGGATGGCTGGGACAAGGAACTCTGCAGAGCTGAGATGTTCTAGAAACACCTGGGTTTATTATTCCAAGGGTGGTGGGTAAAGAGGGCTTTCCACCTTGGCAAAGACATCCGGGAACAAGGGCATGAGAAAGGAGTCTGTAGAGTTTAGAATATAAAATGACATGGTGATGTAGTAGTTCTCACAGGCTGCAGGCAAAGTCTGTAGGGTTTGTATCTCACGCCGGTTGGTCAATGTGAATTAGAATATTCAACACAAAAAGAGATAGAATGGATTGGAACAAGAGGATCGCTCTCTTGTCCTGGCTCTCCTCCCTTTTGCCCTCACCTCTCTCCTCTGGCCCTCTCACCCTCTTCCCTCACCTCTCTTGGCCCATCCCCTCTCCTCTCTCTCCCCTCACTTGCTCCTGTTTTCTCCCCACGTTTTTCCCCTGCTCCTGCCCCGTTTTTCCCCCTGAGCTCTCTTCTCTCTCTCTCTCCCCATTCTCTCTTTAGGGCTTTGCTCCAGCCCAGGCTGGTGGCTGAAGGCAAAGCCCTCTTTACCCACCACCCTTGGAATAATAAACCCCCGTGTTTCTAGAACATCTCAGCTCTGCAGAGCTCCTTGTCCCTGCCATCCACGGAAAATTCCTACCCTGCACCACTCGGGGCTGCACAGAGCAGCGTGTTGGATCATCCCTCCCTCTGCAAAAATTGATGCTGTGCCCATTTATCACCTCCCACATTCGCACCCGGCTCATCCCATTCGCCTTTTCTCGTTCCTCAGATGTGCATTTTGCACCATTCAAGAGATGCAGCGCTGGGGGAAAAAATGAATAAATATTTCAGTGAATCCCAAAGGGTTTAACTGACAGCCCCAAACCCAGGGGAGGAAAGAGGAGCAGGAAAAAGGGGCTCAGAGGCTCTGGTTGTGTAAAGGGACATCTCTGGAGATGCTCCATTTTCCTCTTGCCTGAGAAGTGCAGGGATTTCTCTGCAGAAACCAGAGGAGTTTGGTCAAAGTAAAAATGGAAACAGCCTGTCTGAGTTATAAATGGCACTCGCTGCCAGAAGGATGAAAATCATCAGGAATGGAGCTCCTGCCATGGGGAGAGGAGTCTGGGGAGTGGAGACTGGGGAGCAGTGATGGCTCTGCCATAACACAGATTTCACCTGTGGGATGTTTATGGAATAAAAATAAAAATAAAATAAAAATAAAAATAAAAATAATAAAAATAAAAATAAATAAAAATAAAAATAAATAAAAATAAAAAAGAAAATAAAAATTAAAATTAAAATAAAAATAAAAATTAAAATAAAAATTAAAATAAAAATAAAAATAAAAATCCATTCCTTATGATTTCCAAAAATCTGGGGGTCCAGAGCAGCAGGACCGAGCTGCTCCTCCTTCCTCCTCTTCCTCCTCCTGCTGGGGCTCTGCAGGGGAGGTAATGATCTCCCTGGAGGGATCTGGGGGCTCTGCTAATTGTTTTAGGGGAAGGAGAACTGCCTTTGCAGGCTGCAGGAATGGCCCCTTGTGCCTGCTCAGAGAAGGGATCTGCCCAAGCTGGCACTGAAGGGATTTTAGAGAAAAAATGCATTTAGAAAAGACAAGTTCTGACTTTGATAGAGCTCCAGGTTAACACAAAATAGCTGTTTATTTATTTTTTTTTTTTTAAGGGAAGCCTGTTTAATTTGTGCTTCAATTATCTCCCCTCCTATGAACATGCACAATCAGGAGCCTGAAGTCCATTCCCCACCACACCGCTTAATTATGGATGGAAGGTGCTAAACTAATTAAAGGATGGCTGCAGTTACCTGCCAGATCTGCCTGAGCAGCTGCACATCTCCTGTTCCTGCAGCAGCCTGGGCTGGGGACAGGCTGGGGACATGAGGGGCCACCAGAGCTCCTGCTCTCCTTGTCCTGCTGTGCCAGCAGAGCACCCAGACAGGGCAGAAATGGGATTTCATATTTCAGATTGTCCCCAGGCTGTGCAGAGCTCTGCCCTGTGTCAGGCTGCTGTGAAGGGCAGAAATGGGATTTTGTGTTTCAGATTGTCCCCAGGCTGTGCACAGCCCTGCCCTGTGCCAGGCTGCTGTGGACTCAGGGCAGAAATGGGATTTCATGTTTCAGATTGTCCCCAGGCTGTGCACAGCCCTGTGCCAGGCTGATGTGGCACTCAGGGCAGAAATAGGATTTTGTATTTCAGATTTCCCCCAGGCTGTGCACAGCCCTGCCCCATGCCAGGCTTCTCGGGCACCCAGACAAGGCAGAAATAGGATTTCATGTCTCACATTTCCCCCAGGCTCTGCAGAGCCCAGCCCAGCTCCCCTTGTGTCCCCACAGCCCCTGGGGGTGTCCCCAAACCCCGGGACACTTGGGCAGTGTCACCTTCACCCAAACCTGCCTCCTTTGGAACCAAAAGCAGCTGCACAGAGGGAGGATCCTGCTCCAGGGTCACCACAAATGTCCCATGAAACGACTGAGGTGGCAGCTCAGTTTTGTTTTATTCCCCCTCCTAATGAGTGGTTATTTATAATTTTGCCATCGGTAATTACAGTGTCTCTCAATGTACACTGAATATCAGGAAAAAATAGGGTTTCATTTTATCTGAATAAAACATTGACAGCCACATTCCTGTTCTGGCATTGAGACAGTTGAGATCTTGCTCTGACAAGTCCTTATGCACCTCGGAGGGGCTGTGCTTTTTCTCCTCCATCATTTCACTGGTGCCTCCCGCCTCTATTCCCACAGCCATTCCCAGGCTGGAATCTTCCCCTGCTCCCCCAGGACTGTGTCTGCCCTCCCAGGGAGGGAAAACCCCCAGCCAGGGCCAAGGGAACAGGGGAATCAGTGGGGCCAGGATGGGCCAAGGCTGTGAAAGGCACCTCCACTCTGCTGAAGCCACAAGTGCACTGAACAGGAGTGAAATAAATGTATTTCATTAAAGGATTCCCAGCAATTTGGGCTTTTGCTGTCTGTGGTTCAGGGCTGGAGGGATATAACGGGGTGCAGATGTCAGAGGGGACTGTGCTGAAGGTTTGCCCCTTTTATTGCTGGATCCTTGTGTTGGAAAAGAACTTTCTGGAGGTGTTTTTGGTACTTTGGGAAGAGAGAAAAGGGAATTTGATGTTCCTGTGCAGCAGGCAGGGAGGAGGCTGTAACTCTCCCAATAACTCTTTAAGCTGCAGGACTTCCACCCTTCAGGCTCTTGTGTCTTCATTACTTCCAAATAAACAAAAGCAGTGATGAGAGCAGAATTCCTGAATTCCTGTATTCCTGAATTCCTGTATTCCTGAATTCCTGTGCCTGTTTGGAACTGCAGCCTGCAGGGGTCTGGCACAGCCTGGCCTGAGGGTGCTGTGGGTGCTGTGGGTGCTGAGGGTTCTGTGGGTGCTGAGGGTGCTGTAGGTGCTGAGGGTGCTGTGGGTGCTGAGGGTGCTGAGGGTTCTGTGGGTGCTGTGGGTGCTGTGGGTGCTGTGGGTGCTGAGGGTTCTGTGGGTGCTGTGGGTGCTGAGGGTTCTGTGGGTGCTGTGGGTGCTGTGGGTGCTGTGGGTGCTGTGGGTGCTGAGGGTTCTGTGGGTGCTGTGGGTTCTGTGGGTGCTGTGGGTGCTGTGGTGCTGTGGGTGCTGAGGGTTCTGTGGGTGCTGTGGGTGCTGTGGGTGCTGTGGGTGCTGTGGGTGCTGTGGGTGCTGAGGGTTCTGTGGGTGCTGTGGGTGCTGTGGGTGCTGAGGGTGCTGTGGGTGCTGTGGGTGCTGAGGGTTCTGTGGGTGCTGTGGGTGCTGTGGGTGCTGAGGGTTCTGTGGGTGCTGTGGGTGCTGAGGGTGCTGAGGTGCTGAGGGTTCTGTGGGTGCTGTGGTGCTGTGGGTGCTGTGGGTGCTGTGGGTGCTGTGGGTGCTGCGGGTGCTGAGGTGCTGAGGGTTCTGTGGGTGCTGTGGGTGCTGCTCTGGCTCCAGGCCATGGGCTGCAATACTGAACCCAAATTTGCCCAGCAAATCAAGACTCGTCACCACTGCAATAAATAATATTTTGCTGTAATGTATCTAAATACAGGTACAAGGGAGTGGAGTGAGATGATTGTAAAGGTCCTTTCCAACCCAAATCTGGGATTGTAAATTGTGCCTCAGAGGAGGAACCTTTGGGGCAGGGGTTGAAGGGTGGTCCCTGCTGGGTGTCACTGTGGTCACTGCAGGGAATGCAGGGTGGGGAGCCCTGGTCCCTGAGAGCTCTGAGGGAGCCTCTGTTGCAGGAGCAGCTCTCAGCACCAGCCTCTCCAGGAGGGTTTGTTTGAAGTGTTCGAGGTGGTTTTTGTGTGCCCACATGAGGGGCAGCACTGCTGGTATATTTGCATCCCGTGTGGGATGTCTCCTGTTTTTAAAGCTGCTGACATTTCCATGGCTCCAGAACACTCAGAGTGAATGGAAACTCCATTTCCAGGGCTGGAATTAATACCAGAGTATGACCAGACATTTGCCTGCTGCAAAAGCAGCCCAGAAAACCCTCCAGAATGGCCCAGGTATGGTTTATCAGACATGAAAACACAGAGAGAAGGTGCTAAGATAAAATCGACCTGAGGGGGCCCACAAAGCTGCTTCTGTTTGGGAAAAAAAAAAAAAATATTAATCATCCTGTGGCAGTAAAAATGGCATTTTTCAGTAATATCTCTGAGCTATGGTCTCTCTCCTCTGAAGGGGGGCAGAGCCTGCCTGAGGAACCCAACACAGTTGTTGTGCAGAGCTCTGGTTAATGCAGAGCTGTTAATTGTCTGACCATTAAATTACTTGGCTTCTACTTACTCCCCACTGGGGACTAATTTTAAATTCAATTAGCACGGAATTTAAGGGATATAGTTGAGGGATTCCAGAAAGCTGCAGAGATATGAAATCGTGTTTGATAAGATGCAGCCAGGAAAGGGAAGCTTTTAATCTCCATTTCAAGCTTTTAAACCAGGAGAAACTCCAGAAGAGAAATTAAATTCCCTTTGAATCCATGTGCACGAGTGAGATTCCTTTATGTTAACGCACCGTAATTTCTACTTATTTTGTTCTTTCCAGTTATTAATGAGCCAGAATGTGAACACAGCCAGCAAACCTTTGGGGGCTGAGCTCACAGGGGGGGTTTGTAAACTCACACCTTGGTGGGTTCTTTAGGCACCGGCTGAGGCTTAAAAGTGTCAAAAACCTTTTTGTTATTTTCACTGCATCAAAAGCAACAGGGATGAGAAATCTCATTTGGTGTTTGGGTGTCCGTGGGGCTGTGGGTGCTGTGTCCATGGGGCTCTGGGTGCTGTGAGTGCTGTGGGTGCCCTGTGCTGTCCATAGGGTTGTGGGTGCTGTGTCTGTGGGTGCCCTGTGCTGTGTCCATGGGGCTGTGGGTGCTGTGGGTGCCCTGTGCTGTGTCCATAATGCTGTGGGTGCCATGGGTGCTGTGCTTATGGGGCTGTGGGTGCTGTCCATGGGGCTGTGGGTGCTGTGGGTGCTGTGTCTATGGGGCTGTGGGTGCTGTGGGTGCTGTGGGTTCTATGCCCACGGTGCTGTGGGTGCTGTGGGTGCCCTGTGCTGTCCATGAGGCTGTGGGTGCTGTGCCCATGGGTCTGTGGGTGCTCTGGGTGCTCTGGGTGCTCTGGGTGCTGTGCTGTCCCTGGTGCTGTGGGTGCTCTGGGTGCTGTCCATGGGGCTGTGGGTGCAGTGGGTGCTGTAGGTGCTGTGGGTGCCCTGTGCTGTCCATGGGGCTGTGGATGCTGTGTCCATGGGTGCTGTGGGTGCTGTGGGTGCCATGGGTGCTGTGCTGTCCGTGGGGCAGAAGAAGGAGCCTGTCCCCCCCTGCAGCAGCCCCCCAGCTGCACCAAGGGAGCTGCACCCCATGAGCCCAGTGCCAAACCCCAAAAGCTGCTCCTGGCCCTGCCAGAGGAGCTCTGTGGGCGCAGGACTCACCCACTGCCCTGCTGCTCCTGCAGGACCCTGAGGAGCCACAATTGAGGATAAATGCTGATGGACACCAGAGCACTGCTCACAGCTGTGTGGAGCTGGTGCCTTTCCTGGCCTGGAGCCTGTGCCTGCAGCAGCTCCTCATCCCTGGGAAAACAGCAGAGAGAGAGTCCCTGCCCCATGGATGTGTCTGATCCTGATGTCTTTATCCTTCTCAGCTTCTCTCCATTCCATATTCCTTGTGCTGTACACTTTTTTTTTCTTTTTTTTTTTTTTTTTCTTTTTTTTTTTCTGATGTCTGCGTGTGTTTTTGGGAATAGAGCCCTATTTAAAAATAGTTTTAATTAAAAAAAAAAAAAAAAAAAAGTTTTTAATAGTACATTAAAGAAAATCAAAAAAATCAAACCCCAGAATAATTACAATTCAATTCAAAACTTTTTTAAAGGATGGCAAGTTTATTTTTCTTCACTTTTCTGGCACAAATCCATTCAGGAACGGAGCCTGACAACTCATCTTAATTTCGGATAATTACATTTTTGCGATTTCTAATTTGCTAATCTATAGTAATTCTCCTGCGATTTTTTAAAAAAGCAGAAGAGGGGAGTAGGGAAAGCTGATTTCTGATCAGAGTTCCTCCCCGCTATAATTAACTCCATCTAAAAAACCATAATTGATGCTTATATAGCTCCCCAATAGCATCCCTGGAATTGGAACAGGCTGCATTGTAAACTGTGCTTTCTGCTCTGAAAAGATTGATTTGCAGCCACTACCAATCTGTTGCTAAGCACTCGGTGACGGCACACGCCGAAGTCCTCAAGGACAATACAGAACAGCCAGAATGTTTTTCTCAGTATCAAACCATTTTCCCCCCCCCTCCCCTTGTCTCCTGAAATATTGCATCAGTTGCTCCTTAATCAAAGCATAAAAAAAATATATGTTGCCAAGGCAATGCCGGAGCCGGGCTGGAGCTGCAGAGTTTGGGGTTCACCAGAGCACCACAGGACTGGGGGGGGTCCTGGCAATGGGGGTTTGCTCCAGCTCAGAGGGGCTGTGGGGATGGGGATGGGATGGGGTTCAGTTGTTCAGCTGATGGTGGAGAGCGAGTGCAGAACAGCCAGGCAGGTTCCTCTGGAAGGGTCAGAGAGGTTCTTTTGGAAGGACCAGGCAGGTTCCTTTGGAAGGACCATGCTTTGGAAGGATCAGAGAGGTTCCTCTGGAAGGGACAGGCAGGTTCCTCAGGAAGGATCAGAGAGGCTCCTTTGGAAGTATCAAGCAGCTTCCTTTGGAAGGGCCAGGCTTTGGAAGGACCAGGCAGGTTACTTTGGAAGGATCAGACAGGTTCCTCCGGAAGGGCCAGGGAGGTTCTTCTGGAAGGATCAGGCTTTGGATGGACCATGCAGATTCCTTGAGAAGGACCAGACAGGTTCCTCTGGAAGAGTCAGGCAGGTTCTTTTGGAAGGAGCAGGCACTTCCTTTGGAACAGCCAGGCAGGTTCCTTTGGAAATGTCAGGCAAGTTCCTCTGGAAGGACCAGGCAGGTTCCTTTGCAAGGGCCAGGCTTTGGAAGGGTCAGAGACGTTCCTCTGGAAGGGTCAGACAGGTTCCTCTGGAGGACCAGGCTTTGGTTAGACCATGCAGGTTACTCTGGAAGGGTCAGACAGGTTCCTCTGGAAGGACCAGGCTTTGGAAGGACCAGGTTCCTCTGGAAGGACCCAGCTTTGGAAGGACCAGGCAGGTTTCTTTGGAAGGACCCAGCTTTGGAAGGCCCAGGGACCACCCCACCCCTCTAGAAGGAGTGTCTGTGCTCAGCAGCAATATCCATCCCAAACAGCCCAGAAATAGAATTCTTCCCCAATCCTGCTGTTCCTTTGGGGCCACAGGGGAGAGACAGTGGGAATGTGCATCTGCAGCAGAGATGTGATTCCTGCACAGCCAAAAAACCCAAATAAAGCCCCAAACCGAATCACTGTGCCCATCCATCTGTGCATTTTATTCATGTACAGATGCAAACTGAAAACAAATCCTTAAAAAGAGATCCTGGACCATTAGGTCAGGAAAGG
This sequence comes from Zosterops lateralis, assembly GCF_965231275.1. NCBI lineage: Eukaryota > Metazoa > Chordata > Aves > Passeriformes > Zosteropidae > Zosterops > Zosterops lateralis. The sequence goes on along the minus strand of NC_139774.1, from coordinate 17,929,413 downwards.
CTCCAAATGCTGAACTCTCCCCTTGCCTGCTCTGCTTTGTTAGGAGATTTTAATAAAAAGGCAGAGAAGAATGCCAGCTGAGCTGGCACATCTGACATTTTGATAACCTCGTCAATAAAAGTTATTTTATTGGCTTTAAGCAGCTGCAGAACTTTGCCTTATTGTTGAGCTGCCTGTTCATTCTATTCCTGTCTCGTTGATAACAGTAAAAGGATGATGAGTAACGGTGGCAATCAATAGAAAGGCATGTTGCTTCCTCTATGACCATGAACCCAACTCTTCAAATTGCATCTTCAGATTCCAGGGTCTTTATTTCATCATAAATAGATACACAGGGGGGAAAAATACCTGAGTTTCTAGATGGTTTTATGAATGTTTGTTCCCAGGTTTTCAGCGCTCTGCACCAACTTGAATTCTTTCAAAAGCAAAGCACAATATTTGTTCCGAGTGGGGGACAAGTTTTTCAGCTCCATTACAATTATCTGATGGACGGGTGAGCACTGGGTGAACCTCCAGCAGAGCTCCAGCCTGAGCCAGGCCCTGCTGGGAGGGAAGAGCTCCTCCCTGGCCTCTCCTGGGCCTGAGAGGAGAGCTGAGGGTGAAGCTGTGGTTAAAATTATTACGGCTGCAAAAGTCAAAATGAAACTAAATGCTGCTCTCATCAACACTTAAAAGTCAGAGTGTTGAGTGTGTGAAGCTGCAGGTGGGAGAGCAGAAACAGAGGCTCCTGAGCCACCACCAGAGCCCAGCTTGGAGCAGCTCCCCCGTGGTTAGCCAGGGGTAGATTTATTTCATGGAATGGATCACGCCAGAACAAATTATGAATGATTGTTTAAAAGGTATTGTCTTCTGCCTTCTGAAAATAATTTTTTCCTCCATAAAATTCCATCAAGGACCACACCAAACAGGACATTTTGACTGACACACATGAGCAGGAGCCAAGTCAGTTTTGACTTGAAAACATCAGAGCTGAGCCTGCACCTGGGCACACTGAGCACACCTGGGGTAAACCCCCAGAGCCAGGGCACAGCTGGGCACACCTGGGCACAGCTGGGGTAAATCCTCAGAGCCAGGGCACACCTGGGCACAGCTGGGCACACCTGGGCACACTGGGCACCCTTGGGATAAACCTCCAGAGCCAAAGAACATCTGGGCACACTAGGGCACATCTGGGCTAAATCCCCAAAGCCAGGGCACACTTGGGCACACCTGAAGTAAACCCCCCAGAGCCAGGGCACGTCTGGGGTAAATCCCCAGAGCTAGGACACATCTGGGCACCCTTGGGATAAATCCCCAAAGCCAGGGCACACCTGGGCACACTTGAGATAAATCTCCAGAGCCAGAGCACATCTGGGCACACTTGGGCACATCTGGGAACGTTGAGTACACCTGGGGTAAATCCCCAAAGCTGGGGCACACCTGGGATAAATCCCCAGAGCCAGGGAACATCTGGGCACACTGAGAACACCTGGGGTAAACCCCCAGACCCAGGGCACACTGAGCACACCCAGGCCAGGCTGAGGCACATCAGGGCTCTGAGCTGCCCTGGGGCTGCCCTGGGGCTGCTCTGGGGTGCTGTGTTTGCACAGGAGCCCCAGCACCACCACGGTCCCTCCTTTAACCCATCTCTTACCCTTGAAGGGACCAAACTTCCCCCTGGGCCACTGAAAACGGCGTTTTCTGAGAAAAGATGATCACAGCACATCTCCACAGGAACATAATCTTTCAGCTCATCCTTGGGGGAATTTTTTTTGTCCCTGTTTGTGTGTAATTAGAAACTGAAAATACAGGCGGAAGGCTTGTTGTACACAAATTGACGTGCTCGGCTTCAGAAAAGCACATCAGAGTAGAACAAAAGGGACTGAAAAGACTAAAAACCACTCACCTTGTGTGGAATAGGAGCAGAATGTACTCAATGAGAGGGAGAACCAACCAAACCAAACCAAACCAAACCAATGGGAAAGAAACCAACTGTTCCGACCTACACCACCGGCCCCCTTTGGAATGCAACAATCTGGAAAGTGTCTTCCAGAATTAACCTATGGAACCTGATCTCTGCTGCTCTAATTTTTCCAGTTTACTCTATTTTCCTCCTCCTCCTGTAATACCAGGATAATATTTTTTTCCCCTATTTTTATTTCCTTGAGTTAATTCTGAGAATTTTTCCGTGGTTATTTAATATTTGCAATTCAGACTGTGACAGTTCTGCCTGTAGTTGAAAAAATAAAAAAAAAACCTCATGTTGTGTTGCCAAAAGCAGCAAGAGGAGCTGGGCTGCTTGTGTTAATATTTGCATTTGAAAGTGCAAAACTGAATTTTCTCTAGCACCAGACATTTCTGTCTTGGTAAAAGTGCTGGAGAAAAAAAAAAAAAAACATTTGCTGGGTAGAGGGAAAGATGCAAAAAAATACTTATGGAGAACACCACTTACTGAATGGTATTTTCAAAATACAGAGTCCTTGGAAATGTCAGCAATCTGTGGAGCAGCTGAAGAAGTTGTGTAGTGGTTCCATCCCCCAGAACAGTTTCCTATTTGCCTTTAATGCCACATTCAGCTCTTGGGAAGGCAAAGCCCAACTCCTTAATGGCTTTGGGGGCTCTGGGCCACCCCCCCTTTGTTGGCTTTGTTGGCTTTGGGGGCTCTGGGCCACCCCATTTTTTTTGGCTTTGTTTTTTTTTTGCTCCCAGCCTTGCTGAGGGATGATGAGTTTGGTGTTTGGGGCTGAAGGTGCAGCACAGAGAGTCTGTCACATCCCCCCTGTGCCCACAGGCCCTGCAGGTTGACACAGACCCCTGAGGTTTATTCTGATTTTCCCCAAGAGGAACAGAGGTTTCACTTCATATTTCAATGTTCCCCTGGTGTTTTGGGGGGCTGAGCTCTGACCAGGGGCAGAGGCTCCTTTGGGCACAGCTGGGCAGGGCTGGGGGAGCAGAGGGGGCTCAGGAGGGGCTGATGAGCCCCAAAACCTCCTCAGGCTCCCCCCTCCCTAGGAACCTTCCTGGTGCTGAAGCTGTGACTGAATTCGGGTGAACCAGGGCGGTTCTGGCTGCCCCAGGGGTCCTGCTGGGGGAGGAAGGGGCTGTTCCCCTTCTCCTGCCCCAGTCAGGGGTGAGGGCTGGGCTGGTCCTCTTCCCCACCTGGGAACAGGGACAGAGGAGGGATCCCAGGGGATCTCTGGCACCTGTGTCCCCCTGCCCTGGCTGTGCCTGTGTCACCCTGGCTGTGCCCGTGTCACCCTGGCTGTGTCTGTGTCACCCTGGCCGTGCCCGTGTCACCCTGGCTGTGCCCATGTCACCCTGGCTGTGCCTGTGTCACCCTGGCTGTGCCCATGTCTATGCCCATGTCACCCTGGCTGTGCCCGTGTCACCCTGGCTGTGCCTGGCTGAGCCCGTGTCACCCTGGCTGTGTCTGTGTCACCCTGGCTGTGTCTGTGTCACCCTGGCTGTGCCCGTGTCACTTTGGCTGAGCCCATGTCACCCTGGCTGTGCCTGTGTCACCCTGGCTGTGCCCATGTCTATGCCCATGTCACCCTGGCTGTGCCCGTGTCACCCTGGCTGTGCCTGTGTCACCCTGGCTGTGCCCATGTCACTTTGGCTGTGCCTGTGTCACCCTGGCTGTCCCTGTGGCACTGCAGGGTTCCCACACCCACCTCCAGCCCCTCAGCTCCTCAGTGTCCTCTCCACCACGTCTCACCCCAGGCAAGGGGGTCCTGCTGGCCTGCCCAGGGCCAAGGTGTCCCTCCCAGCCTGGCCAGGGTGTCCCCTGCTGCTGTGGCCTCTCTGGGCTGGATTCTGGGGGGTCCCTCCACAGTGAAGGCTCTGCCCCAAACAGGAGCCCAGGGAATGTGGCAGAGAGAACTCCAGATCCTCCCCAGATCCATCATCATTTGCCCCAAGTGTTTCTCACTGGGACTGGTAACATAATAATTGTTGCATGATTTGCTGAGATCCGTGTTCTTTTTTAAAAGTGTCATTTATTTGACAAACGCTCCTTTGCACGCTGTCACAATAACGAGGAGAAGAGACTTGCAGGATGGAACTGTGCTCTGAGCAGCATTGATTTAGTGATTAGTGTCACGTTCGTCTTGGATTTTGTAATTCAGACTCATTAACCCGAAAATATTCTTGCAATTTTCTTCTCCTAGACTGGTTTGAAAGTACAAAAGCAGCCTCTATTCATTTCCAAGGAATCCAAGAGCAACTGCCTCTTGTAAAGGCGCTGAACAAGGAGGGGGCAGGCTGAGAGTCATAGAATGGTATTTAAAGCATTAATTTTATCATTTGTTCCAAATCTCGATTCAGAGAGTGTTTCTCTGCTTTGCCACAGCAGTTTGGACAATGAGACTGAACCAGGGTGTTGAAGAACCCCAAACCCTTTAACCCCCCCTGTTGGGGTTTGCTGTGCTCAGAGGCTGCCCCAGCCCCGCTGGCTGCAAAAAAACTGCTCTGTGCTTTACAGGACTGGAGAAATCATTCCTCCTGCTCTCCCATCCCAAACCCCTCCTTTGGGGCCAGGTCATAGGGCTGTCTGTCCAAGCAGAACCCCAGAACATTCCAGAATGTGGGATGGATTCCTCACAAGTTTTCAGCAAAGCAGAGATTTGGTTCCTCGGCTGGGTCCTGGCATCAGTCCTGCAGCTCCTTGGTGCTGCACTGAGCAGCTGGGAACGTTTTTCCTGATGGAACAGCTTCCTCCAAATGAAATCTTTAATTTGTCTATGCAGATCCCTTTTAATATAATCGGGCTCTTTATTTGGGCAGAGCAGATCTGATGAAACATCCCATTTCACGAGGGCACTTTAGGCCAGACATCAGGAAAAACCTTGCTAATGATTCAAATGGTGAGGCACGGCCTGGGCTGCCAGGAGAGCTTAAGGAAACTCCATCATGGGAAGTCTTTAAGAATAATTTTGGCAGCTATTATCAGGAATGATTTAACTATAATTGATCTTGACTTGGAGCAAGAGAATGGACTGCATGACTTCTTCTTCTTCTTTCTTGTTTTGCATGATTTCCAAGAAACTCTCAAAAAAAAAACAAAACAAAAATAGAGCTGAATTGAGATGGTTCAGTATTACCAAATGTTCCTTCCCCTTCTTTCTAAGGGGAATTTTTTACTACATTTCAACTGATCGTGCAAATAGTTGAACACAATTTGTAATGTCAAGGTCTGGACCCCTTGGGAATGTAGCTCCACCTCTCTCCATATTTAAATATTTAAATATCTTTCATTCTCCTGTTGTTTGGGTTGCAAAGAGTTGGTGTTTCCCCAGAGAAGCCAAACGTGGGGATGGGGCTGGAAGGAAGAGCTGCAGCCACTGTGCAGGGCCAGGCTGAGCCAAACCCTTTAGTTCCACAAATAAGATCTAGAACACAGAGGGCTTTAAGCAAATAGTGCTCAAGTGAAGCTAAAGGGAGAGCTGAGCATTCAGAAAATGACTCAGTGAGCAGCGAGGAGGGGGCTCAGCCCGGGGCTCCTGTCTCAGGCTGGTTTATTAACTCCCAAGTGAAGTGACTAACAGCAAAACTGATGCACAACGCTGATAACGGGCCTGACCTTAAAAACCTCCATGAAACGGATAATTTGCTCATTTTCTAATAAAAAAAAAAAAAAAAAAAAAAAAAAAAAAAAAAAAAAAAAAGCAGTTATATTAGTCACTCTTTACATTTGCCTCTCCAGGCTCTGTGCACAGAGCTAGATATAGACACAGATACAGATGTCACCGTTTTATGTGCTCGGAATGAGCATTTCAGCCTCATGCAGGGAGATGTTCCACAGAGCTGGGGCTGCTCCCCGTGTGTTTGAGGAGGCTCAGCAATGTGGAAACAGCTCCTCCACACCCAAAATTAACATGGCAGAGGCGCTGTGAGTGTTCAGAGTAACCAGATCACCCCAAATCACAATCACAACTGCTGCGTGTCGTCTCCCAAACCACGTTTGTGGTTCCTGTCAGATATTTTACTCCATTCAGGCTGAGATATTGCAGTGACAGAAATCTGACAGCAGATCCCCCAGCTCACATTCCCTGACAGAGGTGGGCCAAGGCTGGAGTTACTTTCCAAATCCCTGTGACTTTGCAAGTTGGAATTAGAATATTTGGGCGAACCACAGGAGCGATTTTGGCGTCGGGACGTGCAGAAGTCGCCTGGTGAGCTTTGGCCAAATAAAACCACGCTGGGTTTTGTTTCCCAGCAGCTTTTCCAGGCGAGGATGCTTTTCAGAAAATGAAACCCATTGACCCAGGCCAGCCAAGCAAAGAGGGGAGAGTGTGTAAAGGTTATAACCGTGTAACACTGAGAGGGTTTTTCTCTGCCCCTCCATAGTTTCACTGAGTCCAGCAGAACTCACCCTGGGCACTCCTGAACCTGCAGCCAGGAGCTCCTCACAGCTCATTTCACACCTCGGGCTGTCTCAGGCCTGGAAGGCTGTGAAACACCTCAATGAGGTGAAATATTCTGTACAAAATCATCTTCTCCTTTTTATTACTGAATGGCTGTGTCCAGTTATTGCCATCCCTGCTTTGCCCCAGGGGGCAGGAGGACCAGCACCAAACACAGCTGGTACCAAAAGGCTTCCAAAGGTGTTTAATGTCCATGAAATTGTGTTGTTCTCCAGCCAGAGCCAGGCTGGACAGGGCTGGAGCAGCCTGGGACAGGGGGAGGTGTCCCTGCCATGGCAGGGGTGGAATGGGATGGACTTTGGGGTCCCTTCCAGCCCAAACCACTCTGGGGTTCTGTGATTTTCTCTATTCACAACACAGGTCAGGCTTGGGGAAGCAGCTGATGAAGAAGCAGCAGCTCTGTCCAGGTCTAATTTGAGTGTTTAATTGAGTATTTCTGGCCAAATCAATCCAGTTTTGGCACTGGAGTGGCCCAGCCCTTCTTCCCCCAGTGTCAGAGCCTTGCAGAGCCCATCTTTGGAGAAAAACCAAAGAACTGGCATCTCCTGTTGTTCCTAATTTATTATTTGCACACAGGTGACTCCCCCTTCCCCTCCTGCTCTGGGATTATCTGTGTCCTGGCTGGGGGAGCTGAGCTCTGGGGGCACCAGGAGCATTTCCTGGATAACTCTGCTCCCTGCTCTGCATGGTTTGCAGAATTACACTTCAACCACTCCTTCTCTGTCCAGCTGCACAAAACTTCAATGTGCTAACAAAGCTTTATGTCCCTTTATCTGTTTTTTAGGCTGAACAAGAAGAGGAAAGGAGGAGTGGATGTTTCAGTCCCCTTTCCCCATCCCCAGGGGGAATGAGCAGGGGATGGATGACCCAGGAGCTCAGGACGTGTCAGGCCCAGGCTCTGCCGAGCTCCTGGGCCATCCCAGCAGAGCTCAGCACTCAGACACGGGGAGAGAAATGATGAAAGCAGATGTGAGGAGGACTGAAACCTCTTCTCCTGTTAATGGATTTCTCTGTCCTGGTATTCCAGCCCTGTGCATTTCCCTCCTGGAATCCATCCTGCTCCATGTGTGTGTGTGTGTGACATCTCAGCTCCAGCTGTGGAAATGATTCTGTGCTCACTGAACCCCGGGGGCTCTGGGTGAGAAATGGGCCACAGGAACAAAGAGAGGATTAAGGGACAGGTTTCTGTTCTCATTTACTGATAGTGGAGAGGGAAAGGAATGAAACCCTACAGAATCATGGACTGACCCCAGCTGGGAGGGACCCCCAGAGGGCTCTGGTCCCTCCTGCTCAGAGGGATCAACTCCTGCTGGGTTTTGCCCAGGTAACTCAGAGGGATCAACTCCTGCTGGGTTTTGCCCACAGTAAATCCTGCCCTGCAGGGTGTGGGAGCCTCCAGCAGCTCCTTGGGGCACTGGTGGCTGCAGGGCACAGCAGGGAGGCCCTGGAGAAGTGCTGAGCTATTTCTCCCCCACCTCAGGGCTCAGAGGTGCCCAGGCAGGCAGCGTCCTGCAGGAATTCTCTCTTATAAGGCTTTGCTTGGCTGAAAACTTCACGAGCCTGAGCGGAGTTTGGGTTTGCGATCGTGGCCAAAGTGGGAGATGCTTTGCCAGGGGGTTGCTATGAAAACTGCTCCCAGCTCCATTGACTGCCTGTGCTGCCTCTGCAGCATCAATTCTATCCCTGGCTGACACCTTTGATTTTGGAATTGTCTCCATTTTCCAGAGAGAAGTATGCACATCAGCTATTTTTGGAGAGCGTGTATTTAATCTCCTGCAAGAAACGGAGCAAGTCACTTGTTCCCTATTTCCAGAGCCATTCCATTTCTCTCGGTGACAGCTCCAAGGAACAGAAGCCCTTATCTTGTCTAATGTCTTCATTTGGGTGATCCAAAGACACCAAACCAAAGATTCCCTCTCTGCGCCACTGTGGGATAAATCCTGTGCAGCACCACCCAGGTGAGGCAGCTCCTCTCCCTCATCTTGGTAAAAAGGGAATATTCAAAAGGAGCCAGTGCTGGATCTGCCTGGGAGCCAACTGAAAATGCTCCGGGGCTGTTCATCACTTTTCTCTGGCCATCCTTTTCTTTCATGCCCAGCTGAGGATAAGCTGTGGTCTTTGCACCGTGTAAAGTGTGTTTGGACTCTTTGCTGGAGTGAAAAACGAGCTGTTATCTGTGCCAGGACTGAGGAGAGAGGGAGAAATCTGGGACAGTCACAGGGGCTGCCAAGGGAAACAACCCGTGGAAGATGTGAGTGGTTTAATAGAAAACACAGAGAGCAGAGGCGCTCACTGAGAGCTGCTCGTGATGGAAAAGTGTCCAAGAGCAGCTGCAGAGGGGCTGAAGGACACGGCTGGGGGATTCTCTGGGCTGTCCCAGCCCTGCTCTGTCCATGTCCAGCAGGAGATTTGGGCTGAGGAGATCATGGAGGGGATCACACACAGCCCCAGCTCCCCCAAACCAGGGCTGGTTTGCTGTGCCTGAGCCTGGCCCAGAGCGAGGTGAATCCTCAGCCATGGGCTCATGGAAAGGCCACCCGGCCAGGGGACATGGTTATCTGGGACGTTTTGATGGCAAATCTTTCTCTTCTCCCCAACACCAGCAGCCCAAGGATGGACAAACACACCGAGGAATGTTGTGCATCCCTGGGGGAGTGCCAGGACCTTTCAGAGCTGTGTTCTGGAAGGAGGGAACACCAACATGGTGGGGTGAGGAGCTGGTGGACAAACACCTCTGTGTTCCTAAATCCAGCTCAACTGGCCCAGTGGAAAGTGCTGATAAAACAAATTTCTCTTTCTGACAGGACAGCTGGTCCTGCAAGGAACATGGAGTTGGGCTTGATGACCCTTATGGGTCCCTTTCAACTCCTGATATTCCATTATTTTACTTTCTGCCTGATTTCTAGTTTCCTCTAAATGCATTTTGGGGTGAGTTGAAGCACCCAGAATCCATCCAGCTGCCATTTCCCTGCCTGGACTGGCCATGTTCTGTGAGCTGAGAGAGGAGCTCAGGGAAACACGGGCAGAGCGTTTTCTTTGCTCCTCCCTGGTTTTCTCTGCTCCTTTCTGGTTACCCACAACACAGAGCTGGAGGATGAAACACTCGAGGAGCCTTTGGTGACCTCGGAGATCACAGGAAACACACCAGGGGCTGTTCAAACCAGCAAATTCTCACACCAAACATTCACCTGCCTGTGCCCTGTCGGTTGTGTCACCCCCTGCTCCTTCCCCAGCCTCCTGAGCACCAGTTTGTCCTCTGCTGTCCTCTCCCAAACATTTGTGACACCTGTGGCTCAAATGGCTTTGCCTCAGTGACAGAGCAAATTCCAGAGCTGGGGGAGGTCTGTGGTCATTCAGTTGGTGCATTCAGATCCCTGTGGCCATCCCAGATTATCCCTGTGGCCATCCAATGCCAGGTGATCCCTGTGGCCACCCCAGGTGATCCTTGTGGCCATCCCAGGTGATCCCTGTGGCCACCCCAGATTATCCCTATGACCACCCCACATTATCCCAGTGTCCCCCCCAGGTCCTGGCTCCCAGCCCAGCCCTGTTAATTGTCATTTCTCCCTGTGCTCAGAGGGGGAAGGTGAATGCTCTGATCAGAGCAGTTCTGTAAACTCTGCTGCTCAGATTGTTCACCTCCCACCTGCCAAGTGCTCCCAGTGTTGGCTCAGGAGCTTTGCCAGCCCTTGGACAGTGGGAGGTTTATGCCCAAATATCAGCCCTTGTTGGCTGGACACCCTTCTCTGGGGTTTCTGTCACTGAACCATAATGCAAGGCACAAAAAAATTTATTTCTTGCCAAGAAATGATTCTGAAATTTCAGAGGAACAAAAGTTAACGGTCTGAATTTGAAATTCCCTCTCATCTAAAAAAGCTGCAACTTACACGAACAATTTACATCAAAAGGAATAAAGCATCACACACAAACTCTTATAAAAGATCCAGAATTCAGAGCTGGGTAAATTTTTGCTTATTTTACACACATCACTTCTCCTGTTGCTTCACTGCAGTTGTACCAAAGTGATGGTGTTGAGGCTGGAGCAGATCCTGCTCAGAGAATCAATTAGATCACAGACACTTTAATTGCTGCTCTGTTGAAGGGCCGTGGGAGGGTTTCACTGTCAGTCTGATCCTCAAGTGAAGAATTTTGGCCCAGTAATGAATGTTAAGTGGGAGAAAAGGCTGGCTCTGAAATAGGGATAATCTACACAGGAAACAAGGTCTGACCCCTGCTTGGCTCCTGCCTCAGACAATTATTTCTGGAGACACAGACGAGGAGTGAAACCAGCCCATGGAAAAGGGCTGCAGCTCAGCCTTGGGGCAGGAGCTGCCTGCACCCCCCTGCCCTGGAATCCAGCAGGGCTCAGGGTGACAGGGATTGGGGACAGGGGCTCAGGGTGACAGGGATGTGGGGACAGGGGCTCAGGGTGACAGGGATTGGGGACAGGGACTCAGGGTGACAGGGATTGGGGACAGGGATGTGGGGACAGGGACTCAGGGTGATGCTGTGGTTTTCCCGGTGTCGCTGGCTCCAGCCAGCCCTGGCACCGCCGCAACTTGGGGGTTTTTGAGTCAGTGAAACAGAGCCACTGCTGAGGCGCAGATGAAATGAGAGACGGGACTCTCCGATGAAACAGCAACTGAGGTTTTATTCCAACCCCAGGGCCGAGGCTCCAGGATTGAGAGATGGAGAGCAGGAGAGACGGAGAGACGAAGAAACCTCAAACGCCTAAAGAGTTCAGTTTTTAAAAAGGGAAAAAGAACACGTGGGACAGCAGAGCATGGGGACCAATAATAAAATTCAGGGTACATAATTTAACTTGTAAGAAGGAAAAACCCTAGCTCCAACTAATCACCCAAGAGTCTTCTGAAAAGTTTCCAAACACTGAGAAAAGTCTCTAGTTGACTGGCAAAAGCAAGTGCCATGTAAACAACAAAATTAACAAATAACTGCCATTTAGTCTTAAAAATAAAAAAAAAAAATAAAAAGTAACAAAGCATGAACTATTCAACACTAACACATAACATATCAGCAAAAAATAACCATCAGCGCCCATCAACCCACTGCCACAGGGTGACAGGGACATGGCTGCTCATTCCCCATCTCTGCCCCTGCACAAAAGGGGTTTGTCCATGGGACACCCACGGCCACAGTTCCATCCTCAGGGAACTTCTGTAATTTACAGAAAGGTCAAATCCATTGCATCAACATCTCCCAGTCACTACTTTTACTTAATTAAAAAGAATCAGATACTAATTAGCATTCTTAATTAGGCTTATCAATCCCAAATGAGCCCAATGGAAAGCAATAAAATCCAAGTTCAGGCCTTCGTTAGCAGAATGAGAAGCTGTTTGTTTTTCTTACAGAATAAAGCAGCTCCTCAGAATTTCCATCTGCCTTTGCGGGAAGGAAGAGCTGGCTGTGAATCCCCCTGGATGGTTTGGAGAACCTTTAGGAGTTTTTTCCCCAAGAGTCTGAAGTGGCACCTTTGGGGTTTGCCTTCCCATCCTATTTTATTAGCAAATACATTTTTCATATCTTAGCTGAAAAACTACTTCACAAGTTACTTCCTTGTTATTTTTGACATTGAACAATATTTGTTTCTCAGGAAAAAGCTGTTCTGCTTGTCCAGACAATGTTCAGGGCTCTTAAATAGATGTTTTATTCCCAAAGAAATGCTTTACCTGTTCTTGTGTGGCAGAGCACGAGCTGTGCAATTACAGGACAGAGTTTCCCTTGTGAAATATTCATCTTTACTTGTGGCAAATGTCTTTTTGGACAGCAAACCCTGAGCTGTCTGTGTCCCAAACACCACTGGCCACTCGTGCTCAGGTGTGTTAGGGGGGAGCTGGGAAAACACCCCCTTTAGGAGACAAAAACACCCCCTTTAGGAGACAAAGCTCTGGTTAAGCCATTTCTTACTGGGTTTTGCAATTCTACACTCCAAGAAACTGTAATTGCAAATGGATTTGGAATGATGTGCAGCTGCATGGTTTGGTTTGGTTTGGTTCAACAAGTGCCATGAGAAGTGCTGAGCAGAGGGGGGCTGTGCTGTGTGCAGGGGAAAGTGCCCATGGGTCTCGTTCCCCTCCATTCCAGCAGCTCCCTGTGCCCTCCCCAAGCCCCAGCACTGAGGGCAGAGGACAGAGATCCCCCTGTCCATGGAGGGCAGGGCTGGGGCTGGCTGAAGCCTTGGGGAGGAGTGTAGGAGCATCTGTGGAGGGCAGGGAGAGGGAACTCTGCAGAGCTGAGATATTCTACAAACACGGGGGTTTATTGCAGGGTGGTGGGTAAAAAGGGCTTTGCCTTCAGCCACAGCCTGGGCTGGAGGGAACCCCAAAGAGAGAGGGAGAGAGAGGGGGTGAGGGGAGGGAGGTAAAGGAGCTGAGAGGGGTAAGAGAGAGGTAAGATTGAGAGCAGTAAGAGAGGGAGTGAGGACCTTGTCACAATCCATTCTATCTCCTTTTGTGTTGAATATTCTCATTTACAGTGACCAACGCGCGCCAGATACAAACCCTACAGACTTTGCCTGCAGCCCATGAGAACTGCTCTATCACCACATCATCCTGTATTCTAAACTCTAAAGAGACTTTTCTTATCCACCTTTTCCCTGATGCCTTGGCAGGGTGGAGAGGGGCTGCACCCTTGGGGCCTTTTGTTTTCTGTCCTTCAACTTGACTCCAGCTACTCACTGTCTTCCTGCCTGCCATGGTCACATCTCAGAGCTGAATTTCATTTGTATTTCACTCTCAAGTTTTACAGCTCTGCCCAGGGCTCCCAGCCTGGCACAGGGCTGCTGGCACTCAGGGCTCCCTCCCCAGCAGGAGCAGGACTTTGTGAAAAGCATGGAAGCAGAAATTCACTTTTATTTTCATTGGAATCCTCTAAGTGTCTTTGACAACCATGGCCATAATGTTGTTTATACAAGCAGAGGTACCAATATCTGAAGTATGGAAATGTTGCCACAGTATAAACACAGAGCTGGGCCGAGCTGAGATCCTCTCCAGTATCGATGGGATGCTGCCATTCTCCTGACATATGGGAATGTTTTCTCCCAATAATCTCCTGCAGAAGGAGTTCTGGGCCAACCACTCATACATTCAAGTTCCATAAAATACACAGCAGAATTTATAAAGTTATTAGAACAGAAATGGGCTTGGAGCTCTCGTTTCGTTGTACAATATGCGGCTTCAGCAGAAGGACTCTGTAAACAGATATTTTAGCTGAATACTAAACTCTCTTTAATATTTACTCTGACAATCTTAATGGTGGACCTCAGCCAGTGTGTTTATGCAGCCCCATGCCTGAAGGTTTGTGCTTCAGCCTTACAGCTGAATGTTTTCCTGTGTGATGGACGATTATTTCAAACTGCTGCTCTCCCCAGTCCTCAAATCCCAGACAGTTTTTGTTGCAAGCTGTAATTTCACTGTACAGGCAGATTCCACACGGATTTCATGTCAGTGTTTGTGCACGGGGAGCAGAGCTTGGAGGTTCCCTCTGCAAAAGTAACAGAAGAACTGAGTCAGGTCCTTCAGTGCTCAGTTAAAGAGTCATAAATAACATTGATGTGCATCCTCTGAATAGTTGTGTTTGCTACAAGGACCAAACTGAAACACTACAGCAGAATCTTTATGGCGGTTCAAATTCAACATCAAAATTGCTTTTTACAGTTGTTGCCTGGACACCCAGCACTGGATGGAGCCTGGGTGAAAGTCAAATGCAAACAGCTTTGTTTGGCTCTGAGTCCTTGTTACTGCCTCAAACCCAAGGGATGCTTCAGGAGAGAGACACAAACAATTCCCCGGTAACTGGCTCATCGATGCAGAGCTAATCAATGCAATTAGCTGAACTTGGCTCAGTGATTAGTCTCAGCTTTGAGCAGACCCCTGTCACAGGCTGTGTTTGCAGCCCTCTGCCATCAGCAAAGCCATAACAGCCACAGCTCTTGCCCATCCTTCGGTGCCAGTATTAAATTACCTCCCCTTCCATCTGCACAAGCCAGGCTGATGTAAAATGATGTGAGGAGTGTGCAAAGAAATAGGTTTTTAAAGGTAATTTAAACAGAGTGCCCTGTGAAAGGCCTAAGGAAATGCTACTGAGCAGTGGGGAGCAGTGGTGTGATAATGGAATAGAGGCAAAATAATGGAAATTGCTGCTCATTGAGCATTTATTCTGAATATAAGCCAGCACTGTGCCCATCTGTAGGAGGTGTAAAGCAGAGTTCAGAGTGGCTGGGGCACCTGCACTGCTCTGGTTGCTTTAGTGACTGATGGTGAATTTGTACTGAATTTCAGAAGGGCTCCCTTCCATTTGCTTGTTTATATTTAGTGTAAGTCTAAATAGAGAAGCAATCAAATGATGAATTAACACAAATTTTGGTGCACTTTTACTGATTGCCACTGTGTGACCTTCTAATTATTCTGTGCCTCCAGCTTAGAGACCCTGAAAAATCCGTGATTGTATTAATGGGGTTTTTTCTCCTTTCAGAACATCATTCCCTCAATTCCTTCTCAATTTCCTTCCAGTCCTCCAGCTTTTGGTGCTTGGGAGCCTTTGACTGGCTGTGCTCAGAGCTAATAGAGGTGACACGAGGGACAGCAAGGGCACTGCATGAGGAACAATGGCCTGGCCAGGATGACCCTCAGGGAAATCACACATCCCTCTCTGAAGAGCCTCTAGAAATCAGAAGGGAATAATAATAATAAAAAAAATTATATCCCAAATTCTCAGCTCTGCAACTAAAATGTCAGTAGCTGTGATTTGGCTGCAAACATCAAACTGCTCTGTGTGGAGGTTTTGCCTCCAGGCTGTTCAGACCAGCTGTAGTTTTGGGCATTGGGAGCTGACAGATGAAGGGCTCAGGGGAGCCAAGGCACGGGCACAGGTGGTCCTGGTGGCTGGGCTGGCCCAGGGAGGGTGGCACAGGGCTGAGGATTTGGGAAAAGTGTCAGGAAAATGGGGCTCCAGGGGCTCCTTCCTGAAATGACTGAATACAGTTTGTGTTCACTAAATATCTTCATGTGTTTCGTTCCAGCCTCTGTAACCAAACCCAAACTGAATCAATACGACCTTGCCCAAGAACATGTATTTTGGTTTGGTGCCTGATTTTAACTTCTAGATAAAACTGAAGAGATTTGGCTTTTACCATCACTCCTCATTCCGAGCTGGCATTCTGACCTGGGTGAATGAGCAGCCTGGCTGCTCTCCAGGAGCTCCCTGAGCTGGGCCAAGCTGAAACATCTGATTATTATTATGTGGCCTTATTGACACACTGGTTAGAGAGTCCCTGAACTCAATTGGAAGAGACAGTTTTAATATCCTCTGCAGGAGAATTTTCCAGGAACAGAGGTGTGTGTTTAGGGGCAGGGAGGGCTCTGTGCATCATCCTACAGCTGTCCCAAAGCTTTCCTGCCAGGGGGCAGCAGGGTGGGCTGAGGAGAGCTGCTCCATCACCCAGGGCACAACCCTGGGGCAGATTTGGGCTCCTGCCAGGGCTGAGCATCTCCCCTGAGCATCACCCCACAGCTCCTGCTCTTCACCTGCCCGTTTCCCCCCTCTCTGTCCCCCCTGCAACATCAGACACAGCCCGTGGTTCCAGACATCTGAGCTGGAAATGTATTAACTTATGATATTCTGGCTTTCATAAGTCTGAGGGTTTCTGATGTTTTGGGACTGTTGTCATCTTGATTTATTTTCTGGGCTTGAAAGGCTTGAACTTGGATATCCATCTTTAGGTTTGTGCCTGTCTGCTCAGCACTTCCCTGAGTTGCTCTGGTATTTTATCTTCCTAGAAGATTACTCTGCTGGAGTAAATGTAAGGATGGCAAAACCCTCTGGAGGCAGTTTGGGCTGGTTTATTTAGAAAGAAAAATGTGGTAGATTTTCAAAAACGCTGCCATGGGAAAGGAGGGAACAGCGTCTCATTTGGAAATCTCTGGCTCAGATGATCTGAAGGATGTGATCAATACCCTGTTCCCGTGGTGTCCTGCTCCCCCTGGACTCTGTCCTGCTGACAGTCTGGGATGTGGGAAATCAGACACTTGAACTGTTTTATAAAAGTGTGGGGAGATCCATCCATCCCCTCCATTTCCATATGATTTGATCTGGAAGTGGGGCTGGGGGCAGTGACACAGCGAGGGGGGCTCAGCCCTGCTGTCTCTGCTGGTTCTGCTGGTTCTGCTCCCCTCTCCCTCTGCCCCACGCTGGGACTGGGGCTGAGCTGGACACGGCCCTCTCCAGCCCCACTCAGCCCCAGCTGAGCCTTCCCACCCCTGCTCGTGGCACAAAGAACCTTCTGGAAGCTCTGAGCTGTGGCAAAGAAAAGGTTCTGGAAGTCCTTGTCTGTGGCACAGAGAAGGTTCTGGAAGCTCTGGGCTGTGGCATAGAGAAGGTTCTGGAAGCTCTGGCACACAGAAGGTTCTGGAAGCTCTGGGCTGTGCAGAGAGAAGGTTCTGGAAGCTCCGGGCTGTGGCAGAAGGAAGGTTCTGGAAGGTCAGGACTGTGCACGGAGAAGGTTCTGGAAGCTCTGGGCTGCGGCACAGAGAAGGAAGAAGGTTCTGGAAGCTCTGGGCTGTGCAGAGAGAAGGTTCTGGAAGCTCTGGGCTGTGGCACAGAGAAGGTTCTGGAAGCTCTGGGCTGTGCAGAGAGAAGGTTCTGGAAGCTCTGGGCTGTCAGAGAAGGTTCTAGAAGCTCTGGGCTGTGGCACAGAGAAGGTTCTGGAAGCTCTGGGCTGGAGTACAACAAAGGTTCTGGAAGCTCTGGGCTGTGCAGAGAGAAGGTTCTGGAAGCTCTTGGCTCTGGCACACAGAAGGTTCTGGAAGCTCTGGGCTGTGGCACAGAGAAGGTTCTGGAAGCCACGAGCACCGACCCACCAGGATGGGCTGTGGCCACCGTCACTCTCAGGACAAGATTTACACACAGACCTTTAGGAGCTGGTTTGAATTTTTTGCAACTGTCACATTTGGTTTAATCCCCGTCTCCTTTGACCAACGAAGACTGAAGAAAGAAGTTTATTTCCTTGTCTTTTTTTTCCGCCGTCTGTTTGATGCTGCTCCAGTCCCAAGTGATTCAGACAGCTCAGGCTGAGGAGGGGAAGGAGCCAGATCCCTCCTCTTGTCTTTGCAAAAGCATCTCGGGGTCAGTCCTTCAGCTTTGCAAAAATTCAGCTCAGGAACGTTCCCGGGTTTCTTGTGCCAGGAGAGCTTTGTGGCAGTCACTTCAGAGAGCTGAGGGAACTTTTTTTTTTTTTTTCTGAGATAAATCACCACCAGCACTTTGACAGCAAATATCCATCTCCAGCCCGGAGCACTTAATGGCCATGAGCTAATCTTCATCATAAATACCAGTTCCAATTTTGCTCCAAACAGGTGGAATGTCAAATGGTGAGTGTTGGCCAGCTGAAATTAGTTTGATCTTGATCAGAACTACAGCGGGAGCTCTGCCTCTGAGGGCAAACACAAAGATTAAGTGTCACCCTGCAGAAAAATGATGGATTTGCTGCGGGGGGAAGAAAGAAACTGAACTCCTCATTTCCAAGACCCCTTGGCTGGAATGGTTCCAGGTAGACTTTGCCTGCTCTGGGCTCAGGTTCTGAGCATTTGGAGCAGAAATCTGAATTATAGACAGATGAGAGAGGGACCTGCAGCCCCAGGGAGGGGACGGGGTGTCCCAGCTGCCCATCCCCAGCCCTTGGTGACACCTGTGGGGACAGGCCTGGCACGGACTGTCCGGCTCTTGTGGTCAGTCCCCACCAACACCCACTTCTGCTCACCACCCCGGCAGAAAGGAGGCAGAATTCTGCCCCTCAGACCTCCCTTGGCTCCTGCCTCAGTTTCCCAGGAGCTCCAGGATGTTCTGTGCAGGGCTGGTCCCAGCTCTGGAGGGAGCAGAGCCTCCCCTGCCCACGGTGCTCTGGGGGGGCAGCAGGAGCCCCCAGGGCTGTGCTGCGGACACAAATCCTGGTGCCCAGCCCTGTGCCACCACCCCTGAGTGACAGATGTGTCCCAGCTGCCCGAGGGGCTGCGGCTCCTCCAGCTCCATCCCATCACATTTTATATCCTTTCCCCCAGTTCCCTGTGAACTCCTCCGAAATCAGCCGGCTCTGTGTTTCCCAGCCTTTTACCCACTATCAGAATGGCTCTTTTTGATGATTAAAAAAGGTTTCCGAGTTTCCCCAACAGCATCGGGCACTGAAAGCACAAAGGGCTGGGGGGATTCACTGATGTCTCTGTACCAGTGAATGGCTTTGGATGGAGCTGGAGTTGAGCAGTGACTAACTCTGAGCCCAGACATTTCTTCTCTTGTTTAAATCTCGGGCATCACTTTTATAATGACGCTGGATAACATCAGCGGTGCTGTACTGGGGCTCCTCCAAGGATTTCGGGTTGGTTATTAAAATTGCTGCACTGATCTGTGAGGGATCCCGGGGAGGGAGAATGGCTGGGGAGGTGCAGGATTGGAATGGGGAGTGAGAGATGGGGGAGAGCCAGAGGGACAGGGGGACACAGGGACAGGGGGACACAGGGACAGGGGGACAGGGGGATAGAGGGACAGAGGGACACAGGACAGAGGGATAGAGGGACACAGGGACAAAGGGACAGAGGGACACAGGACAGAGGGATAAAGGGACTGAGGGACACAGGGACACAGGGACAGGGGGATAGAGGGACAGAGGGACAAAGGAACAGAGGGATGGAGGGACAGAGGGACAGAGCGACAGAGGGACAGTGGGACAGAGGGACAAAAGAACAGAGGGACGGAAGGACAGAGGGACAGAAGGACAGAGAGACAGCAGGACAAAAGGACAGCAGGACAGAGGGACAGAGGAACAGGGCGATGCTGCCCGGACAGGCGGCTGTGCCCCTCTCCTCCCTGCTGTGCCCAGTGCGCACCCCCAGCCCCCCGGACAAACCCCCCGGAGCCCGGGGAGGGGAAGGGGAGCAGGGAGGGGACCAGGGGACAAAGCCACCCCCGGGCACAGGGCACAGGTCACCGGTACCCCAGGGGGGGCACAGGAGGGGAGCGGGCGCTGCTGCTCAGGGTCAGACCCTTCCCAGCCCTCCCCGGGCAGAGCGGGGGGCTCCCGGACCCTGCAGATGTGTTGTTTATAAATACGTGCTGTACTTAGGAAAGCGCCGTTCAATTCACCAATAACGCTGGATTTATTTTTCCCAGTCGTCTCCAGTCTCCAAGTCAGAAGCGAGCAGCGGATTGGCCGCCCGCGATGGTTTCTCAGGAAACTGGCAATTAAGGAGCAGGAAAAACGCCTGTGAGTCACAGATGCTCATAAACAAGCGGAGGGGATTGATTGGGCTGCAGCAGGAGCCGCCGCACAGTGCCAGTCCCATCCCCACCGCTGGATCCAGGGGTGGCTGTTGCTCCCCTCTGGTCATTCAGGGGTTAACCCGCTGTGCTTTGTCCCCTCCAGTGCAGTGAGTGTCCCCAAGGGCAGCCCCTGTCCTGCCCAGGGAACAGGGGGACATTGGGGGTCCCTTGGCCACGTGGAGCTGTTCCTGCTGCCACACCTGGAACACCTGGTGTGAACATCTGGGGAGGGAATGTCCCACCTGGTGTGAACATCTGGGAAGGGAATGTCCCACCTGGTGTGAACATCTGGGAAGGGAATGTCCCACCTGGTGTGAACATCTGGGAGGGAACTGACCCACCTGGTGTGAACATCTGGGGAGGGAATGTCCCACCTGGTGTGAACATCTGGGAGGGAATGTCCCACCTGGTGTGAACATCTGGGAAGGGAATGTCTCACCTGGTGTGAACATCTGGAGAGGGAATGTCCCACCTGGTGTGAACATCTGGGGAGGGAACTGTCCCCAACAAACCTCGTCTCCTCCCTCTCTCCCAAGCCCTGGGATCCCTCATGGCTCAGCACTCTGAGATTTAGTTTTTGGGGATGGTCTGAGATGGTTCAGTGCTCCTACAGCCTGTGGCCATTGTCACTTGTGGGGTGGCCACTGTCACCCATCAGGAGTGGCCACTGTCACCTGTCAGAGGTGGCCATTGTCACCTGTCAGGGGGGTGGCCACTGTCACCTGTCAAAGGTGGCAATTGTCACTGGTCAGGAGTGGCCATTGTCATCCATCAGGGGTGGCCATCGTCACCTGTCTAGAGTGGCCACTGTCACCTGTCAGGGTGGCCACTGTCACCTGTGGGGTGGTCACTGTCGCCTGTCAGAGGTAGCCATTGACACCTGTCAGGGGCGGCCATTGTCACCTGTGGGGTGGTCACTGTCACCTGTGGGGTGGTCACTGTCACCTGTCAGGGGTGGCCACTGTCACCTGTCAGGGGGGTGGCCATTGTCACCTGTCACCACTGTCACCCACTGGGTGGGACCCTTGTCCCCCATTGCTGGTGGCCACCAGACCCTTTGGGGTGGCCACAGGCACCTCAGGGGCTGTTCTGGGCCAGTGGGACCTGCCTGCAGTGAGGGAGGGGCAGGAAGCAGCGAGGGCCTCTCACCAGCTCTTGTTCTATTTATTCCGTATCCATTGGAAAAGCGATTCTGCCCTGAAATAATTCTCTGCTGTCATATGGGGAGTTGATGATAGAACCAGAAATAGCTTCCCCCACGGTAATGCCTCGTGCTCTGCTGCTCTGGCCGCTGGTGCAGGCACAGCCCTGCTCTCTTTCCTCCTCTTTTATCCCCCAGTTCTGCAGAAATATTCAGAAATTTGTGGGAATTTCTTCTTTTCATTCTGAACCCGTCTCTCGGTGCTGCACAAAACTCCTGTCAGAGCTCCTATTATCGGCCTCGTACATTCTGACATACATTAGTCTGGAATATAAAAATCCTCTTTCGTATTAAAGCTAATCTAGAATTTTGATTTAATAAATTGGATCATGCTCAAGGAAATCAGAGTGAAATATCAGCTTGTTAAGTTTCATATCAGCAGCTCTCTGATAGGTATAATACGGCAATTTCTGGTGAATAAATTATCAAAAAAGTTTTATGTGCTGTGTCTAATCTCAATTTCCATCAGATAGAAATAACCACCTACCTCCCAAAGGATGGATTTTTTTATTATTATTATTATTATTCTGTACAACAGCAAAATTAATTATGCTGTTTGGGGTGGGAGTTTATGAAAAAAGACACAGAGGGTGGTTCTTAGGGAATTATCTTATTAATGTCACTTCAGCCATCCAGATAAACACGAGGGATTCACTTGAGAGGGAGGCAGAGTCACAACTGCTTTGATTCACTGGATCAGCCCTGTCCCACTTCAAAGTCTCATCTTCATTATTTGGCACCAGTTCTCAGCGTTATCAGTTTTTTAAATGCCCCTCCTCTGCCCGGCACTTTGGAGATATTTTCCTCAGCGGGTTGTTTTTTTCCACTGGCCCTTGTTGAGCTGCTGATCATTATTCCACATCTTAACGGCGCTCTAATCTTCCTCCTAATTACATGTAATGAGTATTTTGGAGTTGACAGAAGTACATCAAGACATAATGATAAAGAAAATTGCTAAATTGAGTCTTCCAATTACATTCTATTAGCTCAGACGGTTGGCATCTAGTAGAAATAAAAATAGGCATTTATTAAAATCCTTCTATTTTCCCCTGGTGTTTTCATCCCGACCCCACACGGTGTTTCTGAGGCCAGAACACAACTGGCTGCCCTGGGAGCAGCTCCATCTCTCAGCTGGAGCCATGAAATTCTCCCTGAATGTGTGAGGCTGCTGTCAGTGGTGACCCTCAGCCCTTCTTAGGATAAATTCCACTTTTTTTTCCTGTTGCTTATTGAAGGAAGCAAATTTTGTTCATTCTCCGACTGGAGGGTGGAGGCTCCGCTCTTGCTTTCTTACCACATCTTGTATTATTTATGGCCTCTTTCCACAGAGCTGATTTGAGTATAAATAAAGGGAAAGTCTTAATTAGCACAGCTCCTCCATGCCCTGAGTCCTTCAGAGTTTTCTCACCTGGTGAAGCAGCCCTGGGTCAGGGCAGGGTGAGCACTGCAGGGACCTCCCCTGGGAACTGGGGAAACTCTGCAGCATCTCCATCCCACAGCCCTGACCTGATGTCAAGCCCCAGCCACAGCATTTCCCCAAACTCTGCCGGGGTTGGTGGTTTGTGCTGAAGCTCCTCTGGCTTTGGGATCTCAATGCAAACACAGTTCCCTGGGTTTGTGTCACCTTCCCTGGGTTTGTGTCACCCCAGGGTTACCTCATCCTCACCTTTCACAGCGTTTTGCTTCTCTCCTTGTGCATCCCACTGCAAAGGGGTTGAAATTTTAGAAAAGCCCTTCCCAACAGAGAGAGAACAGCTAGAGAAGAAGATTTAAATATTTGTCCATAAGTGTCTTTGTGTCGTCAGGGCAGTCTCAGAGGTCCATCCCCTCCTGGCCAGGGGAAAGTCCTGCAGTGCTGCTTTCCCTGCTCCCCCTCAGAGTGGCCTCAGCTTGGGTTTGGGATGATTTGTTCAAGTCAGGATGAAACAGGAGGCAGGATGCAGCTCTCTCCTGTGCTGTGGGACAGAAAACCAGGCAGACACGACGAGCCCTGACCCCCTGAGCTCCTGCAGGAGCTGGCAGACGAGCAGCTGAGCCCACATTGTTTTCCAGCTGGCTCATCCCCACAAAGAGCCACGTTCTGTGCTTCCCATCACTCAGGAGCTCCGGCCCTGACATTCAGACTCATCCCAAGCAACCTTGGGATGGCTGAGAGTCATTTCCCACACACGGGGCTGCAGGAACATGTTGGCTTGGAGGGGCTCCCTGGTGGAGTGTGCTCAGACTGAGGGATTGCCCATTAAGGGCTGGAGTGGTGGAAATGAAACCTGTGAACAGCTCGGCTGTTCCTGCGGACAAACGGCCCCGCTGTGCCTCGGCCCAGCTGATCTCTCCTAAAGACAATTATAGGATGCAAATGTTTATAAATCACCTTTTCATTTTATACCCGTTGATGTGTTCAACACGAGCTCGGTGTTTCCAGTAAGGCCTGAACAGACTGTGCCCCTTGTCCATCGTTCCTGAGCGGGGACACAGGGGCTGCTGGGGCTCAGGTGTGTCCTGGGCTGCCTGGGAGAGCAGGATCACATCCCTGTGTTCCTACATCCCCCATCCCCACATCCCCCATCCTCAAATCCCCTTATCCTCACATCCCCATATCCCCCATCCCCATATCCCCATATCCCCATATCCCCGCATCCCCAAATCCCCAAATCCCCACATCCTCATATCCCCATATCCCCACATCCCCACATCCCCAAATCCCCAAATCCCCCCATTCCCCCATCCCCTGCTCAGCCTCAGGGCTGGGGCTGCAGTCCTTTGCCTTTCCATGGAGCAGGATGATGTCCTCCTAAAATATTCAGTGATGCACTGGGAATGTGGAACTGACAAAAAAGAAAAGAAGCCCCTTCAAAGCTGCAGGTGTTTAAATGCGATGGAATCAAAGCCATTTGCTGGTTTCCAGGGCCATCCTCCCCCTCCCTGTGCCCCCCCAGCACTGTCACTCTCCCCCAGCCCCTCTTTGCTGCAGTTTGTCACCTCTCCCCCTGCACTGTGGGGTGTCCTTATGGGGTGAGGTGGCTTTGCCTCTCCCAGCCCTGCAGGGTGAAATGTCACCATTGGTAGTGACTGTCAGGAGGATGGGAGCTGGGTGTGGATCCCAGCCCTGCACTGGGAGTTTGTGCATCTCCTGCTGCTGCAGAAAACCCCAGCTGAGGGTCCCCAAAGCCACCCTGTGTCCTTTGGCAGGGACTGTCCCCTCCTTTCGCCCAGCTCCAGCACCTCGGGGCAGGCAGCCGGGCCGGGGCTGGGGCTCAGGCTGGAGCTGGCCACATCACACACGCCGTGATTTATACATCCTGTCCCGAGGAATGGCTCCAGCAGAAGAAAAGCACCGATGGAAATTGCTGCTGTCACTTCTGCTTCCTGTTTATGAGGCAGGATTGGGTTACACAGATGTCAGCGGTGGCACCGCCAGCGCCGCATCTGCCCTGCCTCAGGTACGGGGAAAACGAGGGAACATGAGCCCTCAAATCACATTTTGGTGCCAATATCTTCCTCAGCAATAAGGGGAAGAAGAAAAACAATCTCAGGAAGAGGCAGTATATAAGGGACAGGCGCTGCTGAAGCAGAACAATTATTGCTGCTATAGAGGAACCTGTGATGCATCATCTGCTCCTTAACAACTCCTGGGAGAGAGGAGGGTTATCGAGGGACTCGGGGGGCCAATCTCTAACCCCAATCTTTAATAAAGAGCTGGAAAGAAATCAGGAAATTATACACTTGTAGGGTTGATCTCAATGGTAAATGCGAGTCTACAGAAATTAATAAAGGATGAGGTCACACAACAGCTGAAGGAGTTCATGTTGGTTTGGAAAAGACACTCCAGATGACTTTTCTAATTTATTTTTTAAAGGAATAAAGCCTTACCTGCCAAAGATGTAAGAATGTTCTCAGCAGCTGACAGGGGGGACGAGGTGAGATGGGCAGTGGCAGCACCTGAGTGCAAATAAAACTCAATATTCCTGAGGGTGGCACAGCACCACGGGAGGGGCACAGCAGGATGTGCCCCCTGCAGCTCTGCCGTGGAGATTTAACCAGCCGGGGGCCAGTCACACAGCCCTGGTGCAGTGAGCATGGGAAAAACTCCTTCAGTTGTGTTTTTGGGGAGAAAACCCTCATTCCTCTCCCCATCCCTGCCTGTGGCAGCCATCCCATCCCATCCCATCCCATCCCATCCCATCCCATCCCATCCCATCCCATCCCATCCCATCCCATCCCTGCCCATCCCATCCCTGCCCATCCCATCCCTGCCCATCCCATCCCTGCCCAGCCCAGGCCATGGTGGGCACAGAGGGGACCCCCACCCCCTGCAGAGCTGCCTGGGCTGCCAGAGGCTCCTTTGTTGGACACTTGGGAGCTCCATGCAGGGCCAGGGAACACAAGAATGCTGCACATCCCCTGGGGAGGAGCTCCTGGGGGTTCCACAGCCCATCCCAGCCCAGCACAGCTCCCCTTTGGGGCTGGAGCCTGCGGGGCTGTGCTGCTCCCACCAGGGCTGGGCTGGGAGCACAGGGCATGGCCTGGCTGCAGGAGGGACAGACAGACAGACAGGGGACACTGCTGGGGTGCTGGGGCTGGGGCAGCAGTGGCACCCCAGGTGGGTGTGGGCTGCTCTGGGGACAGCCCTGGAGTAGTGTTTGGGGTGTATTAGAGGGGCACAGGGCTGGGCTGGGGTTTGGGGTCAGGAATGGATGGCTTGGGAGGGACAGGAGGCTGCCTGGAACCTGATTTTAGTATAAATAGAGGAAAGGTGTTCATTAGCACAGCTCCTCCATGCCCTGAGTCCTTCTGAGTTTTCTCAGCTGGTGATGCAGCCCTGGGTCAGGGCAGGGTGAGCACTGCAGGGACCCTGGAGCCCTCAGAGTCTTCATTTTGAGAATGGAGAGGAGAGAAATTGCTTGAACAGAAGGTGCCTGAAGACATGGTTTAATTCCCTGTGATATCCCATAGGATGTTCATAGGGGAAAAGAACCCTCAGCACGTGCAGGAGCTGGATCTGCCCCATGGGAGGAGCAACACAGCTCTGCTCTGGGGCTGTGGGGCTGAACAGGGGCACAGATCCAGCTGGGAAATGCTCTGGCAGCAAAGTGCACCCCTGTGCTCCAACCTGACACTGACCACACTCAGCTTGGGAGATTTGATCAGGAATTTCATGGCAGCTGACAGGACTTCCCTCAGCTCTATTGCCAAGGCTCTTCCAATAGAGGAATTTATCTTGGTTTTACCACAATGTATCATTTTAACCCATTAGTGCAGCCCTTAAATTGCAGTGGGAGCCCTGTGATGGGGAAGTGCAGTGGGAACCCTGTGATGGGGAAGTGCAGCAGGAAAGAACCTGTGGGGAGCTGTCCCAGCTGGGTGGTCTGTCTGTCTGTCTGTCTGTCTGTCCCTCATCCCCCTGGGCCTGCAGCTCCCACACTTTCCACAGACAACTCCTGGTGAACTTTTAGCCCTTTGAGCTAATCCTGAGCTCTGGGGAGGAGAATGAGGCTTTACAAAGCAGGGGATCCTCTCTGCTGACCTTTCTCTGCTGAAGGACCCTCTGACTGCTCAGGGGATAAAAAGTGGGTCACCCCCAGCCTCCTCCTTGCTCAGCTATTGAGAGAGATGTGATAAGTAAATAAACATTTCAGCACTGAGTGAA
The DNA here is from genome assembly GCF_965231275.1 of Zosterops lateralis. Taxonomy (NCBI): domain Eukaryota; kingdom Metazoa; phylum Chordata; class Aves; order Passeriformes; family Zosteropidae; genus Zosterops; species Zosterops lateralis. Next base: position 17,902,838 of record NC_139774.1, on the reverse strand, counting down.
CAAGATGTTTCTGTGCTGAGGAATGGTAGCAGCCCTGTGGTGAGTGCAGGGGCTGGAATTAGTCAGCAGGAACCGCTGGAAAGCAGCACCTGCCCCTCTGTGCAGGCCCTGACACGCTCCTGCCCACCCAGCCCTGCTGCTTTTGGGAAAAAAAAAATGAGTTGTTTTTCAGCCTTATTAACTTCTCCATCCCTCTGATGTGTGGGGAATGGAGCTGATGCTCTGGTTGGAGCTCTGAGCCGCCAGCAGCCCCACGCAGTGACGGATTTCCCTGCACACCAACACATTTACTGATCTATTTACTAATTCATTCACCAGCACACTTACTAATATATTTACTGGTTTACTATCTGCGTGTTAGTAGATGTTCAGACTGATTAGCTGGAAACTCCTTCTGCTGGGCTCTTTCTCAGCTCTCAGAGTGCCCTGAGGAGAGCTGGGAACCACCAGCCCAGGACCCCCTGGCCTGGGACACCTTTGGGTGTCCTTGTCACCCTTCCAGGACAGGATTTCAGACTGTGCCCCTGTTGTGTTTTGTAATCAAAACATAATTTTTGTCTTTCTTTTGGTCTTTTGCTACTAATGCCTGATAATGGGTATATGGGGGGGGAAAAGGGAGAAAACCTTAATATTTGATCAGTCCCAGAGATTTCAAATCAGGACAACTTTGAAGAAACTTACACAGAGAAACTTATTTAAGATTTTTATCATTTTCCTTTCCATTAAAAAGCTGACGCACAGGTGCATGTCTAAGTCTACCCATTGTCATCTCTCATGTCTTTTTGATTTCCCTTTTATTTTTACCCCTGCTTCTATTCTTTCTTTCCTTTATTTAACAGTGACAATTCAAACCACCTTTTTGCTTAAACCCATTGCCAGGTCAGTAAATCACAAATACACACTTTTTAAAGTGAGGCTGCACTGTGCACGGCCATAAACAGCCAATAAATAAATTTGTTGGCATCTAAAGGTGTCCTCTCCCAACAGACTCTCCTACAGTCATTTCCTAATTTTACTGCTGACTGACTTACCAAAGTCATTCTTTCTGTCCTGAGGTGAAAAAAAGAAGAAATACTAAAGAATAATTTCTTTCCTGTGGCATCATCTATTCCTGCTCAATCAGTAGCAGGTCACGTTGGCTCAGGAGGAGCTCTCCTCATCCTCCCAGCCCAAATGAAGCCTGGCTATGAAAAGCAGCATCGTTACCGTGTGATTTGGGAATTTGCTGTTAAAAATAAACAGGGAGCAGGGCAAGGTGGAGCTGGAGATGTGCAGACGCCTCTTTATCCACCCTTCCCGAGAAGATGGAACAAGGCAGGAATCACTGCAGTAATGTCCCCTGTCACTCTGAATAAAACATGAACAAAATTAGTTACTCCTGCCTCGGATTGAAGCAATTATTTCATGTCTCCTTTCCTTGCACGAGGCCGTGTGTAAGCGATTGCCAGGCGCTGCAGACGGGGCCATAGAGGATGGAGAAATAACAGCTGGGACTAATTGGAATTATGGTCGGCTTGATGCACTCCGTTTGTTTATTTATTTATTTATTTGTGTGTGTGTGCAGGGAGGGGAGGGAAGTTTCCCCCAGCATGTGGAATATTTAAAGGGAAAAGAGCCGTGGCGAGGCTGGTGAGCTTGGCTGCTTTAATTAACCTTTGCACGGGGAGCTGCTCCATTCCCCAGTTATTGTCACACTCCCCATGCACCGTGTCTGTCCTCCCCAGCCCCAGGGACAGGCTGGCACTGCCACCTTGTCCCCACCCTGCCAGGGCAGCCCTGGCTCCTCCAGCCTGGCACCCACTGGGTGATTGCTGGGAAAACCTTTTCCTGAGGGAGCTGAAACTCCTGGAATCTTCATCTGTCTGCATCTAATTATTCCTGGCGTGAGGAGGCAGCTCTGAGAATAGTCAGGTAGCTCAGGATGGGAGTTCAGGGTGCCTTGTGCAGCCCCAGCCCAACCAGCCTTTGGGAGGTTTGGGGGTTCCTGTTCCCAGGGGAGCTCAGGAGAGAGGGAAAAGGGCTGAGGAGCTTTGGGGAAATGTCTGGACCCAGCAGGTTCCTCCAGCCTGTTTGGGTTCTGACCGAGGGATGTTTTCAGCCCAAACTGTGCTGTTTGTCTGCAGCCCCAGGCCTGGGGAGCCACGAGGGCCACGCTGGGCTCTGCCCACACCTGTGCCTGTGATGGGCAGTGTGGAGGGAGAGGTGGCACTGCGGGGTGGCACTGGGAGGTGGCACTGTGGAGATGGAGGTGGCACTATGGAGGTGACACTGTGGAGATGGCACAGTGGAGGTGGCACTGGGGGTGGCACTGGGGGGTGGAGGTGGCAGAATGGAGGTGGCACAGTGGAGGTGGCACTGGAGGTGGCACTGGGGTGTGGCACTGTGGAGGTGGAGATGGCACAGTGAAGGTGGCACTGTGGAGGTGGCACTGTGGAGGTGGAGGTGGCACTGTGGAGGTGGCACTGGAGGTGGCACTGGCAGGTGGCACTGGTGGTTGGGGGTGGTACAGGGGGGTGGGGGTGGCACAGTAGAGGTGGCACTGGGGGGTGGCACAGTGGAGGTGGAAGTGACAGAATGGAGGTGGCACAGTGGAGGTGACACTGGGAGAGTGGAGGTGGCAGAATGGAGGTGGCACTGGGGGTGGCACTGGAGGGTGACACAGTGGAGCTGGCACTGTGGAGATGGAGGTGGCACTGTGGAGGTGGCATTATGGGGTGGAAATGGCAGAATGGAGGTGACACAGATGAGGTGACACCCCCATCACAGTGACACATGGGGTGTCTGGGGTGTCTGTCTGGGGTTTTGGGGTGTCTGTCTGGGGGTTTGGGGTGTCTGGCTGTATCAATCCCCACAGTCTGAAAGCAGCAAAGTGCTGCTTGCCTTGGCAGCCCTGGGCCGTGCAGAGCTGGATGTTTGTTTGCAGGATGTTTCAGGAAATGCTGTGACCTCCTGGCTATAGATAGGAACAGAACCCAGCGAGGCCGTTGGGAGCAGAGCAACAGCTCATTTCGGGACCTTGTGGGTTAATTTAGTGGTTTTTCTGCCCTACTTTTTTTTTTTTTTTCTTCTTAAGATGTGGCAGGATGCTGCTGAAAATGTGTAAGTCAGAGTGCTGGAAAGAATCCTGTGAATTGCAGTGAATAACTGCAGAGCAGGGAGTATAAAATACATGTGTTTTTTTAATATTTATTCATAGATTAAAAAGCCAATATGGTGGCTGAGATGAAGGGTAAAAACTTTAATTAAAAACAAAACAACAACGCTTTCTTTCAGTTGCCGTAGCAGCAGAGAAAATGAAGGTAAACATCCTTCTTTCTGAAAAATGATCTTGTTCCTAGCAAAGCCCACCACCTCCCTTTCCCAATAGGAATGTATCATCCTGCTGAGCTGAACCATGAAATGTCACCGGGCAAAGTCCTCGGAAGGCAACGTGAGGCTTTTTGCTGATCTTGCTGGACGCCGGATCAGGAGGTGGAAAATTATCTCATTTCATTAATTAGTTGGGAGAAAATTAATCATCTTCTGATGCATGAAATGTGGAATGCTGATTTCCCCTCTTCTGGGCTGACAGTGCCAGGGTTTGGGGAGCTGTGGCTCCCGTAAGGCCACACTGGGCTCAGCCTTTGCTGGGGGGCCAAGGATTGGGAGTTGGGTCTGCAGAAACCAGAACTTTAATCCTGGCTGTGCTCCACCAGCCTGTGCAACCAGGGCACACCTAATCCTGCTTACAAAAACCACATTTCACCAAATTGTAACTCCATGAACATCAATAACGTGTTTCAAGGTAGGGACAAAGCACCGAGAATCGTCTGCTCATTTGGGTTCCATGGCTGGGGGGCTTCTCCCACTGCCCAACTCCCACCAGAGGGCAGGAGCAGGGGCCAGAGGGATGGATGGATGGATGGATGGATGGATGGATGGATGGATGGAGGGATGGATGGATGGATGGATGGATGGATGGATGGATGGATGGATGGAGGGATGGATGCATGGATGGATGGATGGATGGATGGATGGATGGAGGGATGGAGGGATGGATGCATGGATGGATGGATGGATGGATGGATGGATGGATGGAGGGATGGATGGATGGATGGATGGATGGATGGATGGATGCATGGATGGATGGATGGATGGATGGATGGAGGGATGGAGGGATGGATGCATGGATGGATGGATGGATGGATGGATGGATGGATGGAGGGATGGATGGATGGATGGATGGATGGATGGATGGATGGATGGAGGGATGGATGGATGGAGGGATGGATGGATGGATGGATGGAGGGATGGATGGATGGATGGATGGATGGATGGATGGATGGATGGAGGGATGGATGGATGGATGGATGGAGGGATGGATGGATGGATGGATGGATGGATGGATGGATGGATGGATGGATGGAGGGATGGATAGATGGAGGGATGGATGGAGCTCCCTGCAGAGCTGACACCCATCCCAGCAGGTACCCCTGTCTGCCCGTCTCTCAGTTGTCCTCATTTGGACACTTCCAGGGATGAGGATCCACAGCTTCTTTGGGCAGCCTGTGCCAGTATCCAAATCAGGAGCTCCACTAAACCTTTTCCCAGCCTGTCCAGTGTCCTCAGGCCTGGCGTGGGCATGGTGAGCCCTCCCCACCCCGAGGGTGCAGAGAGTAACTCACACCTGGATTTAAAGATGCTTTATTAGCTGTGGGGGAGACCTGAGCTCCTGTGTGTCAGAATTAGAAACCATTAGTGCACAGTTTGACAAAAATCAACTCAACCTTGACTGTTCATAAACATGGCCTGACATTTCCCTCAGTGCCTGGACACACTGGGCAGGATTTTAAAGATTCCAACCCTATATAAAAGGCTCACTGTTACGAAAAATAATTTACATTGGTTCCTTTCCCAAATACATCAATTACAACCTCAATAAGAGCACACGGTGTTTGCATTTCCATTTCCCACCACGTGCTGCTGTGAGTGCACTGGAAGAGTTGGAGAACTTTATTCCATCCATAGACCTTGGGATTCCCAGGTCTACAGGGAAAAAATCAGAGTTCCAAAATCAGTTTTCCTTCAGGAGACAATACAAATAAAATGGTTCATGTAGTGCTGATGTCAGCCAGGATGTTGGCAACTAGAATAGAATAACAGAGCCACAGGATGGTTTGGGTGGGGACCTTAAAGCCCATCCAGTGCCACCCCTGCCATGGGCAGGGACACCTCCCACTGTCCCAGGCTGCTCCAACCTGGCCTTGGGCACTTCCAGGGATCCAAGTGCAGCCACGGCTGCTCTGGGCAATATAATACAATAATAATGTAATAATTCAGCTTTAGGTTGCATTACATATCAGCAGGTGAAATACCTATTTGCTCATTTTACCTTCAAGTCATGAAGAAACGAGCACTTAATTCACTTTCTTCATTTACTTGTCAGCTCTGTTCATTATAGATGCACATTTTCTAAGTTAAGTATCCAGGTTTCATATCTATATTATAATTAGGACTGGGGAAATGTAATGGGAACAGGTATCATTTAGCATTTCTATTCAAATTCCTCCTGTTTTCAGACAGTGCTTCAGGAGGGGCATTTCCAGGAGGGTCCAAGCTGCTGCATTTTCCTGCACCCCCTGTAAAGATGCCAAAAGACATTTGGCCTTCTGCCTTCCATGGGCAACAGAAACCTGCCTGGGCAAAGCAAAAACCCCTCAGGGCTCAGGTTTGTGTCCTGCCCTGTGAAATGGGAGAGGCTGGGGATGGAGGAGCTGTGACTGCAAGGAGCAATTCCCAAAGAGTCGTGGTGGAGGTGGCAGTGTGGAGGTGGCAGTGTGGAGGTGGAGGTGACAGTGGGTGTGATGGAGGTCACTGTGTGGAGGTGGCAGTGTGGAGGTGGAGGTGACAGTGGGTGTGATGGAGGTCACTGTGTGGAGGTGGCAGTGTGGAGGTGGAGGTGACAGTGGGTGTGATGGAGGTCACTGTGTGGAGGTGGCAGTGTGGAGGTGGCAGTGGGTGTGATGGAGTGTGGTGGCGGAGGTGACAGTCATGGTGGAGGTGGCAGTGTGGAGGTGGAGGTGGCACTGAGGGGGTGGAGGTGACAGTATGGAGGTGGCACTGTGGAGGTGGCACTGGGGGGTGGCACTGGTGGGTGGCAGTGTGGAGGTGGAGGTGGCAGAATGGAGGTGGCAGTGTGGAGGTGGCACAGATGAATGAGGTGATGTTCACACAGGTGAGGTGCTGTTCAGGTGAGTGAGATGATGGTCAGAGGGGTGAGATGATGTTCAGAGGAGGAAGATGATGCTCAGAGGGGTGAGATGATGCTCAGAGGAGGAAGATGATGCTCAGAGCAGTGAGGTGATGTTCAGAGGAAGAAGATGATGCTCAGAGGAGGGAGGTGCTGTTCAGGTGAGTGTTTGGGTGCAGCAGCTTTGCTGATGTTGCTCCACTGATGCTGTTCCCAAGGACCTGATGGTGCAGCCAAAGGTGGTGGTTGTGTTTGAAGGGAAATGGAGCCATTCCCAGTCCAGGTCCTGGCTGGAGGGTCCCGGGGGGAGCTGTGAGGGGCACAAACACCCCAAAACTACAAACACCACAGAACTGCCCCTCCCTGCCCAGCCGGCAGCAGCTTTGCTTTGTATTCACCTCCTGCCTGCAGCTCAATTACCACAAATGGTGCTGATGAGGAAGAAGGAATATCAAAGGAAAAACAGGATAACAGCCCTGAAATTATGTAAATAGCTGATTGAGGAGCGTGGCAGAGATGAACTTTTTCCATTTGGGTATATTGAGTATTTTATTGTACTTGCAGAATCGCAGCCTCTCCTGGGGCTTTTCTAACACTGCGGTTTGTATGTGCTACACTCAAGCCTAACCAGCTGTCTGCATGCCAGGGACATTTTTTTTCCCTTTATAAATGACAAGATTTTGATTTCACACCACAGTTGTATCAATACTCTGCTCTCCCGAGAGCCTCTTAATGCGATGACAATCACAATATTAGCTCAGGCTGGTAATCCCAGGGCTCCTGTATTTCAGCATCTCCCCAATCTCATCAGAATTATATTCTTTCAAGAATATATTGTGGTGTTTATCTTCATACGTATCCCATAAATAATGCTGATGAGCATCCAAAAAATGGTCATAAGTTTCCAGGGGAGTGTGAGGAGCTGTACAATGTACCCTTGGCCTCCTGCACCCATCCAAGACAGGCTCTTCCAAAGGCTGCTCTGTTTCCTCATGCAGATTTCTGTTGTTTTATTTTTACAGAGAGGAATTTCCTGGTGCTCTTTGCAGTCTCCAAAGGGAGATTGAGGGGAAAATCCTCCCTGTGGTGCAGCCCCTGAGGTGGGAATGGTTTGGAAACCTCCCTGGGCAAAGCAAAACCATCCCTGAGCTGTAAAACATGGGAGTTCCTTCGGTGCTGTGCTTGTTGTGGTTTGGGGCTCCTTCCAAAACAATGGCTTTTGTGAATAGTTTGTATAAATCTGAGTCTGCTCCAGGTGGGTTTGTGCTGGGTGAGGCTGAGCCATGGCGAGGATGAGCCCAAGGCTTTCCTGCCTGGAGAAGTGTTGGTGTTGTTCCTTTTCTCTGTGATTTTATCATTAACCAGATAAGGTGGTGTTGCCTGAAGCTCTGTGAATAATCTCACCTTCCTCGCAGTGTTTTCTGTCTGGGATTTAATGAGCCTGATTTTTTTGATGCCTCAGGCAGGGCACAGCTCTGGCTGTAACTTCAGGAATACCAGTGTGGAACTCCAGGAATAACAGTGCTGAGTGTTGTGAGGTGATGCTGTGCCACAATTCCTCTGTGCTTCTGGGAATTTCACCTCCACCTCATCAATTAGGCAATAGTGGAGGGAGAATGGAGTAGATATAGTGGAATGGAAATTGTGGAGCAGATATTGTGGAGTAGAAATTGTGGAGCAGATATTGTGGAGTAGAAATTGCGGAGCAGATATTGTGGAGCAGATATTGTGGAGCAGAAATTGTGGAATAGATATTGTGGAGTAGATGTTGTGGAGCAGATATTGTGGAGCAGATATTGTGCAGTAGATATTGCAGCGTGTTGGCAAATCAGACCCAGCACACACCATTGGCAGTTCCTGCTGTCTCCTCATTTCCTGGCTCCAAATAAACTCACTGGTTGTCATTTAGCAGAGAGGAGGGGATGTCTCTGGGAGGAGCAGGGTGGGCACATCCCTCCTGTGCAGCCCTGCCTGGTGCTTCTGGCCTGGGGAGCTCCAGGTGTGTCACCCCTGCATTTTCTGGCTTTCAAGTGTTTGGATCTTTGCAGCCTGATTCTCACACTGTTTCATGTAAACTCTATGTATTTTTTCACCCTCCTGGACACACCTCAGGGGGCTTCACTGTGCCTGTTCCAGGGGAGGAATGTTCCCTGAAGGGTCTGATCTTTGTGCTGGTAGTGGTCTTGCAGAGTTGAAAATGACTTGATCATATATATATATATATATATATATATATATATATATATGTATAAAATATCTCTATTTATCTATAAAATATATCTATCTATATATTATATATATTTATATAAAATGTATTATATATATATTTATATATATTTTTTTTATATATGTATGTATGTGTATATATATCTATATGTTTAAAGAGGACAGAATAACTTCTCCCAAACCAGTGCCCAGGTCTGTCAGTAACTCAGAATATTAACCACACCTGGGCCAAGTGGAGCTCCCCAGGCCTCCCTCAGCTGGCTGTGAGGGCAGGCAGGGAGGCAGCCCAGGTTCCCTCTCCTGGGCAGGAAAATCACTGTATTTACAGCTCTGCACTGGAAACAGGCTCTGGGTGCATCATCCTGAGCCCAAGGATAGGAAGTGACTCCCATTCCGTGTCTTTGCACAGAATAAAAACTGCAGCCTCTGCTCAGAGTCTCCAACACAGAACTGCATCTCCTGAGCTTAGAAAAAGGGATTGTTGCCTCCACCAGAATGGGGAGGCAGTAAAGCCTTTTGTCTTTGCAGAAAAAACCTACTTGCAAAGCTCTTTAAAAATTCTACAAGTGGCCCAGAGCTTGCTTGGTCAAAGAATTTAAACATGTAGTCTTGACATGTAAATATTTCCAGAAATATTTCCTGAATAAATAAGATTCCTTCCAAGATGACCTCAGCCCTTGGCAGCAGCCAGGGCTGTACTGTACATCTTCCAGAAGGATTCATCTGCTGGGCTCTGCAGCCCCTGGAGCTGCTGCCAGGAGCTTGGCACCTCTGCTGGGATGGGGCAAAGGGAGTCTGGAGTGTATCACCCCTCCAAAGTCTCCTTTTCTCTCCTAATCCCAGCCTCCCTCCAGGTCTGCAGCCCCTCTGATCCCCACCATGTATAGTCAAATGTGGGGAGGCAGAACTGAGCACCACTGGCCTTTATGGGCCATAAATCATTTGGGTTTTATAGTTTCTATAACTCCTCTTGCATTCCAGATAAGCAGGGCTGGAGGTTGGGTTGCCTCCAGTTCCTGGGGCAGGTTCCTGGGGGCTCTGCAGAGCTGTTCCTGCTGGTCTGACCTTCCCAAACCTCCTGTGGCCTTTTCTCTGGGTTATTTTTGGTGTTATCCTTCAGGGAGAGCATCTGTCCCTGCAGCCTGTGCCAGCTCCCACCTTGTGTGCTCACAGAGGGGCAGGTAAAGCTTTTCCCTGCACACCTGGGGGGGACAGGCACTCCCTGGGGCTGTGGGGACACAGCAGACAACAAAAAAATAAATGAGTGTCCATCACAGGCTTCTCTTTCTGCTCAGAGCTGTTTTCCACTTCTATATCTGGGGATTCCTCCTGCAAACTCATCCCTTTCCCAGCACTGGATTTCCTCAGCCCTGCTGTGTCCTCACCTGTGTGTTCCTCCCCCTCACCTCTCTCCCCTGCCCCAGATCTGGGACCTGCAGCCAATTTCTTACTGGTCTGAGCAAAGCACAAACTATTCCTGCCAGTTAAATCCTTACCCAGTGATCTCCAGTTCCATTCCAGTGGCCCAGGGAGCTGCAGAGTCTCGGTTCCCCCTCAGTGGGAAGGAGCTCTGAGGGGAGCAGTTCTGCCTTCATAAAACTCTGCTTTTTCCTCTCTGCTTGTCTAAAGTTATAAAAGTGATGAAAAACTCGACTCATTTCTTCAAGTTCGAGAACATAAAGAGTTTCCCAAAGGGTGTCTCTCTTCAGAGAGGGGGGTTTTAAAATCAGCTTCATTTCTTGGCCAATTTGTTGCTCAGCCCTCACTGTGTTATCAAAATACTGTATTTGCAGAAGGGAGCAGGGCTGGCTGCAACACAAGAATGTCATTTTTTTGGAGAACTCTTCGACTGAAATTTGTTTGCAATGCACGTTGAACACAACCAAATGCTTTTTGGAGAGAGAAAAAAAAAATTAAAAAAAAAAGGAAAATATGCAAACTTTGCCTCCTGGACGGGCACAGTAACCCCAAATAAAAGCAGCTGGCGCTGCCTTGGAGCTGCTGGTGGTGGGTGAGAGCTGCTGGTTCCTCGCCCTGGGGAGCCCCAGTGTGGCCCAGGTGACCCTGGGGTGGCCCAGGGATGGGCTGCAGGTCATTTTTGGGGACACAAACCCCTCTGGGCAAGTGCTGGTGGAGCCCTGCTGGGCTGTGACACTGGGAGGGGACACTGGGAGGGGACACTGGGAGGGGACCCTGCCCTGCCCTGAGCACGGTCTGCTCATCCTCCCTGACTCCACACATGGATCTAATCATGGCTGAGTCCATCCATACATGAATATTTACTGAAATTCTGCTCGCTGAGCCCTGACATTGTTCCTGGTGCTCCTGCAGAACACGAGCCCTCCAAGGACTCGGCCTCTGATGTTTGTTTTCCACCTATGGCCCCGTGGCTTCTCCCCCTCTTGGCTAATTATTGCAGTTTCTTTTTAAATGATGCATTTGGTATCGAACTATGGATTTAAAAAAAAAAAGTTTTTATGCTTGTCTTAGCTGGAAATATGTTCTGGCCTGACTTGTAATTCCCTGTGCAGCCTTGTTGGAGTCAGGTAATATACCTCAAATATGAAGTCAATAAAATTGTACTGTAAGTCACTGCAGATTTAAAGATTCTTTTTTTTATTTTTTTTTCTTTTAATGAACAAGAATCCCAGGCAGCCAGAAACAATTAAAAAAAAAAAAATTCCAAGGCCTAATTAAGAAAACAATTTAAGGATATCTTGGGATTTAAAAATCTGCCAGGGGCTGTGGTGAGCAGGGAGCTGAGCAAAGCCCCTGAGGGTTCTGGCCCCTTGTCCTGCTGGGTGGGAGTGAGGGCAGTGCTGGGACAGCTCTGGGACAGCCCTGGGACAGCCATGGGCAGTGCAGGGACAGCCCTGGGCAGTGCAGGGACAGCTCTGGGCAGTGCTGGGACACCCATGGGCAGTGCTGGGACAGCTCTGGGCAGTGCTGGGACACCCATGGGCAGTGCTGGGACAGCCCTGGGCAGTGCAGGGACAGCCCTGGGCAGTGCTGGGACAGCTCTGGGCAGTGCAGGGACAGCCCTGGGCAGTGCAGGGACAGCTCTGGGCAGTGCAGGGACAGCCCTGGGCAGTGCAGGGACAGCCCTGGGCAGTGCTGGGATAACCCTGGGCAGTGCAGGGACAGCCCTGGGACAGCTCTGGGCAGTGCAGGGACAGCCCTGGGCAGTGCAGGGACAGCTCTGGGCAGTGCAGGGACAGCCCTGGGCAGTGCTGGGACAGCCCTGGGCAGTGCAGGGACAGCTCTGGGCAGTGCAGGGACAGCCCTGGGCAGTGCAGGGACAGCCCTGGGCACTGGGAATTGCTGCAGTGGATGCTCCTGCAGCAGGAAAGCACAGGGGGAATCCATCCCTGTGCCCTGTCACAGCTGGAGCCACATCTGGGACATCTGGGGACCTGTGCAGGTGTCAGCAAATTCACAGATTGTGAAAGTGCCCGGGGCAGTGCCCGGCTCGGTTTGCAGCTTCCTGTGCTGGTGAAAGTTCCCCAGCCCAGAGCTCTGGGTGTTCTCTGGCTGCCGGTAAAGGGTTACAGCAAAACTGTGACCCCGGGGGGACCTCGGGGACAGGGCAGGGACAGAACAGGGACACGGACAGGGGCAGGGCAGGGACAGGGACAGGGACAAGGACAGGGGCAGGGCAGGAGCTGCTCCAGCCCTACAGGGCAAGGACCAGGGCTGGGCTTTGGGATTAGGGATGGACTTTGGGGATGAGAGTTGGGAATGGGATTTGGGTTGGGTTTTGGGGCTGGGAATAGGGTTGGGCTTTAGGGCTGGGCTTTGGGGATGGGTGTTGGGAATGGGATTAGGGATGGGTTTTGGGGATGGGCTTTGGGAATGGGTTTTGGGGCTGGGATTTAGGGCTGGGCTTTGTGGATGGGCTTTAGGGCTTGGAAAGAAAAATTGCAGTAAAAGGATCTGTGGTTACAGCACCAGGCTTGTTTCTTCAGAGCTGATAACACTGATGGGATCCGAGCTTATTTAGTCTCATAAAGCAAATGAGTGATTCACGGGCTCCATCTCTGCACAGAGACTCTATTTATGTGATCCCAGAAATTATATAAATACTGTGTTATTCATACATCTGCATCTGCTTTGATGGCAAGGCAATTATTCCTCCCAGCACAGCCCCGTTCAGCAACTTCCTAATGCTCCAGAGGTTATTTATTGCAGAAAAAAAGTATTAAAATACACCTTAAATGGCCAACACTGTATTGCTCATGCTGTCACTGTCACCCCCAGGCAGGGACAGGTGTGTCCCTGCAGCTGGAGCTGCCCAGGGGTGGCACCTCTGAGGGACAGCAGGGCTGGAGCTGGGCAGGACAAAGGGCAGCCAGGGACACACCTGGCTCTGCCTGCCCTGGGGACACCAGCCTCGGGGACAGGATGGCAGGGGGACAGGGGTGGCAGGGGGACAGGGATGGAGTTGGGACAGGGATGGCAGGGGGACAGGGATGGCATTGGGACAGGGGTGGCAGGGGCTGTCTCTGAATTGGGGCTGTCCCTGAATTTGGGCTGTCCTGAATTGGGGCTGTGCTGAATGTGGGATGGGGGATGTGGGATGAGGGATGTGGGATGGGTGATTTGGGATGAGGGATTTGGGATGAGGGATGTGGGATGGGTGATTTGGGATGAGGGATTTGGGATGAGGGATTTCAGATAGGGGATGGGTGATTTGGGATGGGGAATTTGGGGTGGGGGATTTGGGATGTGGGATTTGGGATGTGGGCAGGGTCCAGGCCAGCTCTGCCGGGCCACAGGAGGAGTCTGACCCCATGCAGGAGCTGGGGAGGTCTCAGAGGGGACAAACATCCCCCGGTGAAGTGCCAGGCCAGCAGGAGGACTGGAGGGGCTCCGGGTAGTGACAGATTGTTTCTGGAGCAGAGGAATGGCTGTGATGGGAACGCCAGGTTTCCCTGCAATTCTGGATGTTGTACAAAAACAGCTCTCTTCAGACCCAGCAGACAGAAGCAGAATAAAATAGGGGTTTTGAGTGGAAAACTGCCAATTATTCCAGATTGTTGTGATAGTTTAGTGATTCACACAAGACTCCAGTAGACTGCTAGAGAGAACTCCTGCTCCAAATGCTCTTCAGGCTACACAGCCTGTTTGGGAATAACACACTTTTTGGAAATAACACTTCCATGCAGGTTTTTCTGCTTCCTGAGCACTCTCAGTGTATCACAGGGTGGGCAGGGGGTTCCAAAAGGCCACCAGCTCCAGGTAACCCCAGGGGACAGACCAGGGACCTCACAGGTGAGGCTGTGGACAGCCCAGGTGTGCCCCTCACACCCAGGGCAGGGTGGGAGGAGTTTTACCTGCAGCTCTGTGGTTAAAAGAAGGCAGTAGGAAGAAAAAAAAAAGCCCTATATTGACTAATTTTTACCTTACATAAACTTCTCACTAAAGTATGTGAGGGGTAGAATGTGCATGTGGCATCAATTCTGTTATAAATGCCAAAAAAATTTTCTGTGCAGTTTATAGAAACCACAACAGATCTTTAAAACAAATGATTTGGGTTTTTTTTTTTTTCTTTCTTTACAATTTTGCCGTGTTGGCAGTTTAAGGGATCTGAAAATTGAATCCATCCATCTGGCATTGGGAAAACAAACAACATATTTGTCTCTGTTCTCTCTTCACTCCAAAGCTTAAAGATGTGAAACACAACCAAGCAAATGTGACACGGGAGGGGAAGGGAGGGCTGGGATCACTCACCCCTCAGGCTGTTCACTTGAACAGGTTCTAAAGACAAGATTTGACTCATTTAACCAAAATTCCTCCTTGAAACTGAGAAGTTTTAAGGATTAGAGAAGATCTGAAAAGTGCAGGGTGTGTAAAATCCCAGGAGCTGATCTGACAGTGCAGGGCTTGGGGCTGTGCTCAGTGCAGGGCTGGGGACACTGGGGACATGGGGGACAGGGGGAACAGGGGGGACACTGGGGGACACTGGGGGACACAGGGGACACAGGGGGCACAGGGGATACATGGGACACAGGGGGTACGGGGGACATGGGAGACACCGGGGACGCAGGGAACACAGGGGGCACAGGGGACACAGGGGACACGGGGGAAAAAAGGGGACATGGGGGACACAGGGGACACAGGGGACACAGGGGACATGGGGGACACAGGGGGCACAGGGGGCACAGGGGACACAGGGGACATGGGGGACACAGGGGGCACAGGGGACACAGGGGACACTGGGGGACACAGTGGACACAGGGGACACAGGGGACATGGGGGACACAGGGGGCACAGGGGGCACAGGGGACACAGGGGGGCACAGGGGGCACAGGGGACACGGGGGGGCACAGGGGGGCACAGGGGGCACAGGGGACACAGGGGGCACAGGGGACACAGTGGGCACAGGGGACACAGGGGGGCACAGGGGGCACAGGGGACACGGGGGGCACAGGGGACACAAAGGACACGGGGGACACAGGGGGACACAGGGGACACTCCTCTTCCATGTGCAGAACAAAACAGTTGCAGAAATTCAGTTCCCGCCGAAGTGACAGCTCTCAATTCCCTCAGGCCTCTGTGCACTTGCCTGTCCCTCCTTCTACAGGTGATTCCTTTAATTTTTCTATTCTGGGCTCTAACAGCCCAGAATAATTAATTAAATAAATAAATTTATTAATAAATGAATAATAATTATTTTATAATAAATAATTAATTTTTCTACTTGCTAAATGAGAGAAACCGCAAAGGGTTAATCTTTATCAGAAAAGCATAAGCACACTTAAGCACACATAATGGCCACGTTATTTCCATTAAACTCCCTCCTCCCATCTATAACCTTGGTCACATAATCAGGCATGAAAATCATTATCTATTTCATTCACATCTGTTAGTAATTTTTTTTTTGAAACCTCCTTTTAATCTGATTAGAACTTGTCCTCTAAACCAAACAAATTCTAAACTCAAGGCTAAAATATCAGATTAGCTTAGTAATCCACACAATATTTTCATTTTCTCTTCCTAATTGAATTTGTACATTGATCCAGGTTACTGTTCCCCTGGCCATTGTTGTCAGCCCTTTCCCAAATGCCAAAGGTGTTTTCTGCACGGGGGAGGCACTGACAGCTCTCTGCTTTTCCAGTAAATTCATCCCTGTCCCTGTCCAGGGACACCCTGGGCCTGCCCCCGCTGTCCCTGCCCCTCACAATGATGGGGATTCTCCTCTAGAACCCACTGGGAACGTTGTCTGAAAGGTGAATTCCTGAGGACTGGGCTGGGGAGTGCTGTGAGGATACCCCTGGATCCCTGGGCAGGGTTTGGGACACCCTGGGGCAGAGGGAGGTGTCCCTGCCATGGCAGAGCTGGGACAGGATGGCCTTTGAGGGTGTCCTGGGTTGTGGTGTGGGATGTGCACACAGTATTTATTCCATCCCCATCCCCATGAGCTGTTGGAACCAGGTGGGGCAGTGTTTTCCCAGGCCCCTCCTTTGGGCTCTTCTGCTCATGGCCCATCAATGCCTTGCCCAGGACTCACAGGGAACTCCCTCCAGGAGCTCTCTCTGTTTAATGGGCCATCAAGGAGCCACTGCACGACTCCTCATCCCATTGGGAGATGCTCCCAATGCCCAGGGGGAGGAGCCAAGCATTCCCACCTGGAGAGAATCTGGGATTTGGGACAGGACAAGCAGCCCTGAGCCACTGGATTCCCAGAGGAGCAGAGCTCCCAGACCTTTCTGTGGGATCACTGCTTCAGGAAGAGCCCCTCACCTGGACTGCTCCCCCCACCCTGCTCAGGGTGTGTTCTGACTCTGTCAGTGCTCCTTTGTGTTATTGCATTGATTTTATTTTATTTTTACCTTTTTACCTTTCTTCTTATTAAATTGTATTTCTGACTTGGAGCCTCTCACTCGTTTTGCTTTCAAACCACAACAGAAGGTCCCTCCCAAACCACCCTGGGGTCCTCTGACTCTGATTTTGAGGGAACATCCTGCAGGACAGTGGCAGTGGCAGTGCAGGTGGAAAGAGAAGCCAATTCCAGGTATTTTCTTCACCTCCTGCTGAGTGTCCCCATTATTTTGCACAGCCTGGGGCTCAGCAGGACACTGTGCAGAGGGAGAGGACACAGGGAACCCCTGCAGAGCTGCAGTTTCCTGCTCTTTTTGTCCATTTTTTAGGGAGTTCTCTCAATAAAAACATCCACCAGCCCCTCTGGGGCTGCTCCTGCTGAGCCCAAACCCCTGACACGGCCAGGGCTGAGGGGATGCACAGAAATAACCTGTGGGGTTTCACTTTCGCTCTCACAGATGCTCCCAGGCAGTTTCACTTTGCAGAAATCCCTTCCCAGAGCAGCTCAAAGCCCCAGTGGGAGCTGCAGCAGCACTTTGGGAGGAGCAGAGAGAACCCCCCAGGCTCCGGGAGCTGCCCTGGAATTTGTTCTCATCCAGCCTCCAATTTTCTTGCCTCTATCTCAGCCCTTTGGGGGCTGCAGGCAGAGCAGAGTTTTGGCAAGGACAGCACGCTGTAAAGCTTTTATTTGCCTGTTGCAGTTGTTTCGGGTCCTGTTCCTTGTTAAGGAGTAATGGAAGAAGTCAAACACTGACCTTCCCTGCAAGCCCTAAAGAGCCTTTTGGGGCACTGTAACAACCTCTGAGGACTCCTGGAGTTCTTCACCAGTCTGTATAAAAGTTACTGGTCATCAGCTGCTTTTTCCTTCCTCTCTGATGACGGCTGAGTTATTTTAAATTAGTATTTCTTGGTTTATTAGTAACTATTTCTCAGTCCCATCCATTAATTTGGGAGCATTTTGTCACACTGCACAGGTGTCCCTGTCCTTGGCAGGGGGGCTTGGACCAAAAATCATCTTTACTGGCGCTCCCAACCCAAACCTGGCTGGGATTCTCTAATTCTGCACACATTTCCTTCAACTCTCCTGAAAACAAATGCATGTTGTGAGCGCTCAGGATGCCCTGAGGATGCTGTGCCCCAGGATGCAGGTCCATGGCAGGGATGCCAACACCCCACAAACCCCCTGGGTGCTGTCAGACCCTCTTTTTTTGCAGCAAGGCTCAATACTGGGCTGCCCGGAGCACCCAGGGAGCTCCAGCTCCTGAGAGACGTGAGAAACTTTTGTAACAATTCCCAGCGAGTGCTGAGCCTGGAGTTCTCTTCATCTCTGCTAAAAGCCATAAATCATCCCACTGCAGGACTTCTGCCATCACACAGCCCCTTGGGCTGTCACAGCACGGGCGTGGTTGGCTCTCACCTGCAAATTAACCAGCAGTTCCACACCATACCTGAAAAACCAGAGAAGACTTGTTTCACTGGAGAAACATATTTTTTTTAATTTTTTTTTTTTAGGAAGTTTTGCATTGATACAGGAGAGCCCAAACCTGCAGCTTCATCAAGCCAATGGACTTTGCTCGTGGTCCCTTAAAGAGAAGTTTGCAAACTGAGGAGTTTAAATCCTGTGAGTGAGTCTGTGCCTGGGCAGAACCTGCCCTGGTTCCTCCTGGCTGCTGCTGCAGCTGAGGGTTTCTGTCTGCAGGGTGAGTCAGGCTCTTGTTCCTCTCAGCAGGAATCTCTGATCCCTTTGTGCTGACACCCACAGCAGAGCTGGGCCCCTCATCTGCCTTTGCTGGGGTTTAATAAAAGGTCAGGCTGGTTCTCTGCTTTCCTGCCCCTTGCAGACAGCTCTCATGGCAGACAAATTGAGCTGCCCAGGGGGAAGAGAAAGGAGCCTTTAAAGGGTCAGAAAGTGGTTAAAATGTAGAAGCAAAAAAGGTGGGAAGGAACAGATCATTTCACAGCTAAGTGGAGCCCCACAGAGAGCTCTGCCATTCCAAATACTCACAAATGACTTGGAGAAGGAGAGGAGGTGGCAGGAGGTGGCAGGGAGTGACAAAGTCGTCTGCTGAAAATACATCATTCAGAGCAATAAACCCAAAATTTAACTGCAAAGAGCTGCAGAAGTACCTGACCAGTGCCTGAGCTGGGAGTGAGCAGGGGATGAAATGCCAGGCTGGATTTACAATGCACAGAAGATTATCATACACACAATGGAAAGCAGGAAAAACAAATGAGCGTGTGCCATGACAAGCTGTAAATTAGCTACTGGAGATACAGAGTCCTTCTGAAACAAACTCCTCACTGCCTGTCAGAAAAATCAGCTGGGACGTTCAGAGTGATGAGGGAAGGGAGAGAAAACAGCTTTGTGTGGCCATGTCTTGTGTACTGTATGTACTCTGGTCACCACTCTCAGCGAGTATGAAAAAGTGTGGAAAAGATCAAGAAACAGCATTAGAGCAAAAACAACAGCTTTGGAGAGCACAGAGTCCTGGTTGATTCCGTGGTGCTGAGGCTGCTGTCACTGTGCCTCTGCCCCTGGGACATGGGACACACCAGGTGTGACATGGGACACAGGTCCCCACTGCTCCCATGTCCTGGGGACACTGGAGCCCAGCCCCAGCAGGGGCTGCAGGGGAGAGCAGGGGCTGCAGGGCTGCAGGGGCTGCAGAGGGGAACAAGGGCTGCAGGAGAGAACAGGGGACAACAGGGACAGCAGGGGAGAGCAGGGGCTGCAGGGGATAACAGGGAGGAGCAGGGGAGAACAGGGGAGAACAGGAGATAACAGGGGATAACAGCGGGGAGCAGGGGCTGCAGGAGACAACAGGGGCTGCAGGGGACAGCAGGGGCTGCAGGAGAAACAGGGGTTGCAGGATTCTGGCTCCAGGCTATTTCTGAACAAAAACTGGGAGAGGCCCTGCTCCTCAAAATATTTCAAGTGAGGCTGTTTCTGACAGAGCTGCTGCTTATTTCCACTCACAGTGTTTCAGAGCCACTCACAAATCTGGGTTTCAGTGCTGCTGGCAGTGCAGAAACTCTCAGGTGGCAAAATAACCACCTGTTCTGGAGAGCTTTGTGTTACCAGAATGTTTAGGCTGTCTCTAAACTCATCTTTAAATAGGATAAGACAATGTGATTGTCTTTTTATTTGTTTTCTCTTTTCAGCACCAATTTCTGTGATGTCAGTCTGATGCCAAGCATAATCCCACAGAGGAAACACCTTGGTAACTCTTCTGGTTTTTTATAAGATCTCCCAAGTAAATCACAGAAAAAGCCTGTTTGAAGCAGCATTCCTTTGAAAGTTATATCCATGTAAATGCTGGAACAACAAAACACAGGGAGTAAAGAGGATGGAGCCCAAAGGATAAGGACAATTAAGCACTTTTTACATAAGGAATTAAAAGATCAAGACCTTACATCAAATTAATTTCTACCATATTCCCTTCTTGTCTCCAGAAAAAAAGCATTTTAATTTTAATAACCCATCTCCTTACCTAACTCCCTTTGAATTCCCCAATTTTGGGTATGTGATATTTAGGAAAAGGTTAAAAAAATCCTTTTTTTACATGGTGCTCATACTGCAAGTCCAAGAATCCTTCCCCTTGGCCCCTGGGATTGCCTCAGGCTCTAATTTAGGGCCCATCCAGGGCACTAAACCTGTCAGAGTTTGGAGTTATGGTTTCAGTTTGAAGAGGTACCAGATCTCTCTCTGTAAAGGCAGATGTTTTAAAAGGCACGTGGCATTTCATAAAACAGGCTTTTAGTGGTAACATTTTTATTTTGTTCGTACCTTTACTCACATATTTCACTCCCGAGTCCGAGCTGAACACTCTGCCGGTGTCACAGCTGAATTTGTTTCATTAGTGGACCCAGCTGCACATAACTCTGCTTTATTGCTGACAGGGCCTGGATTTACAGAGCCTGCTTTGAAATCACCAGCGTGGGAAGCAGGACTTGGTTTAAAACAGAACTAGGTGTCAGTGCTGTGTGCTGCACTCCTGCAAGTGCTGGAGCCAGGTGGGAATGCAGCTCCAGAGTCCCTGGAATCCACGCCTGTGCCCAGCCCTGGGAATCCACAGCTGTGCCCACTCTGGTTCCAGCAGAACTTGGCACTGGGGTTAATTTGTCCCTTTGCAGCAGCAGCACAACATTCCAGAACAAACCCAGGAACTCCCAACACTGCTCTGCATCATTTCCACCTGCCTGGCTCCTGGCAATCCATGGAGCTGTCCCAGGAACTGCTGAGCCAGGTCAGGCCTTCACTGACTCACCTGTGCAGGTAACTTCTCCCTGTCCCCAAGGACAAGCCAAGGTGACCCCAGGAGGTCCCATCAGGTCTCAGTGACACAGAGGAGCCCCACAACCCATGGAGGGGCTGCCTTGGCAATGCCACAGAGCCCAGACTAAAATCTCTGTGCCCCTGGCTACTGGATTTCAACAGGCACTGTATTTTTAATTTTTTTTGCAGGAAAAAATACAACTGCAATCAGAGGTGGTTCTCTTCTTGCAGGCATCCTGTAATTAGCCCAAGTTTTCTTTTTTCATCCAGAGGTCTTGATGCATAAACCAAAGGTTTCCTCTTCCTTGCATGTTGTTGCCAGATGTTTCTGCAAAGCTTCAAAACAACAGAGTTGTTTGTGTGTATTTGCACATGAGTTCACCCCATGGCTGTCACAGAGGGCTCCTCCTCCTCCTCCTCAATTAACCCAATTAATTCCTCTCCCCTTCCCCCTCCACTTCTGACCACTGCATTTCTCTGTCTGTCTGTCTGTCCCAGCACGCTGAAGTTTCAGCCCTTTGTCACAGATCCCACAGGAATGGGTTGAGCTTTAAGGTCCTTCCCAGCCCAGGCCATTCCATGATCCTTTAAGGGAAGGAGCAAAGGGAATCAGGATGGAGCAGATCAATACCTGCAAAGAGGAAAGGGCTGGGAAGGAGAATGGCACAGAGGAAGAACCACAGAGTGGTTCACGTAGAAGTGAAGGACCTGGTGGGAAATCAAAGCACAGAATAGATGAAAACAGACAAGGGCTATGATGGGAAATACAGGAAAAAACATGGTAAAAATAGAAAAAATACCCGGAGTCATCAGTGCGAGGAGGAGGAGGTGGGAGGGCACGGCCCAGCCCTCTGTGCCTCAGCCTGTGTCTGACCACAGCTAATGGCAAAAGCACATTGGAGTGAGCTCAGAGGCAGCAGCCTCCCCTGACAAACACATGGAGGATGCTGTGATGTCCTGCTGCTAAAGCAGCAGCTCCTGAGCTGTGGAGCCACAGCTGGGGAACATCCTCATCCCATTCTGGCTTCCCTGCAAAGCTATTGACAGGCTGCAGGCACTGGCTGGGGGACTTTGATGTATGTTCAAGAATTAAACAGAATTACTCTCAAGCTGATAGGAAACAAAAAGCAGCTCCTTACAAGGCAACCCAAGATCTTAAAAGCTTTGGCCTTGAGAAGAGCCTTAGACACTGGGCCTGTCAGTGCCCCCTTGGGAGGGAGCAGATTGCAGAGGGAGGAGCAGCTCTGCCTATAAAACTCTGCTTTACATGAGCTGTCTGAGGCACAGCCACACAACTGGCATTTCACAAGAAAAGGCAACACAACCCTTCTTTTGGAAGTACTTCCAAGTAGGATTAAGGACTTAAGGAGTTGTTTTGTGTGGACTGCACAGAGCCTTTATTCCATGAGTGCAATCTCTGATCCTTCCCTGTGTGAGATGTTTCCTGTGCCCCGTGTTCTGCACGCTCCCTTCAGTCAGCTCTGACAGGATCTGCTTATCTCCAGGTGCCCCCATTGTCCGGGCTGACCCCAGGCAGATTTATGTCAGCATCTGGCAGCCACAGGAGTTCCTTTCGGTGCTTCAGATGTTCTTTCTGACCTTTGGAACACTCTACACAAAGCTCAAAGTGGCTTCCATGAATTGCCTGATATCCTCAATGAGAGCCATAATTATGCTTTAATGATTTAATAATATTCTCCGCTTCTATAGTTTAAAGTCTATATTTAGTGTTTGTTAAGGTCAAGGCTCATTATCTCTGCAGTATTCTCACATTGTGGTGTAGGAATGTGCAGCCATTTACAGATTTTTGAAATCTGAGAGTTGGCACCAATCTCCCTGTGGCTCCCCAAAATTCCTGGGGCTCTGGACCAGACCTGACAAAAAAAAAAAAAAATCACAAGTTTATTAAAGCCTAATTTACCTCATGGCTCTGTATAAACCAGCAAAGATGAGCTGTGTTTAACTCTGACCATCACCACATAACACATTTGACGTTGTTCTGTGTTGGGTGCACGTTAATGTTGTAAAACAGCCAGAACATGCAGCTTTATCAACTTCTACATCACATTCACCTTTAGTGGAGGAGTGTCCTGGGGAAGACTTGTGTCTGAAGGAGAACCAGGGGAGGTGGTTTGTTGGCTTGTTCAGGCCCAGGGGAGAGCTGTGTGAGGAAGTATTTTGCAGCACCAGGGGAGCCTCAGGCACAGGAGCATCCCCTGGTCACCTCAGGCTCCTCCTGGCCAAGGAGCACCTGTGTCACCCCTGCATTTTCTTGCTTTCAAGCGTTTGAATCTTTGCAGCCTGATTCTCACACTGTTTGGTGTAAACTATATATATTTTTAGAATTTATCTGTGTGTTTTGCATAGTTGTTCTCTGAGAGGAGAACTTGACTGATGGTCACAGTGACCAATGGGGTCAGGAGGTTGTGACCTCCTTGGGCCAATCCTGGCCTTCTGTAAAAAGTGTATATAAATGATGGAGTCAGAGAAATAAAGAACTTTCCATATCTCACCTTCTGCTGCTGCTGTCCTCTGTGAGGATCCACACCCACATCACCTGTGGCCCCTCTGAGTGAGGGGGTCACACACCTGGGGAAGGGCAAACCTGTAACAGCTTTATAGAGAGGCAGAAAACATCTGGCATTTTAAAGCTGCTCAATTCAATAGAAAAAAAATTATGGGGAACAGTTCCCAGGGACAGAATCCGGTGCGGACCCGGAGAGGTGGGGACAGACAGGGAGTGTCACCAAGGGAGGTGGCACTGAGTGCTGCAGCCACCACCGAGGGGACACAGCCCTGGGGAGAGGGGACACAGCCCTGGGGAGAGGGGACAGAGGGGACACAGAGGGGATACAGCCCTGGGGAGAGGGGACAGAGGACAAACAGCCCTGGGGAGAGGGGACAGAGGGGACACAGAGGGGACACAGCCCTGGGGAGAGGAGACAGAGGACAAACAGCCCTGGGG
The DNA here is from genome assembly GCF_965231275.1 of Zosterops lateralis. Lineage (NCBI taxonomy): Eukaryota > Metazoa > Chordata > Aves > Passeriformes > Zosteropidae > Zosterops > Zosterops lateralis. The sequence continues at coordinate 17,879,321 of NC_139774.1, read as the reverse complement.
AGAGGGGACAGAGGACAAACAGCCCTGGGGAGAGGGGACACAGCCCTGGGGAGAGGGGACAGAGGACGAACAGCCCTGGGGAGAGGGGACAGAGGGGACACAGAGGGGACACAGCCCTGGGGAGAGGGGACACTGAGGACAAACAGCCCTGGGCACCCAGGGCCTCCCCACCCTCCCAGGGTACAGTAAAATTCTGCGTAATAATCTAAAATTGGGTTCTTCAGGATCAAAGATGACATTAAGATAAAGAATTATTCATTAGAGAAGGAGTTGTCCTACCCATTACTGCACAAACCCAGCTGTAATTAAGCATCTGAACGGGTGTTTATAAACAGATGTTCTCATCTAAATGTCTTAGAAATAAACAGCTTTGTTATTCCAGTTTCTCCAAACTACAGGAGCTGCAGCTCTCCTGCAGGCTGGTGTTCTCCCACATGTACCCTAATATTTGAGTTCCCCAGATTGCAGGGGTAAGAGGGGCTCCCAAATGGAAGACAGTTTCTGCAACAGAACAATAATGTAAATTTTCCCAGCAGCAATTTTGGATTTCGTGCTTTGAGAGACTCTGTTACATCTTTATTGAGCAGCCAGGACTCTGCACCAGCCCCACACTGGTGGCACAGGTTTGTTTCACAGTCTCTGTGAACACTCTGACTTCTGCTATTCCGGTTCCCTCGCATGGGAAGAAGTGTTTCCTGAGAAATCCATTGCATCATGCAAAACTCACCGCAAGACAGCTCTGAGGGCTGCTTTAAACACATCTTTCAGAAATGGGGAAGAGCTACAATTTTTTAGAACCATTTTTCATAACTTGTGGGGGAAAAAAAAAAAAAAAGAGTAATGTTAATGTAGCATTGTGTGCATGTGTTTTGCATTTTAAAAGTAAAATAACAGCCTCCAAAAGTCAATGTGGCTTGAAACAAAACTTATAACTTAAAAAAAAAAAAAGAAAAATAAATAAAAAAATTTAAAAAGAAAAAAAAAAAAGAAAAATAAAAAGAGGGTATATAATTGTGCTGTAAAATCTCTTCATCTTGTCCAACCCTCTGCCAAGGCAGGGTCACTTGGAGGTGACACAGGAATGTGTCCAGGTGGGTTTGGGATGTTTCCAGAGAGGGAAACTCCAGCTCCTTCCTGGGCAGCTGTTCAGTGCCTGCCACCCTCCATGGAGGGAAATTCCTCTTTGTGTTGAGGTGGAACTCGTTGTGTTTGAGTTCTTTGCTCCTTGTCCTGTCTCTGGCACCTCTGAACAGGGTCTGGCACCGTCCTCTGCCAGCCCTGGAGATGTTTGTGTGGATGGATGGGATCCCCTGTCAGTCTCCTCTGGACTGACCCAGCCCAGCTCCCACAGTCCCTCCTCTATCAGAAAGATGCTCCAGACCCCTCAACACCTTCGTGGCCTCTGCTGGACCCTCTCCAGTGGCTCCTTGTCAGAGCAGAGCCTGGAGCTGGTCACGGGCTGCAGCTGTGCCAGGCCAGGGCCGAGTGAGAGCATCTCCCCATGGCCTGTCCATTCTGCTCTGTCCTGTCCACTCTGCCTGTCCTGCCCCGTCCACTCTGCTCTGTCCACTCTGCCCTGTCCACTCTGGTCCATCCTGTCCACTCTGCCCAGCTGTGCTCTGTCCTGTCCACTCTGCTCTGTCCACTCTGCCCAGCTCTGCCCTGCCTGCCTGCTCTACTCTGCCCTGCCCTCTCGGCCCAGCTGTGCTCTGTCCTGTCCGCTCTGCCCGTTCTGCCCTATCCACTCTGCCCTGCCCAGCTGTGCCTTGCCCTGCCTGCTCTGCCCTGCCCAGCTGTGCCCTCCCTGTCCACTCTGCCCTATCCACTCTGTCCTGCCTGCTCTTCCCAGCCCTGCCCTGCCATCCCTGCCCTGCTGTCCCTGCCCTGTCCACTCCGTCCGTTCTGCCTGGCTCTGCCCTGTCCTGCCCACTCTGCCCAGCTCTGCCTGTTCTGCCCTGCCCTTCCTGCTCTGCCCAGCTGTGCCTTGCCCTGCCTTGTCCACTCTGCCCAGCTGTGCCCTGGGTTATCCACTCTGTCCTGCCCTGCCCGCTCTGCCTGGCTGTGCCCTGCCCTGTCCACTCTGCCCATTCTGCCCTGTCCTGCCCTGCCCGCTCTGCCCGGCCGTCCCTGTCTGCTCTGCCCAGCCCTGCCCTTCCTGCTGTGCCCAGCTGTGCCCTGCTTTGCCCGCTCTGTCCTGCCCTGTTCACGCTTCCCAGCCCTGTTCACTCTGGCCCGTCCGCTCTGCCCCGCTGTCCGTGCCCTGTCCATTCTGCCCTGCCCTGCCCGCTGTTCCCCGCCCGTCCGCGCCCATCCCGGCTGCACTTTCCCGGCTCGGCCAACAGGTCGCACCGTTCCCCCTCGGCTGGGGCTGTCCCCGGGCCGGGCAGGGCCTGGAGCCGGGCCGGGCACGGCACAGCCGAGCCGTGTCGATCCGGGGCTGGGAGCAGCTCTGTCCGCCGCCTCCCCCGGCCGAGCCGAGCCCGGCCCGGCCCGTCTCCACTCCCTCTCCACGTCGGGGAGGCGGAGGGAAGGAGGGAAGGAGGGCGAGAGGGAGGGGAAGGGGAGGCGCGGCCGCCGTCCTCCATTTTGTGTGGCGGGGGCAGAGCCGCCGAGCGCGGCCGAGGGGACGGGACGGGACGGGGCGGGGAGCGCGGCCGGGAGGGGGAAGCGACATCCGCGGGGGCAATTAGCGCTAATTAACGGAGGGGGCGCCGCGGCGGCAGCGGGCGGGGACGGCTGAGGGGCCCGCGGGAGGAGCGGAGCGGAGCCGTGCCCGGAGCGGCAGCGGGGGGAGCCCAGCGGTGCCGCCGCGGCCCCCGAGGGGCGGCTGTGAGCGCCCTCCCCGCCGCCTGCCGAGGGCCGCCATGGCCGTGGGCGGCTGAAGGAGCCCCAGCGCCCTCCCCCGGACGAGGTAAGGCCGCCGGGGGTCCCGCGGGGGCTGCGCTTTACCCCGGGGAACTTGGCATGGAGGGCGGGGAGGGTGGCAGCGGCAGCGATCCCCGCAGGAATACTCGGGGCAGGGCAGGGGGGGAACCCAGCCGAGCTGAGCTGAGCCGCCCCTGGAGGAGCCCGGGCTGGGACAGGAGCGGGGCCGGGCCCCGGTGTGGGTGTCCCGGGGCCCCCAGTGTGGGTGTCCCGGTGTGAGTGTCCCGAGGGCCCCGGTGTGGGTGTCCCCCGGGCAGAGCCCCCTGTGTGAGTGCCCTGGAGGGCGCGGAGAGCCCCAGGCCGGGCCCTGGTGTGGGTGTCCCAGGCAGAGACCCCGGTGTGGGCGCCCCGGTGTGGGTGTCCCCCGGCCGGGTCCCGGTGTGGGTGTCCCGGGAGCCCCAGGCAGGCCCCGGTGCGGGTGTCCCGGGGGGCGCAGAGCCCCCGGGCAGGGCCCGTGTGGGTGTCCCGGTGTCCCCCGGCCGGTCCCCGGTGTGTCTGTCCCTGTGTTGGTGTCCCGGGCCCCGGGCCGGCCCTGGCCCTGCCGCGGTGGGTGTGCCGCCAGTCGGCTCAACAGGTCCCGACACATTGCTTCTGAAAACTCCACTTCGCAAAACGCGATTTTTTATTGCAACCCGGCGGTTTTAAGCGTTTTGCATCGTTTTCCGCCCTTGGGCAGACTTCTCGCAGCTGATTTTTTGACACGTTTCCTACGCTGGATGATTCGCTGCCTTGCGAGGGTTTTTTTTGGGGCGTTGGGGGGAATTATCAAATGAAATACCTACCTTTTTCCCTCCCCTTGGCGTTAAAAAGGAAGAAGGCAGCGCTGGCGGTGGAATAGTTGTATTTTTCCCGGCCGCTGTCGGGTGTCCACCTTAAGCAGCGCGGCCGGTCGGGGCTGTCCCGCTGCGGGTGCGGGGCCTGGGCCGGGCCGGGGCTCCCTCAGCGCGGCCTGGGGCTCCTTTTCCCCGGACAGAACCCCCAAATCCCCTCTGAAGGACCCCCAAATCCCTTCAGATTGACCCCCAATCCCTTCTGAGAGAGCTCCTGGCGGCTGAGCCGCTCCCGGCCGGCCCGAGCTCCCCGGGGCCACCTTAAGCTTTTCCACGTGGGGCCTTTGAGTCGCTCCGAGCCTTAACTTTGCCCATGGAAATAGCGGCGGGGCCGCGGCCCTGAGAGCCGGGCTGTGCCCGTGTCCCGGTGTCCTGTGCCCGTTTCCCGGTGTTCCCGGTGTCCTGTGCCCGTTTTCCCGTTTCCCGGTGTCCTGTGCCCGTTTTCCCGGTGTCCTGTGCCCGTTTTCCCGTTTCCCGGTGTCCTGTGCCCGTTTTCCCGGTGTCCTGTGCCCGTTTTCCCGGTGTCCTGTGCCCGTTTTCCCGTTTCCCGGTGTCCTGTGCCCGTTTTCCCGGTGTCCTGTGCCCGTTTTCCCGGTGTCCTGTGCCCGTTTTCCCGGTGTTCCCGGTGTTCCCGGTGTCCCAGTGCTGTGTCCCGGTGTCCGGCTCTGCCCCCCCGACTTGCGGCACTCCCGGGTAAAAAAAGGCTAGACAACCGTGTCAGGAAGTTTGCCCAAGAATTTACAGTGTTTTCTCCAAATATTTATGCTTTCAGCTCAAATTAAAAAAAAAAAAAAGGCTTGTAGGAAATACAAACGTCTGAAATTTAACGAGGTTTGTTTACGGGTGTTGTTTGCAGAGTAGCAGTGGATGGGTAGAGTGCTGGTAGATGATAAAAATCCTGATTTGTTTGTAGCTGGGTTTTATTTATGAGCTTGGGATGTGTTTGAGGAGTTGTGCAGGGTTCGCTGATGGATGGGCGGGTTGGGTTTGCAGCCCGGTCCCGTGCGAAGGTGTGAGCGCCTGTGTTGTGGTGGGGAGGGAGGGAGGGAGGTCAGTCCTGGGGAACACAAACCACAGAGCTGCCGCCTCTGCGACCCCCGGACTGCTCTGCCAGGGGAGAGATCCCGGGAAAGCTGCCAAGTGTCCTTTTCTCCTGCTCAAGGTGTAGTTAAATACCAGGGAAATTTACCTGGTAGAATTTATAACCGGGTCCTTTAGCAATTCTTGCAGTTCCTTAGTGTGAACGTGGGTGACGGAGCTGGAGATTGCAGAAATGCCATGTGCAGTGGCTTGGGTTGTGTGCAGGCAGACCAACCCTTTCATCCACGTTTAGCAAAGCTTTAAAATACATAGTTCCTCCTCAGTAGACAGAGAACAAACCCCAAAACCCCCAGCAAACAAGCGCAGTGTGTTTGAGGGATGTGGCACGTGTGAGCCCACAGTGTGCTGTGACTCTCAGACAGCTCAGCCAGCTTTGCCAGGAAAAGCCTTTAGACTTTTTATTTTAAAGCTGTTTATTAATGTGCCCTTGCCGTGCTGACTTTGACTGCTTCTCATCTTTTTGTAGTTAATGGTAAAGTAATGGATTCCAAAGAATTGCTTAACCCGTCGGATCAAGACGACAGCAGGAAAAATGCACTCATCAGTACCAAAGGAGGGATCGTGATGGACTTCCATCCACCCTTCAGGGGTGGAGCTACTGTCCAAGCCCCTGTGTCTACATCCCCTCTCCCCGCATCTTGTCACTCAGATTCCAGTCAGCAACCTGCTTTGGCTGACTTTCCAAAAGGATTAGGAAACAATGTGCCTCAGCCGGACCTTTCCAAGGCAGTGTCGCTCTCGATGGGACTGTACATGGGTGAAACAGACGCGAAAGTGATGGGAAACGACCTTGGATTTTCGCACCAGGGCCAAATCGGCATCCCTTCTGGAGACACGGACTTCAGGCTCCTGGAGGAGAGCATCGCGAGCTTGAACAAGTCCTCGAGCCTGGCGGAGGACGCCAAGGGAGCCGCGTCTGCCGAGGTGGAGCCGGATTTCCCGGGCATGGCCGGGCGCGGCGTCCCCGCCGAGCCGGGGGCCGCCGTCCAGAGCCAGGTGGGCTCCAACGGCGGCAACCTGAAGTTGTTCTCTGAAGACCAAAGCACCCTGGATATCCTCCAGGATTTGGAATTGCCGCCGGTGTCGCCGGGCAAGGAGCCCAACGGGAGCCCGTGGCGGCTGGACCCGTTGCTGGAGGAGGGCGGCTTGCTGTCCCCCATATCCGCCGACGACGCCTTTCTCCTGGAAGGAAGTCTCGGTGAGGACTGCAAGCCTCCCCTTTTATCTGACACTAAACCTAAAATTAATGACCGTGGTGACCTTTTACCCAGTTCCAAAATGCCAATGCCTCAAGTGAAAACAGAGAAGGAAGACTTCATTGAACTGTGTACTCCCGGCATCAAGCAGGAAAACATGGGCCCTCTCTACTGCCAGGCCAACTTCTCCGGGTCGAACCTGCTGGGTACGAAAGTCTCGGCCATCTCCATCCACGGAGTCAGCACCTCTGGGGGACAGATGTACCACTATGATTTAAATACTGCGTCTCTCTCTCAGCAGCAGGATCAGAAACCAATTTTTAATATCATTCCATCTCTCCCTGCCGGGTCAGAAAATTGGAATAGGTGCCAGGGATCGGGGGATGAGGCATTGGCTCCGCTGGGAACGCTCAACCTCTCTGGCAGACCTGCTTTCTCTAATGGCTATTCAAGGTAATTAGTTTTTGTTGCTCTTGATTAAAACGCTACAAGTGTGTTTAGCACAACTCCGTGCATGCTGGTTTGTTGCTCGGGCTTTTGTTTTTTTTTTTCCCTTTTCTTTCCCGTTTTCCATTTGGTATGTGTGGCTGATTAGACATCGCTGGGGAATGTTTATCCCACAGTACAACAACAGCAGCTTTAAGCAACTACTCAATTATTGGTATTAAAGGGAAGAAAAGTGGAGGGGAGCTGGCGTGCTGTAAAAAGTAAATAAATAAATAAAAATAAAACTTCCAAGGTAGAGCCTAGAGGGAAAATGGAGCATGTGGTAGCAGGATCCATACACAGGCAGTATGGAAGGAAGTATTTAAATGTATACAAAAGCTCCTTCGTTCCCAGGGGTTAGAGGATCAATCACTGTGGGCTTTTTTTCCCTCCCTAGCATTACTTAAATGTTATGCACAAAAATAACTTGGTTGCCGGGTAAATTTCTAGAATTACATTTAAGCTGAACTGGAGTTTTCGCTGTGCTCGGTATCGCATTTACCTTACATGGACAAGAAGATTCCGAGTGGGAAACACTCAGCGGCTTGTTCAATAACTGCCTTTAAAAGAGATAAGAGTATTTGCAGGCAGACTTAAACACACCTGGAATTTAACTCCTGGGCAGGAGGGCTGCTGGGAGGGAGGTGTGGGGAGCTGGGTCCTACCTGTGGCCAGTGCTGGTTGTGTTTCCTGCAGCAGTGCAGAGGTGCAGCCGTTGCAGGGAAGGGCTGCAGGAGGAGCAGTGGCTGGAGCAGCTCTGGGGCAGCTGTGCTGAGCTGCAGGAGCACAGAACAGTTCCCATTCCAGGGGAACACCCCACTGTGTCTCCCCTGGCTGCTCTGTGTTTAACAACTCCTTGCACGAGCAGCCTCCACAGAAAAGGGGGATTTTGTATAAAATCTGTTAGAAAACAGCCCTACAAGTGCCTCTACAGAAACCTGCTGTTTGCAGGCTTTTGGTGAAGGATCTGGTTTAGCGTTCTGGGTTTTATTGCTCTGCTGACACTTGGATCCCCAGGGTGTTCCCGCCAGTCCCGGGGCTCTCCCTGCACGATATTTGCTCCATTTTCCCATGGTTGGAATGAAGTGTGTGAGGATTTCTTTGTTTCAGGAAGACAACTTTTAGCTTGCTTTCATTCTCCATTTCTTGCACAGATTTTGATTCGTGTCGTAAATGTTTTTGTTTGTTTGTTTGTTTGTTTTTTTCTTTGAAGTGTTTAAAGCAATTTCTAATGTAAGAGATACAGAAAAGAAAATCAAAATTTATGGCCAGATTCCACCTTGGTACATGAACATTGAGCATGTCTTACCGTTTATTTCGACAGAGTAGAAATGCTTCGTGCTAATCTTTTGCATAATTAGTTTAATTCCACGTTGTGTTCAGTTTGTTTCGTGGGGATTTTTGGGGGAGTTTTTCCTCTGCTCTCGCCATATCTTTAACGATAATCACAAAACTCTGCGTCAAAGCAAGAAGCGTTTCTGCATCGGGGAGGAGGATTTCAGGGACATTTTAAATGAGCAGATTGCCCCGAGATAATGGAAATGTCACTTTTGGGGGATAATCCCGAGGAGGTGCAGGCAGAGCTCACCCACTCGGGGTGGGTAACACAGAGATGTCAGCCCGGCTCTGGGGAGTTCAGGCACCACTGTTGTGTGCTGTGTGTGATCCCAGCGGGATGGGGAGCTCCTCTGGGCTCTGAGCCTGGCAGAGTTTCCTCCTGGAAGGGATGGGAGAGCAGGGGAGATGTCCTGGTGCTGTCTGAAGGGGTTTGGGGCAGCACAGGGAATAATATCCTGGAGCATCCCGACCCCGCCGCCTCCTCCAGTGCCCCGGGTTATCCACCCTGGGGCTCCAGCACTGACGCTCCTGCTTCCTGCAAGGTCATCTTATATTTTATTGCTTCCTTTTTGCCGTAAGATAATGGATTTTTTTTTTTTTTTTTTTTTTTTTTTCTTTATGGAATGTGTAAAGAATTTCAAGGTGGCTCCTTGTTGGGCTTTGTGTAAAAACATATTATTCACTGATTTGTGGAAGCTGTTCTTACTTCCTAAGGATTTTTATATACTTCAACTCCAAAGTCCAGTTCTAAAAACAGCGTTGTTTGGGTTTGCTTTATTATTTTTATTCTATAACGTTCAGGCAATTCCATGTTCCTTTTACAGTGTTTGAGGTATTAATGAACCCTGGGTTTGAAGCAGGAATTTGCTTTCTTCTTGAGCCTTGCCAGAAATATTTGGTCTAAACTGGGTTAGTTTAAGGTGATGCATTGTGGATTTGTTTGTTTTTCTTGTAGAAGACTTAACAAAATTGGCATTTGTTTTAGAAACAAAGGAAGGACTCTCTTGCCAGGTTCCCGTGGTCTGACTTTTTTTTTTTAGGTACTAAATGTGAGAGGTGGAGGCTGGGAGTTTGAGAAGCTTCAGGTTCCAGGAGGAAATACTTCTTGGTGTTTGTAGAATTATTTGTCTACTAATAACTTACTAATTGTAGGCTGAACGTAGGGAAAGAAAAGCTGCAGTTCAGCCCTGGAGTTCAGGTTGTATTTAATCTGCCTGTTTAATGGGAAACCTGGAATATCCTGTTCCATCCACTCAGGCTGGAATTGATGTCGTGCCATTTCTGGCTGGTTTTGCTCCTCCAGGTAGCCCAACGTGCTGGGCTTTAATGAGACAAGTGATAATCAGGCCCAGAAAACCAATCCATTGCAGTGAGCTGCAGGAGGGATCCAGAAGTTAACAAACAGGATGCAGACTTCAGGAGTTTGATTAATGGGAATGGATTGGCCATAATCAATAAGCTGTTGTTGATGGAAGAGCCAAGCTGGTGCTTGTGCTGAGCTGCTCAAACACTGAGCTGCAAACTCCAGATCCTGAGCAGCAGGGAGGCTTTGTCTGGGGTGGCTCTGAGTCTCCCCTCCAACAGAGTGCAGTGAATGAAGGAGGTGGACAGAATAAAAGGGAGGAAAAAGCAAACCAACAGACAGTTTACCTTAGATTGTCCTTAGTGGCAGCGAGACAGCAGCTGGAAGAGGAGCAAATCGAGCTGCAAGGCTTCACTGAAGAGCTGGAGGGTTTGCTGCTGTCTCCAGTGGGATGTTCCTGTGATTTATGACACAAACCCAGGGAAAAACCGTTCCATTTCAAGGAAATGGTTTTAGCAACACACACTCGTGGGGCTCTCGCATGGTATAGACATTAAATCCTTTGCTCAACTCCTGTTGCTCCGACTTCCTGGAGATGTGGCTCGTTGTGGGGGGAGTGCAGGGTTTGCTCCTACAGCCAGAATTCACAGAAACTGGGCCCCACTGGCGCTGTTAGGGCTTCTCTTATTACAATTGAAATCATTCCTAGTACTTAAGCTTGTGGGGGATAAGGATCATTAAGGAAGTTTAAGAAAGGGCAAGAGCTGAGAGAAGCCATTTAGAGAGGAGGAGAGGCTGGAAGGAGGAAAAGTTTCGCTGGGTCCAAAGCCTTGCTGCCAAAAATTCCCCTTCTGCCCTTAACTCTTTAACTGGGATTCTTCTTGTGCTCAGGTGCTGTGTGAGAAGGAAAGGGGAATAAAAAGGGCTTGTTTGCCAGCAGTGGTAAAGGTCAGTTGTCCGTTTGTCTTCCCGCTTTGTTTCCCTCGGCCGCTGGCCAAGGCCGGTGGCTTGGCAGGGCTGGAGGCAGCGCTTTAAGTGCTGCCTGACTCAGCAGTGGATAATGTATGGGACATCCGGAATCGGGGCTTTTTTAATAATTCTATTTTGATATAAAACCCAGGCGTGGTATTTGGAGTGCTCAGTAGTCTGTGTTGTGATTTGTCAGCTTAATGTAATACTGTACTTGGGGGGTTTGACTCTGGGAGCGCACGGCGAAAAAATCCAGTTGTTTTGGCAGGAAGGGATGAAGCAGGAATGTCCTGCAGAATGTGCTCTAAGGCACTGTGGAAAGGTAATAGATAAATGAAAGGTCATGTAAGATGTAATCCACTTTTCCCACTTTTGGCTGGTCCTTCCATCGAGCTCATTGCCAAGGAGGTTGTTGTAAGTCCAGTCCAAATGGTTACCTTCTGCAAATTTATTTTTCCCTACAATGAGCTCTGTTTTAAACTTAATTCTGGCTTATAAAACAACCTTATTTCTGTTGTTCATACCATTTTTCCAAAATTTATCTCCCTGGTTAAACCACTTGTACTGTGCTGCTGCCAGTGGAGACAGAGCTGTGGAATAAGTCCTTAAGGAGTGAATCCTGCTCACGAATCTTCTCAGAAATGTGAAACACAGGTATTATCCAACTCCTACATTGTATATTTACCATGCTAAGGATTACTTTTACAGTGAGAGCAATTTATCTTGGAAGCAAATTTCCTTTTTTTCCTTTGATTTTTGCTGCTCGTTCTGGAAATAAACAAGTGGTGCATATTCTGTGTATATGTAACTGCAAACTGGAATTATTTCTGCACTTTAAAAGGTTCCCAAGTCCTCCTGTCTTCCTGGGTCTGGTTTTATAGTCACTGCTGAGTGTGGTGGTAACTTTCCTCCTCCCAAAGCTGTTGCTGTGGGGTTCCATTAATTTTTGGGGTAGTTGAGCTGCTGTCCCACCCCAGGGTGCTGCTGTAGTGTCATGTGTTCATCCTGGGAATGGTCCCCATGGCACCAGTCTGGAGGAGAACAACATCCCAATAAAATCCTGTTTGCAGCCCAAGTTACGAGCAGTGGGAAAAGCTTTGTAGAGCTGTAGTTACAATTACCTTGGGTTTGTGCTGTTGAAACAACTGCGAGTGCCACCTCTGGGGTAGAGAAATGAACTTGGAAATGCCTTTGTGAGGTGATCAGCTTGGAGCTGAGGAGCACAGAACAAGTGTGTGTGCAACAGGGTGCTTTCTGGGGAGAACCCTTGGATGTGCTGAGTGCTGTGCACCAGACCCAGGAGTTTGGGTTGAGCTCTCTTTGGTTCCCCAGCCTTTGTCTCAAGTTTACACAGATTTTAATCGTATTTACTGAAGAATTAACGTGTGCCACCGTTGCGTGTACAGGTTATTGTTCTCATCCCAGGGATTTTCTGGCTGATTCACTGCAGTGTGAGATCCATTGATGGCCATTTGTAACAGGCACTGTAGTGTGAGATCCATTGATGCCCTTTTATAACACAGCCTTTGCTTTAATAGCCAAGGCCCTCGCAGAGCAGAGCAGGAGTTAATCCTGTTCTCAGAGCTGGCTTCTGGAAATACTGGTCAGATGCTGCCTGTGGATGGCCTCATCCCCCTGGGACAGGAGTGAACCAGTACAGCTGGAATAGATGACACACGCAAAAAAAGAATAATTTCATCTCATTGTCTTGGCTCTGACTCCAGAGCAGCTCTTTTGGGCTATCTGTGGGAAAAAAAGAAAACACAGGATCCACAGTTTCTCTGCCCATGTGTGAGGGTGGGACCATTGTGGCATTGCTGGTCTCCTGCAGAGGGATGTCAGCAGAGGGTCACCTGTACAGAGTGAGCTCCATCCGTGGCTTGGAGCACTTGGAACCAAACCAGGGAGACTTGAGGGGCAGCTGGAGGACTCTGGCCATGGAGCAGGAGAACCAGCAGGTGTGAAGTGTCCCCATGGATAATGTCCCCATGGATAAGCAGCCACTGTGTCCCCAGAAGTGCAGGGCTGGGCTGGGAGGACAATTCAGCACTCTGTGTCTCTCCTGGGGGTTTTCCTCCTTACCTCACCTTCCCTCCAAAGATGATGTTGTGCCTGTGCCTCCCACGTCCTGGCCTGACTCAGCTCCCACAAACCTCTGCCGTGCTGTTTCCTGCTGGGATCCCATCCCTGGCTGAAGCAGTGTCTCCCCGTGCTCAGGCCATGCCTGTAGTGCTGAAACAGAGCTCTACAACACCCTGACCAAGGGTTTTCCTCCCTGTCCCACCAGCTGTGTCACCTCCATGTCCCAGAGGTGTCTGGCAGGGGCAGGAGGAGCAGCTGCAGCTCCTCTGGCTCAGGGAGCCAAGCCTGGAGCTGTGTTTGGGCTGCAGGGATGGAGATGAGGTCAGGTTTGCTCTCTGTGTGTGAGAGGCGAGTCCAGGCTCCAGGACACGCTGTTACTTACCCAGGATATCATGTCGAGTTCTCTAATCCCGCTGCCTTAAATCAATAATCACCACAATTGTGTGCAGTTCTGGAGGAAATTGTGCTCTTCAGAAGTCGTCTTGACATGGTGTGTGGAGAATGTTTCTGTACCAGCTCGGTGCTTTTTTAATCCAGGCAGTGCCAAGGGGTCACCATCAAACCTCCAGATTCCAGCTCCACCTGTGGAGCTCCCAGCCTGTGCTAAACCTTCCTAGAAAATTACAATCCTGGTGTGTTTTGGAAATTAATATCCCACAGACTGCTGATACTTTGCTGTGGGGATGCAATATCATGCCCAACTTCCCCTTTTTGATCAAATATCTTGGGTTTTGTGAGATTGCAAAGGCAAAAGTACTGTTGGGGAAGGGATTCTAAAGTAATGATCATGTCTTTCTTGAGTTCAGTTCACTGCTACTGTAATTTACTAAAGAAAACGACTTTCATATTGGATTTTACAGTAATACATTCTTCATACTATTTGTAATATGTTTGTACAGTTACTGTGTGTCAGAAAACAGCTGGAGATCATCAAATTTCTGCACCACGGTCACACAAGATTTAATATGAAACTTGTGAGCAGCAGGGCGCCATTTACTCTTGTGTTGCTTTATTCAGATACTTCATATTTCTCATTGCTTTTATTTGTGTAGCTGAGTTTAAAGTTAGTAAGTATTGCTCAGGATGGGACTTTTTATAAAGAAATGAGGGCACAAATGCGTAATTTGTCTCAAAATACTGCCTGGGAAACTCAGAAATGTGCTGTAGAGTCAAGGAGGAGCAAAGCATGAAGTATCAATGAAGTCTGTATTCAAAAATCAAGTACTGGAAGTGATTTCACAGCTCCCTGGCTCGGTTTTCATTTTTCCAAGAAACCTGGGAAAGGTCTTGTCATTGTCCTTACCCAGAATATCCTTTGTGGTGCTTTTCTGGATGCAGCTGGGGCTTCAGCCTTTTCTTACTGGAACCTTTGCAGGCAGGGGTGAATTGGGGTTTTTTTTTTGGTGTGTACTCCTGTCCCTGGATGTCTGAATGCCTGTTCCAGTCCCTGGATGTCTGAATGCCTGTTCCAGTCCCTGGATGTCTGAATGCCTGTTCCAGTCCCTGGATGTCTGAATGCCTGTTCCAGTCCCTGGGTGTCTGAATGCCTGTTCCAGTCCCTGGGTGTCTGAATGCCTGTTCCAGTCCCTGGGTGTCTGAATGCCTGTTCCAGTCCCTGGATGTCTGAATGCCTGTTCCAGTCCCTGGATGTCTGAATGCCTGTTCCAGTCCCTGGATGTCTGAATGCCTGTTCCTGCTGGCAGTTTTGTGGAGGAGAGGGGCTGGAAGGTGGGTGAGCTCTTTGTCACAACTGGGCAGTGTCTTGGCTGCCTCTCCCTGGTGAGAGGGATGTGAAAACAGCTTATCTGGGGTCAGACATTCTGGGGAATTTTTACAAAATGAGGTTTTGGTCTTAGATGAGACTCCTGAAGCCATACACAGCTCCTTTCCAGCTGTGTGAATTGGGTATGACAGGGGAGGGTTTCCATGGATCTGTTCTTCCCAGCTGGACATTGGGAGGGGCATGGCTGCTTGTGGTGTGTGTGCACCTGGCCTTGCTTTGGGCTTCAGCCCCTTGGCAGCTCTCCGCAGCCTGTGTGGTGTCTCCTTGCCTTCTCCTGCCCTCACAGCCTGCTTGGAGAGCACCACTCTGAGGTTTGGGGGTTCTCAGGGATTTTTATTGCCGAGCTCCAGCAGATCCGCTCTGCCCTGAGCCAGGAGTGTGGAATCTGTGACAGAAAACAGCAGCTGATGTGGTGGTTTATTCGTGCTATCACGGCTCAGAGAACCTGCTCCAAGGTGTAGGGATGTAGTAACAGGGTCTGGGAGGGCTTGGCATGGCCAGGGGAGCAGGAGCCTCTGGGGGTGCTGGGGTGGGCACAGGGGGCTGCAGGAGCCTCTGGAGGTGCTGGAGTGGGCACTGGGGGCTGCAGGAGCCTCTGGGGGTGCTGGGGTGGGCACTGGGGGCTGCAGGAGCTTCTGTGGGTGCCAGGTTGGGCAGGGAGCTGCAGCTGCTGGGTTTAGGGAGGCTGTGCTGAGCTGCTGCTGTGCTGTGTTTGTCACTCATCCCGACAGCTTGGAGAGGAGAGCTGGTGGTGTGGCTGTGCAAGGTGTGATGTTCAGTCTGGCTGTGCAAGGGGTGATGTTCAGTCTGGCTGTGCACAGGGGGATGTTCTCAGTCTGGCTGTGCACAGGGGGATGTTCCCAGTGTGGCTGTGCACAGGGTGATATTCCCATGGATGCACTGTCAGGAAAAAGCTGGGGCATCTCCCCCATCATTTAAAAATGGGGTAGTGAGAATTCAGCTGTAACATATTAAACTCTCCATTTGGTTTATGATTTCAGTAGCTTTTCAGTTCATCAGGTAGTGTAAATTCAGAATGATGTATTTTAAAACAAACCCCCTATCCACAGGCACGCTGTCCATTGCCGTGTACTCATATATTTTTTTCTTCTTGCTTACTTGTTTTTCCCTTTGCTTACTCGTTTTCCCTGAGAGTTTCTGTTACCTTTCTGAAGCAATAACTTCCCAAAGCCGTCAGCAAAGGTTCTGAATAAATCCATACTGAAAACGTGCACGTTCTGCGTGCACATGTGTGGATTTGTTGTGCAAGAATGCAGTCCAGGCTTGTTAACTTCAAAAACAAAAACCAAAACTAAATAAAGAGAAGAACTGGCAGACTTGACAGCTTCATGTGGATTTCAGTTTGCATGTGGATTTCAGTTTCCTGCTACCCGGCTGTTGTTTTCTCTCTTGTATTTTTTTCTGTGGGTTACTTTTGCTGCCAGGGCCTTTGATGGTTCATTTTGCCTGTTGAATTTCTGTTAATCTTGTGTTCCATATGAATTGGTCCCAAATCAATTGTGCTGTCCCCATATGAGGGTAGGTATAATTAGACTTTTTTTTTTTCTTTAAATTAAAGGACTTTGCATCTTGGTTCTCTTAAAAGATGGACTAGATTAGAATATAAGTTAATATGAGAAAAAACAGTTTTATCTGAAAACAGACTTTTAAAGCAGCTTTAAAAATTAGAATTTTTAAACTTCGTATGCAGAGTAGTTTTGGGATGCTGAAGATGTATGGAAGTTAATTTCACTTCATACCTTAATTTTAATAAGATAATACATGTTTATTGAGATAATGGCATACTGGGGGATGTACTGCCTGTTGGTAAGGATTGGCAGTCACCCCAGCAATGGCATTGGAGTGGCCTTTGGATTTTATTAAAAATAACTTTATTAATATTTTATTTAAAATAAGACCTGGATTTAATTAAAAAGTCATTTCCAAACAGACCCATTTTGGTTGGAAAAGCCCTCCTGGACCATTGATTCCAAGCTGTGCCCAATCCCCACCTTGTCACCAGCCCAGAGCATTGAGTGCCATGTCTAAGTTGTTCTCAGTGCCCTACTGGGATTTCCAGACATGAACTAAAATTAGTTTGCAGAGGATGATCTTAGAGATCTTTGCCTCTTGATTAGTAAATTATATAATCCTGTTTGAGGGGAAAAGGAAGACTTGTAATGCTTTTGGGGTTATTTGCTTTGACCAGACAATCCCGGTAAGCTTCAGGTTTGAGAGAAAACTGCAGGTTAAATTTCTGCTGTTATTTGAAGCGGCACAAAGCGTAGCCATGATCCCGGATCACAGATAGGCTCTCCCAGCTGGAGCAGCACTGCTGCTTTAATCCAGATTTCAGCAAAGGCTTTTCCTCTGACCTACTTTGTCCCAGCCCAGCCCAGGCTTTTGAGAGGTCCCTTGGCTGCCCTGCCCATGGGGGAAGTTCTCTGGTGTCGGCTCGAGTCCTGCTGTGCTGTGACTTCCCTTGGTTTCATTTTCACGTTGCTTTATGAATTCTGCCCTTCCTGGCCACGTGTTTCTGCTGAGCCCCACATCTGCCATTTTCTGAACTGAACCGAAAAGGAAGCTTCCCTGACACCTTCTTTTTTAACAAAAACCCATCTAACAAGTTCTCTGCTGATTTGGTTTCCGTAGCTGGAGAAGACAAGTCTGTTCTCATGCAGTGCCAGGTGATTTGCAAGTTCTGTGCATGATTTGATTAAAAAAAAAAAAAAAAAAAAAATCTAGTGCTGAAACTCCCTCATCTAAAATATAAGTGTTGTAAGAACCTGAGTGCTTGGAATTGTGTATCATGAGTAGCAGAGCATTCCTTTTTCAGCCCTTACTGAAGGGAGCAGTTAATATCAGGATGCCTGCACGACAACATCCTGAGTCATCGAGATCCTTGACAGCTCCTTTCCAACCAGAGCAACTGGTTTGACAAATGAGCTTGGACTTATTTTATCACTTTAAAGATAAATCTTTAAAGACTCCTTTTTAACACGTTAAAGGTTGGGACATCTGATATTTTATTAAATAACAATCTGGAGGTTTCGGAGTCCACTTATTTTTGTGCCTGGGCTTGTTCCGTGTTGCAGATCAAAGCCCGGCTGAACATACCAGTGGGGAGGAGGAAGTGACTGGGTTTCTATTCCTGGCTGACCCCAGCCTCGGAACCGAGGAAGAGCTTTAAAGGAAATGCAGCATTCAGCTCTCTGAATCTTTCCAAGTATTCATAAGTGCTACCAGCACTGGCTTCCTGCATGCGGCATTTCGAGGCGTGGACATGTTAAAACTGCCCTAATTTCGAGATGAAACAGGGGTGACAAGGGGAGCCCTAAACCACGGAAATAGCAAAATCTGCAGTTCCAGATTTTATCAAAAACATCCAAACCATCCTATTGTGACCTGGCAGGCAGCTCTGCAAGCCCAGCTAGAGTGGGTGGGAAGGGATGGCTGGAGCCCAGTGGGGTCTGGGAGCCTTCAGCCTGGGCAGGGAGAGCTCCATGGGATCCCTGCAGTGCCCCTGATCCCCTGGGCCAGGCTGGCTCTGCCCAGCACACCTGGAGGAGCTGCCAGCCCTCAAAGATGTTGTCCCCAGGGATCCAGCACTGTGACAGGGCTCCTGGAGGACCTGGAGTGGCACCTGGAGCAGTGTGGGGTGGGAGCCCAGCTCCTTGGCACAGGGGCAGCTGTAAACCTGTAAGGTCACCGAGCACGAGGAGGCTCTTGCGAAAGAGCTGTCCTTGCTCCTGGAAGGAAAACATCCCTCATCCAGTGTCCTGGGCAGACACCCCTCATCCAGTGTCCTGGGCAGACACCCCTCATCCAGTGTCCTGGGCAGACACCCCTCATCCAGTGTCCTGGGCAGACACCCCTCATCCAGTGTCCTGGGCAGACACCCCTCATCCAGTGTCCTGGGCAGACACCCCTCATCCAGTGTCCTGGGCTCCTCTAAGGCTGTGGCTGAGCTGGAAATCCAGTCAACCTGAATTGATTAGAATGGCTTTTTCTCCTTCCTTTAAGACTTGGACACGTTTCCTTGCCAGAGGCCATTTCAAAAGACAGAACCCAGCAACCCCCTCCAGGCTGTGATGGAACTGGGAGAGGAGTTCTTTTGTGGGCTGGAGAGCTGGGCAGACAAGGGGCAGGATTTGGGGGTGGCTGCTGAGGCTGAGGAGTGTCCACTGGTCCCTGTGGGTCAGTGCTGGGCTGAGGAGGGAGTGAGCACAGAGGTTTCTGGGTTAGCTGATCCTGAGCTATTTCTGGTGCTGAGCACCAGGCTGGAAAGCTCTGCAAGCTCAGAGCTGAGCAGAGAGGGAGCTCCAGCTGGGAAATGCGAGGCTGTGAGCCTCAGGAGTATTATCTGTGCATTGACTGCACAGGATGGAGCTCAGAGCTGGCAGCTGGGACTCGGGAAAGGGTTTTGGATTGTCACTGATCATCCTGGGCCACCCTGAGCTCGGTGTGCAGGTGGATGGGGGTGTTGGTCACTAGGGAGGATGAGGAGGAGCTATGGCTGTGCTTGGTGAGCCCAGCACTGCTCCTTCCCTGCTGTCTCCTCCTCAGTGGGCTCCAGGAGTTCTTCACTGGCTCCAGAGAACTTCTGTGCATGGCTTTGGCTCCAGTGCCTGAGAAATTGTCCCCAGATTTCTCAATGGAGAAATGGAGGGAGGACAGTGGCAAATCCAGGGTGGTGGTGCTGATGTCTCCCTGCATAGCACTTTTTCCTTTCCTCGTTTTGATACTGGGATATTCTCATGTGTGTGTATTCCCCCACCCCGTGTGTTAAACTCCATACTTCATTTTGCCTTGAAAATTTCCAATCAATCAAGGTGATTATAGGAAACAGGCTCTTCCAGATGCTGCCTGGGGAAAATCCTGAGGGTTTGAAAGGCATCCTTCATTTCTTTTATGCTGTAGCCATCGTTCCAGAGGCATCTGGGAAATTAAAATCTTCTCTTATAAAGATGGGTTACTCTGTCACACATATTAGTGTCAGTAGTTCCCCTGGCTGTCCCTGTTGTCCCCACACGTTTGGATTGCTGGACCAGCACTCAGGAATGTTCTTTTCCCTCCTGTGCTGTTGCCACAGATGTGCCACCAAAAGCAGCTAGACCCTGGTTCAGTAAAAAAAAAAATCAATAATTTTCTTTAGTTTTAACTGCAAGGAGATTGTAGTAAATAGACTAAATATCAATTTAATACAATTAATGCAAATTTGTAACTTAAATGTAATTTTTGAAGTATTTTCTACAAGCACAGCAAGAAAGAACTTTAATTGCTCAAGAAAAATGAGAACTTGACCATGTTCTAGCCATTCCAGTAGTTTATTTTTCTTTATTTTCCATCTGCCAAGGCTAGAGCTCGGTGCTCTGCTCTAGTCTCTAATCATCCTTTCCCAGGGAAGGTGATTATGTTTTTTGGTTGCTGTGTTAACAATGTGCCCTGGTGCTTCAGACTCCTCATTTGGAAGGTCCATTAAACCCAGGGGTTTCCAAGGTGAGAAATTGAGCTGCAGGGAGGGAGCTGGCTCTGCTTTGGGTGTGTTTGGAAGAGGCTGTGGTTGGGGTCTGGGGGGGCACATCCCTCCTCAGCCACTCTCAGTGTGTGCAGTACATTGTGTTTCTGCTCTACGTTTCCCAGGGTGATGATGAATCTCTCCCAGTTTTCCCAGAATTGTAGTTTTAGTGAATAAAGCTGTTCTCGATGCAGGAGCAGGGAATGGTGTTGGGAATCCTTTGCTTATTTCTGCCCTGAGGGGCTTTCTAATTCTTTCCAGTAGAAAGTCATCGTGCACATAGTGCCGAGCATTAATTGCTTGGACTGAGCCTCGCACAACATGTGAAAATTAACAGTAATACAAGCAAGCTGACGATGGGACGCTGCTCTGGGAGACGTCGTGTTAAAATGACAATAATTGCCTTCTCCAGCCTGTGTTTTGAAGACCTTTTTGTGCTGGTGACACCAGGCTGGGAGCAGCTAATGGCTCTGTCCTCCGTGGCTGCTGCTCTGCTCCAGGGCACGCAGCTTTGCTCTTATTTCTGCAGCTCACTCAGGCAGGGCTTGCAGATCATTTCCAAAGGGATATTTCTTTGGTTTCAGTCAGTCTGCAGGCAGTGGATGCCACAGTTTGTGCACAGGAGGGGAAGAGCAGAGCTGTATCACTGCAGGCTGGAGCAGTTTCTCAGGGAAGAGCTGTTCTCTCACTGCCCTGAGACACTCCTTCTCCCAGCGTGCCTCTTGGCCTGAGCACTTCAATTTCCTTGGACTCTTTGGACCTGTTCAGACCAAACCTGTTGCTTTGCTATTATTTTCTATTCACAGAAGAACTGCAGACCATTATTACTTTCTCTTTTTGCAGGTGTCTCGAGCTGTCACCAGCCTTTATTATTGCCTTTGCAGCATCATGCTCACGAAGCTGCTGCTGTTTGTGGAGGGGCTGGATCTTTTACCATCCTTCATCTCAAAAATTGGAGTCAAAGATTTGATTATAATTTTGTAGCACTCCAGCACTGATACATTCACCTTTTATTTTGGATCCCTGAGTTGGTGAAGTCTCTACTTTCTTTTTTATTATTGCTGGCAGGATCATAGAATGGTTTGGGTTGGAAAGGACCTTAAAGCTCATCCAGTGCCACCCCAGCCATGGCAGGGACATGTTTCACCATCCCAGGCTGCTCCAACCCCAATGTCCAACCTGTCCTGGGACACTGCCAGGGATCCAGGGGCAGCCCCAGCTGCTCTGGGCACCCTGTGCCAGGGCCTCACCCAAAATCTCGTCTCACCCTTCCCTCTGTCAGTCTAAAGCCTTTCCCCAGGCCTGTGTAAATAAGGAAAGCACCTTTTGTTTCCTTCTAAGTAACATTTTGCCAGTCCAAATTTCAGTTTTCGGGCCAGTCAGTCTGGCTTGTGCAATTGCCTTTGATAAATAAGTGTCTGGGTTTGCATTTGACAGGAGAGGCATGTTGGAGTTCACTTGGTGAAGCCTTTTGGCCAATGAAAACTGTTTTTTCATCCTAGTGATGCCTTTTTCTGTAAGTCACCAGTTGTGATTATATCACTTACCGTATGCAAGTAACATTTTCAATTTTCTCGTATGAAACTTGCTTAGATTAGCAGGCACATACAGAAGGTCTGTATTTGATGTTTAGTATTTTTGGAGAAGCACCGTGCTGGTTTTGTCTCAGGGTAGACATGCAAATGTAACACAAACACTTTGAGTCACAGGTCTGAAGGCTGTTGGTCAGTCCCAGCCTGTGGGACAAGATTAGAGTGTCTGGTCCTGAGAGATGGTCTAGGAAGCAAGTCTTTTTTCTTAACAAACCGTGGGTTTTGTAACTGTCCACGTAAAGAGCTGAGCCGCTGTCCCCTGCCAGCTCCTTATCAGCCCTGCTGCAGCCTGTGCTGCTGGAATCACAGAGCAGGATTAGCTGGGGCTGCCACACCACTACAGGACAGACACCTTCTCCCTGTGCCTGTGGGCTCCAGCACCAGGGGCTGTGTGTGGATCAGACACCTTCTCCCTGTCCCTGCAGGCTCCAGCACCAGGGGCTGTGTGTGGATCAGACACCAGGATTGGTGTCAAGAGGGATCAGACACCCTCTCCCTGTCCCTGCACACCCACAGAGCCCTGCAGGCTCCAGCAGCAGGATCCCTGTGTGGATCAAACACCAGAATTTGTGTTGGCTCAGCCTCCCAGCCATGGAGGTGCTCTGTGGAGCTCCCAGGGCTGGACAGCCCCGGGGGGTGTTTGGCAGCAGCTGCTCCTGCAGTGCTCAGGGTCAGCAAGGGGCTCAGACCCAAAGTTTCCTGCTTTATGTGACTGCAAAGGAGGAGAAACTGCTTGGAGAAGCCTCTGCTCTCTGTTGAGGGTCAGAGACACCTCCCAAAGCCATGCCAAGGCTCCAGCTCTGCTGGCCATGGCTGGTGAGGCTGGACCTGGACACTGGCACTGTGACCCCAAATGTCCCGACCAGTGAAGTGCTGTGACAGTGTTCTGTGTGCGCTATAGGCCTTGGCTTTGGGCATATTTACCAGCCCCCATCAGCAGGGTTTGTCACTTGAATCACAAGATTAAACTTAGTCTTAAATACTCTTGGAAGGAAGCAAACATCTGTGTTGTGTGTCTGCTTTGGGTTTGCATGTGCTCTGTACTTGTGCTTGCTCGAGGAGCAGGGAATCCTGAGAGCTGGGGCATGCACACAGCATTATTTATCTGTAATAATATAATTCCTGCTTGTATCTAAATGCTCTTCCCAGTTTGATACATACAAGTTTTAATTTGATACTGGATTCTTTATTATCTGTATATATTCAGGAATGAGTGTAGTAGCAATCACCAGTGGGTATTTTTATTATTGTCTGCTTTGTTCTTCCTCCCTCTCTGCCCAGCAAACTTGGTTCTTTTCTGGATTCGTGGATGCACTGTGGAGTTATCAGTGGTTAGACAACAAGTAAACACGTACTGTACACGGGCTGCTGGCCAGCTGGCCCTGGCAGCCGGCAGCTCGGGACTTGCTTTCAGCCCCAGAAGAATGCCTGTTTGCTTGGTCATTTCCTTTCCTTTCAAATACAAAAAATAAAACTTTTTTTTTCCTCCAATTAAATTGCTTTCCTGGCCTAAATATTGAAATTAGGGAGAGAACTCCTCAGATATTGGGGCAATGTGGGAGGAAGCTTTGGAGTTTGCAGAGGAATCCTCAAGAAACAGTCGTGCAGATGCCGAGATGGGCTTGAAATTCATCTTTTTTTCCCCTTTCTTTGTGGGGGAGTTTCACACTGATTTTTCTCTCCCTGTTTGAGGCTTGCATTATCTGTGGCAGCTGTGCCTGTGCCCAGGGAGGTGTTGGGGCACACAGAGCCCTCGAAGGGCAGTGCCCTGACCATGGGCTGTGTCCCTGAGGCTGAGCTTCCTCTGCTTGGAAAATCCCCTTTCACAGGGTGTTTTCTGCATGTTTTCGACTCCAGGGTGGGGAAGGCAGCTCAGAACATGGCCTGGAGCACCCTGGGACATACCTGGCCACACTACCCTGGTGTTTTGCACCCCTGTGACTGGTTTCCTTCCAATATTTGAGTGATCCTGTTTCTGTAATGCAGAATTAAAAACGTCTATGCTGTAAAGCGGGAGAATAATTAGGCTAAATGCATGCCTGTAATTGATCTTTTTGCTGGTTATTATACTAAAGATCTGCCAGGAAATTTGTTTTCCTTTCCTGCATCCCTTTTCTTCTCCCTTCAAAATGTGCTCAGAAACTCCAAAACAAAATCCTTCTGCTGGGAAAGGCTCAGCACATGAATCAAGGCTCATGGTTGTGGCTCCCTTCTTTGACCAGAGGAGGATTTTTTCAAGGGCACCAAGACAATGTGTGTATTATTCCCTCCAGCTCATGGGTTCCTCAGCCTGGGATAATGTATGGGCAGGTTTGGCAGGGGCTGCCCAGGGAGGTCTGGAGTCCCCATCCCTGGAGGTGACACTCAGAGCTCTGGGCTGGGAACAAGGTGGGCACTGGGCACAGTTTGGATCAGTGACCTTGGAGATCTTCCCCAGTTTAAATGACCCTGTGAATTTGATGACATCCTTTCACCAGTGTTACATACACCAAGGGTTTATCATTGGGTGTGGGAGTAAATCTGCTTTTGCAGGGAAGTTAAGAATCATTTCTTACAGAGCAGCCTTAGATATCATCTCTCTTCTTGGCTCTAGTTTGAGGTCAGAAAGAAATCAGAGGGCGCCTTGGCAATGGGGCTGAAACAGCACAGGTGATCTTGGGGTTAATTTATTTATTTTACAGAGCCCTGTTTCCAACTTACCTTTATCTCTTCCTCTGGTGTGTTGTCTCTGTCCACGTAATGCAGTTTTGCAATAGCAGTTGCATTTCTGGCAATTTCTGGGCTGGCTTTGCCTCCTGGGGGTGCCGGAGCTGCCTCGGCACAGGCGCAGTCGCCCTGCCCGTGGCACAACACTGAGGGGGAATTTGGGATGGGAACATATGCCTGTGTCTCCTGAGCTGCTTCAGAGGCTGCAGGAGAAATCCAACATTCTGTATCTTGGGAAATCAGAGGAGCGGAGGTTTGCAGGAGAGTGAAGGCTGATGATGGGAGCCACCTTCTTTTCCAGCTCCCTCCAATAAATGTCAAGTAAAATGCTTATTTTACACACCAGAGGTGTGGGGGAGCTCGCCTTTAAAAAGTGTGTGAAAACATTCTTTTCATATTGTAATTCAGGACTGAGTTTAAAGGCTGGTTTTGAAAGCAATAGTGCTTAGTGGAAACTGGTTTTGAGTATTTTGAATGGTTTTCTTCCTTATTAATTTTCCATTTGAGCACTTTAAAGTCTATCAAGTCCATTTCCCGTCTCCATCATCACATTGAGACTACTTGGTGGTTTCTCTGATCTTCTCAAGGCCTTGCTTTCTGTAAATGACAATCCCTGTGATATTTATAAAACTGTTTTTTACTTGGTGCTGTTATTAAAAAACGTGGAGCAGAGAAAGCGAGTCTGGGAGGAATGGATTTGGTTATTTGTGACTTTGCAGCACTCTGGGGTGGCTCTCGCTGGGGGGAAGGAGCAGGAGAGCAGTAACCATGGCTTTATTCCATGTCTTGGGAGCACATTCCTGCCTGCAGTTAGACTGTGATGAGTCCTCTGCCAGGCTGCCATGTGCAGTCCCTGCAGGGCTCCAGGCATCTCAACACGGTACATTCCCATAATACACTGAATATCTGCAAAAATATCTGCCTGTACAGGGCTGTGCAGGTGAACACAGCACAGGGTCTCCTCTCAGGGCTGGTCCTCAACCTGCTGCACCCCAGGAGCACTGGGCTGCATCATGGAGCTGGGGTTTGTCACCTGGAGTTAGCACTGAGCCGTGGGATTTGTTCCTTGTTTCATCAAAAGTCTGTAAAATATTTCAGGTTTTTCTTGCAAAGCTTAAAAAAACTGCCAGGTCGTGGTTTGAGGCTCAGCCTAATCGTGTGATTTAGTTGGTAATTTCCTTTCAAAAATGCGAAATGTGAAACTTTTTTTTCCTCCAGTTAAATTGCTCTCCTGGCCTAAATATTAAAATTAGGGAAAGAGTTCCTCCTGCCACCTCCAGGGATGGGGACTCCAGACCTCCCTGGGCAGCTCTTCCAAAACCTGCCCATACATTATCCCTGGCTGAAGATTCCAGGAGCTGGGAGGAATAATGTTTTCTTTTCCTTTTCTTTGTGCAGCAGTTTAAGCCCGTTTTCTCTCCCTGGTTGAAATCAGAAGTGCTGCTTTGTTCTTTCAGCTCTTCTGCACATCCAATTCTCAGCCCAGAACAGATTTTCTGAGACAAGACAGATTCTCTTAATTGTCAGCCCTTAAGTGAAGCTGAAGGAGAGGTGCCAGATGCTGCAGGATTTGTGATTGGAGTTGCAAGAATAAGCAATCCAGGGAAAACACTTATCATTGTCTCCTTGGAAAGGCTGACCTGCTTATCTCCAGCACTGGCTCCAGCTGAGATGAGGAGCTCAGCCTTTTACCTGGATCTGATATTTCCTTGTGGATTTTTTCAGTGGAAAACGGGGCTAAATTGTGACTTTTCCATGCTTTTTGAGCCACCACAGCTTCTGAAATAGTGAGAAGTAGCAGCAGAAATGGAAGTTGGTGGGTCTGCTCATGTCATGTTATCATTTGCTGTATTTCTCTCATGGTGCTTCCTGGGTTTTTCTTCCAGAAAAGCTTCCTTTCCAGCTGTAGGTTCCACATACACAACAGGGGTAAGAGGAAGGTCTGTATTACAGGTAGAAAAAGCTGTAGATGATGATGGTGTGTTCAGCATCACGAATTAAAAAATACAAGACTTAAGACATTCCTTCCTGTCAATTTGATGATAATTTATATTCAGGCATTGGTTAATCTCATCTAAATTCAGATGTGCTAAGGACTCAAATTTAAGAGCATAATTATCCATGCTTCAGTTTTCTCCACGAGGCAATGGGGAGGAGAGACAGGCTTGGATTGTTCTTTGCTGTTCAGTGTTTCTCTATATTTCCAGGTAAGTGTTGATTATAGCCATACTTCTAAAATTAGTACCTCTTTTGGTTCCTGAAGCTAGATGAAATTATTTTGGGGGGCAGAATTGACCCTGGATTTTTCTTTAGTATTGTCCTGGTTGAGGCACCATCAACCCAGAACAAGTATTTTACTTTTAGGATGTGTTAGTTCTTTATTTGTTTATTTATTTTTATTTTCTGTGGTGGTGGTTTATCTGTTAATAGTCTCAATCCACAGATTGGTCGTTGAGACACTGAAATGTTTTGACTGTATCCATCCAGATACTGCCTTAACTTTTAACCTGGTTTGTCTCTGAGCCAGATCCTTTATTACCTCACCACGAGTAGATTGGGTGGAAAGGAAAAGCCCCACGTGTGGTGGGACAACTCCATAAAAACCAGGAGCTCCTTTTCTCCTGGGAGGGGCAGTGGGATGGCTCCAGAAAAGCAGATGCTCTGGGGAAAGCAGTGGGATGACTCCAGAAAACCCAGAGCTCCTTTCCTTGCAGGAAGGGCCAGCACAGACCGTTCCTGTCTGGCTCCTGCTGCAGCCACCAGCCTGTGCCAGGTGAATCCCTGTCCCAGCAAGGCTTTATCTGTGGGTTTCAGCAGAGCTCTGTCCACACAAAGAGTTAAGAGTGCACTCAGGGCTGGGTTTGTTCCTGTTTGTCAGCGTGACCTTTGTTTAGTGGCTCTCACACAGAGCATGTAAGTGACATGTTAAGACATTCTTGGACAGATTTTAGCCTGGAAATGCAGCGAGGCTTTGGTCATACATGTATTTATTGTACCTTAAAAATACTCCTGGGGTAGCTGCAGCTTCTGGGGGCTGCTGAGAGCCTGGGTGGGAGCACTGGGAGTGCTGGGGAGCTGGGTGGGAGCACTGGGAGTTAAAAATAAGGAAATATTAACCACTTTGCTGTTTTGTAAAGATTGTTTGGTTTGGGGTTAATTTCTCTAAAGCCCCACAAATCTGAGAGAAGTTCTCCAAGGGTAGAAAAGATTTTGTCTGAGGGAATCTCATCGCAGCATTGGAGTTTGCTGATCAGTGTCTCTCAAAGATGCAGCAGCAAGTTGAAGTTACTGTGCTGTTAAATCAATAGTTGTTTAAACCAGGGTGTTGTGTTTTAGATAAAAGCACCTCCATGTGCTTTTCATTTGGAAACTTCAGGCTTTCTGTATGTCAGCATCCCCTGTCATTTGGAGTGAAAGGCTTGTTTGGTGTGTGTGATTGCACCTGTATGGGGTCTGCACCCTGGGAGCTTCAGTGCTGCTTTGGTTTGTTTCTCTGCTGCTTGCTGCTGAAAAAGCTGATTATAAAGCTGAGACTGAGGTAAATGAAGTTGTACCCCAGTGAGGTCTTCTCATAATGTCTGATTGAAACAGATTTTTTTTCTCCTTTGCTTTATGTTCATATTTTTAAAAGGTGGGATTGTTAGATTGACAGATCATCTGACAAGTTGAAGGAATTGGCTGATGAACTTTCATTTTTTCCTAACCTGACCTGCATTTAGCTTTGTCAGGTTCTTGTCTCTGATATGCTCAGGTGCCCATACCTTTGAAACCCTTCCTAGCTGCAGCTCAAAAAGCATTTTTTGGTATTTTATATTGTTTGATTTCATCAATTATATGGGAAACTGATGCTGTACCTGTTTTCTCACCTCCTGTGTAATTACGCTTATGTCAGGAGATCAGGACTTCTGGACTAATAAATACTCTTAAAACTGAATTAAACACCTGTTTTCTTCAGGTGCTGAGTAGAGTGAGCTCACCTTCCAAACCCAGCGTGCAGTGAATTCTGCCTTTCCCATATTTCAGTAGCAAACATCCAGTATTTTTTCCATAAGGAATACTACAGCTTTCTTACTCAAAGTCTTCAGATGACTTCAAAACCTGTTGCAGCAGTGAATGCAGTATATACTCCACTGAGTAAATCTTGAGTAATGACCATAGTTAAAATGTTTGATCTGAGCTGTTGTGACATATTGAAATTCAGGAAAAGAAAAAGGGTTTCCCAGCAGGAGAGTTTTTAATACTTTTCAGAAAGAATGTTTGGACACTTGCAGTAAGTTCAGCCCTGGAGACACAGGAGGTGCCCTGGGAGAAGAGGGATGGTGTGGAGGACTCTGGGTCTGTCTGTCTGTCTGTCCCTGCCATGGTGGTTGTATGAGAGAGGTAATCAGCCCATTAATGAAGTTTACAGATGGAGTTTAATTGGGAGGGGTTCCCAGGGCTGCTCAGGAAGAGAAAATACACAAAGAGGCAGAGACGAACAATGTGGCCAGGAAACAGTGCGAGGTTCAGCGAGGAAGGAATAGAGCTTCCTTCAACTGACAGGGAGGGGAGAGCACTGAGCAAAGCGGGGAAAATAATACCAGGAGCCCAGGAGAGAGAAAGAAGGCAAGAGCTATAAGTATCATGGGGGGGAAAAAGCACACCAAGAAGGAGCCCAAAGCCCCAAGGTGAGAATTGCCTGTAAAGGCCGGGTGTGGGCAGCAGGAGGGATGTGGTGAAACATCTTTATAGTCTTTGAGTGTGTGACACGGTTGCCAAGTGGAAATAAAAGCAGGTAATAACCTACTGTGTGTGCATGTTATAGCAGAAATTGTGTCTGTAATTGCTTAACAGTGTTGACAAAAGTAATTACAGCACTCTACTGGATAATTCAATAAAGTTGACTTAAAAATGCCTTGGAAATTGCATACAATGCACACGTCATAGGGCGTACAGTAGCTGGGGTGCTACTCCTTGCTTGGCCTTCTGAGAATATGACACAAGTTTCTGTGGCTGAGTTTGTGTCAATAAACAAACCTACGACGTGCTTTTCTTCCTGTTCATGCGGGGAAGAGTGGTTTCGTATTTGTTCTTTGCTTCCACTGTGTCAGAGGCCAGTTAAAGTGAAGCGAAATCGTGTTCTGAAGGGTGCTAAAAGTGCTTGAAAGAGTTGGGGAAATGCTTTGTAAACAGGTTTGCTCAGCTCTGTTACATAGACACACGGATTTGGATGTGAAAGATAAAAAGCATCAAGAGGTAAATATAAAACAGGAAAGAAAAGTTCTTTTAGGGTTTGAGGGGAGGCTTTGGCTGCTCCTCAGGTCCCTGAGCCATCACTGTGCTCATCTGTCACAACTCTCTGATTTTTAAGTCATCGGGAATTTTCAACTTGCTCCTTGTCTTTACTTCAAGAATTCCTGTTCCCTCTGTGAGGTGGTAAAAAGGAACCTGTGCCCTTTGAAGTGACGTTATTTCTCATGACTAAATGGGAACCATAACCCACACGAGTCGGGGCTGCACCTCAGCCCAAACCCATGGCACTGACAGCGCCTTGCAGTCGTCATCCTTGTGACTAAGATCTCAAAGTCATCACAAGTATTTTTGTCTTCCAGCAAAGTACCCAGGATATGATGTTTTTATTGGGTTTTGTTTGTTTTTCGAGCCGTCACGAAAGCTGATTCCGTCCTGGCGGGTTTATTGTGGCAAAGCCCCGTCTCCCTTCCCGCTGCACTTCTCATTAAAGGCAGCTCAGGCTCCTCCTCGGCTCATTTCTTCAGCTGCTGATGAAAATGAGTGGCTATAACAATGAATTTCCCTCTCAGGGGATCAAAACGTACTGAACACATACCTGAAATTGGAGTGAGTTTAGTAAACAGTTTGAAAACAGCAGGAGCGAACCTTCAGTTGGAATTCCTGTTGGTAAATGCAAATTATCCGTGTAACGAGTTCATTTCGTGTCACATCTGTGTGGAAACAAACCAGTAGAGTTTATGGGCATCTCTTCTGCCAGTCAGTACTGAAGCAGTAACTTCTGGGGGTTAAATATTTTCATTTTCAGGTGTAGGTTGAGCACTAGTTGAAGCAAATGACCAGTGTGCCTGTTAACCGTCCAAAACTTCAGGAATGTTAAAAATACAGTTCTCATTTGCTGGTTGATTTATTTTTGGGGAAAAAGTTTCCTTCCTACATATATTTGGAATAGAACAGACATGTTTTAAACCACGAGGTAGATTTTGATTTTTTAGCAGTTTCTGCTGAAAGTAAATGTCATTTCAAGGGAGTATTTTTGTTGTTTATATGCCTCGTTTAAACTCTGTTTTGGCCACTTTCTTTTTGGTCCACTGGTGTTTTTTGAGCTTCTGGACTCCCGTTCAAAGTTTAAAGAACAATAACCAGTCAAATGTAAAATAATGTCAATTGAACCAGCCGATGACTCAACAGTCAACCAAGTCATCCTGGCCCTGCACCAAATGGAGCGAGGCCAAAACCTAAAGTTGGCACCGGTCCCCGTCCCTCTTCTCCATAGATTTGCACTGAAGCAGAGCCCAGGGTGCAACATGTTGGTTAATATTCCATAATGAAGTGCTGCACGTGTAAATGTGGGCCTCCCATTGAGAGAGGAGAGCCCGTCCTGCAGGGCTCCCTGCCCAGGGATGGGAAACAGAGTTTGTGCATGAGAAATTCAACAGCCTCAGTTCCTTCAGTGTCACTCCCCTGTGAGCAGAGCTGCCTGGAAGGGCTGGAGAAGAAATGAAGGATAAAATATTTTTCTGCTTTTTTTGCTTTCTCTTTATCTTCACCTTCTCCTCCTCTTCTTCCTGTTCAGAGCTAAGGTGTTATTTCTGCTCTGTTGTGTTTGAGTTATGTTACTTTTAGTTTCTTTCTTTATGTTTCTTCTGATTTTTGTTGTTGTTGTAAAGCAGGAATTATCTCTGCAGAGCAGCTAAAAGCATGAACTGGTGCCCAAGCCTGTGTGTCCACATTGATACAGCTCCAGGTCCAGACCACTGTTAGATGTTCCACTGGCAGCAGGAGAGTCTTGATTTTATTATGTTTTTTCAGAATAGAAAAATTGAACTTCCTAAATAGAAGTCTGAATTTATTTCTGTCTTGATGATTATTTGACTGTGGATGGACTGTTAGTGCAGCTTTGAGACTTTTCAGCCTGGAGGAGAGGAGGCTCCAAGAGACCTTGAAACCCCTTCCAGGGCCTAAAGAGGCTCCAGAAGAGCTGGAGAAGGAGTTTGGAGTGACAGGACAGGGGAGAATGGCTTCCCACTGCCAGAGAACATGATTAGGTGGGATATTCAGGGTGGGGAGACCCTGGAACAGGGTGCCCAGAGCAGCTGTGGCTGCCCCTGGATCCCTGGCAGTGTCCAAGGATCAGACAGAGCTTGGGGCCACCTGGGACAGTGGGAGGTGTCCCTGCCCATGGCAGGGGGTCTTTGCAATCCTTTCCAATCCAGGCCATTCTGGGATTCTGTGATTCCTCTGCAGTTTAGCTTAATCTTTTACTGCCTTTCTTTCTGTATCATTAATATTTCTCCATGTATGTTAGAATCAGCTTTCTAGATGTCTCTCTCCTTTCCAAGCAGCATCATTTTGGCAGCCAGCACTCAGTCCTGTGATTGACACGAGCACTGGACACGGCTCACGCTGAGCTCATTAATGGAACAAGTCCTGTTTAATATTTTAAGTTCAGTTCCTCTGGTACAACATTAATGTGTGCTGGAATAAGGGGTCAGGTCTGATATATGCTGACTGTGAAGGAAGAGCCAAAATGTTGTGGCTGCTCTGAGCTCGTGGATCTCTTGTGATCACCACAGAAAAATCTCAGTGCAGTTCTGCTGCTGTTGAATTCCAAGTGCCGGCCCCTGGAATTGGTGTGTTAAAGGGTCAGTGTTGAGACAATACATTTCGGGGCAGTATCTTGGCTCTTGGTTAGTTTGCAAGGTTCAGAAAACTAAAATCCTGCTTCCAAGGCAGGTAAAGCAGCTCTGAGGCCGCTGAGGTCTGAAACAGAGCCCAGAATCCACAGAAGTTGGAAAAGACTTCCAATGTTACCGAGTCCAACCTGTGCCTGTTCCCCACGTTGTCCCCAGCCCAGAGCACTGAGTGCCACCTCCAGTCCTGCCTTAGGCACCTCCAGGGATGGGGACTCCACCCTTTCCATGGAGAAATTCCTCCTGGTGTCCAGCCTGACCCTCCCCTGGCACAGCTTCAGGCCGTTTCCTCTCATCCTGTGAGCAGATGCCAAATCCCACCTGGCTGTCCCCTCCTGTCAGGGACTTGTGCAGAGCCAGAAGGTCCCCCCGAGCCTCCTTTCCTCCAGGCTGAGACATTTCTTGGGATGCACTGAAAATTAAAAAAAAACCCAACTCTAATTCTGTTCAGACTTTGCACTTTACTGTAGAGTGCATTATTCTTGCAGGGTTCTGGCTCACCTCAGTCTGTGAGCACCGAGCGTGTCCCTGTGCCTGTGATGTGTCTGTGAGAGAGTCTGTGACAGGCAGCATTGAGATGATCCACAGGCTGTAAATACAGATCAAATGGCTATTTTGTCATCCAGCAAAGCATAAACAACTTGAATGGCCCAGAATCATTTGATTCCATATTTTTATGTAAAGTTTGTATTTAAGTATAGAGGTTCTGGCTTCTGTCCGGGTCTGTTTTTTTGCTGCCTCTTTATTTAGGGAAGGAAGGGTGCACAATGAAATTAAAAATGCAGCCCAAAGCTTTGGAAAAGTCTGCCTAAACTGATTCATATAGAAATGAATCCTACCCTTGAAGGTAAGACATTTTGGCCGCTTTACTGAAGCGCTGCAATAAATATAAAAGTTTAGAACATATAATTTAATTATCATATTCTGGCCATAAATGCTTTAGGTCTGTAGTACATTTGAAATCCTGAGAGCTCTGGCTGAGGTTGCAGCTGCAACATCAATTACCATTTATCCATTCCAAGAAGGCTTTTGCCTGTGCCCTTGAAGCCTTGACGCTCTGGAGAGGCTCCAGCGGGAGCGCGGCCGCTCCGGCGTCGGGGATGCCAAGATGGGATCGGGCGCCATTTCACAGCAGGACCAAGCCTCCTCTGGGGCTGCCAGCATCTCCTCAGTGCCTCCAGGCAGCTCAGAGTCCCCTCAGCAGGATGCTCCTCAAGGTTTGGGCATGGTTGTGGTGCAGGTTTGGGGAGGGCTGGGAGCGCCGCTGGCCGTGGGGAGCCGGCGCTGCCAGGGCGGGTTTGCTCCGTGTGTTGTGTTGGGAATGTGCAGATTCCTGTTCTGCTTCCGTGCTGTTGGTGTCTGCCAGCAGTGTTTGTTTGAGTGTACAGACCCACCAGTGCTACAGCCAGCTGTGGTTGTGTGATGGGATACAGGTAATAGGTGTGTTCTGCAGGTGGGGTGATCCCCAGACTTCGCTGCTTGAGGTGTCTCTCGTATTTTATATTTTTCTGCTGGACCCCTGGCAGTCCCCTGGCAACATTTACCATGGCAGGGTCGGGAGGAAGGACAGTTCCTGCCCCTCTGACTGCACACCAGGAGTTTCTCTGCCATGAGTTTCTGGCTCCAGCAATGGAGGAAATTTGGCCGTGGCCTTGCAGAGCGACACATCCCTCACGGTGCCATTATCTTGGCTGTGTCATAGACACTCTGCACAAAACGAGACCGTTAGTTCAGAATCTGATTTCCTGGCTTATCAGGGGGTTTTTAATACACTGTTTATCTGGGTGTGCGATAAAGGAAACCGTGTTAATTGTCCTGGTTCTCAGAGCAGCTGGAAACCAGAAATGCTGGGGGCTTTTATTTGCAGCCTTTGGTTAAATACTCCAGAGGAGATTTTTCATTTGTTGTGACATCATTGAGGACATGCTTGTTGTCAAGAGCAGCTCTCCTACCAAAACCATCCAGGTCTCCATTTTAAACAGAAAATAGGAAAGAGAGCTGAAGAATAGGTGGGTCTGTAAGGAAGTTCTGTGGAGGGAGGATTGGGGGCTTTGTGAGGAGTGAACACCCCAGGACACCTTGGCTTGGGGTCTGTCACCGTGTGCTTTGTGCCTGTGGCAGTGGCTCTGCTGGCTCTGTGTGTCCAGAGTTCAGGCAGCCTGGGAGGAAAACCTGGGTTCTTACCAATTTGCAGTCTCTTCAAAATGAAGTGAAAACATTTCGAGAGACAGAAGAAACCAGTGGTTCAGGTTCTCAGCAAAAATGCCTTTCTGGAATTATTTCCAATTGGCAAACACAGTTCTGTTTTAATAGTCGTGACAAGTCTAGTGTCAACAGCCTTGGATTAAAATTTTTTCCTGCTTGAACTGAAAACTACTTCCCTGCCTAAGAGGATATAAAAATAATTAATAGTTTCTCTAGTTAATGAAGAAATAAATAAACAATTCAAAAAATGTAATCAGGCAGTGTCCACAGCCTGGTGTTTACATTGTTCTCATTGCTGGAAGATAAGGAGGAGGCCCAGATGGCAATGACATTGAAAATGGTTCCTTTACTCTGAGTGTGGTGATACCACTTACACCAGGGAGTAACTTGCGTTTAGGAGGATGTTCCCAGTAGTTGGTTCAGTTGAGCTGCAGAGGCAGGATGTGTGGTGGGCCACGTTTGGGTGTCTGGGTGTGTCAGGAGTGAACTCCCCTTTGGACAGAACAGGGTCCAGGCTGAACATCCCTTCCATGCCCTGATGAAAAGAGGTGCAGGCTGTGGGCTGGAAATGGTCAGTAATTTTGTTTCCTGAAAGTGTTCCCCTTGTCCTTGTCACACTTGGGTTGTTTGTCATAGGATCAGAGAATCATGAAATGGTTTTCAGTTGGGAGGGACTTTAAGGATTATCCTGTCCCACCCCTGCCATGGGCAGGGACACCTTCCACTGTCCCAGGCTGCTCCAAGCCCTGTCCAGCCTGGCCTTGGGCACTGCCAGGGACCCAGGGGCAGCCACCCTCCCAGGGAAGGATTTCTCCACAATATCTAATCTAAACCTACTCTTGAAAATTCCATACTTTTGTGATTTTCATTTAATAATGCAAAGTAACAGGAGGGTGATATATTTTAGAAAATTATGTTAGTATATTAGTATATGTTAGTGTTAGTAGGTCCAGCACATGGGGCTGTGCCCATTCTGTGTGTTGGGGAGGTTTTCTGGTCCTCACAGTAAAGAGAAAAGAGAGGCCAACAAATGTTCTCCTCAGCAGTGCCCACCTGCACTGGAGGAGGTTATTTCTTCACAGAGTGAATCCCTCCTCCCCTGCATCTGCTCCACATCCATGACTGGTGATGGGGCCAGAGCCCGTTGCTCTCTGTCTGTGTGTCCTGTCTGTATATCCCTGTCTGTGTGTGTGTCCTGTCTGTGGGTCCCTGTCAGTGTGTCCTGTCTGTGTGTCCCTGCCTGTTTGTGTCCTGTCTGTCTGTGTGTCCTGTCTGTCTGTGTGTCCTGTCTGTCTCTGTGTCCTCTCTGTGTATCCCTGTCTCTGTGTCCCTGTCTGTCTGTCCCTGTCTGTGTGTCCTGTCTGTCTGTGTGTCCCTGTCTGTCTGTCCCTGTCTGTGGGTCCTGTCCATGTGTCCCTGTCTGTCTGTGTGTCCTGTCTGTGGGTCCTGTCTGTGTGTCCTGTTCATATGTTTCTGTCTGCGTATCCCTGTGGGTCCCTGTCCATGTGTCCATGTCTGTCTGTGTGTCCCTGTCTGTGTGTCCCTGTCTGTGTGTCCCTGTCTGTGTGTCCCTGTCTGTGTGTGTCCCTGTCTGTGTGTGTCTTGTCCATGTGTCCTGTCCGTGTGTCCTGTCCATGTGTCCTGTCTGTGTGTCTGCACTGTCCCTGCTGGTCTGTCCAGGCTGGTCTGTCCCTGCTGGTGTGTCCCTGCTGGGCTGTGCCTGTCCCCAGCAGGCCCCTGGTGCAGGAGCCCTCCCCGGGGCGTCAGCACAGCCGGCCGTGCTGCAGGTGACCCTTGAGCCGGGGTTGAAGTCTCTGGTCAATGATTAACCCTGGAATGGCTTTAGTTAAACAGCTTGGTTTCTGCAGAGCCCATTGCTGGGGCAGCATCTTCGTTAAGCCTTTGCATTTTGCCCCCTTCATTAAGGTTTCCCATTTCACCCCCTTCATTAAGGGCTTCCCGTTTTGCCCCCGTATGTTCCCTTGACTGGAAATGATAAACACATCCATGGAAATAAATAAAATCAGATTATATATGAATAGTTTCTGAAAAATATACGAGAATGTACTAAGTTTAGTATCCCTCTACCAGTACCTTGCCTCCCAAAACGAAATTTAATCAAGGTTTTTACAAATTAAAACCTTAAACTTGGGTGGTTTTTTCCTCTCTCATCTCTGCTGCTTGATTTTTTTTTTCTTTTATCTAGATGAGACTCACAGTTTTATTAGGGTTTTGTTGAGTTGAAAGCCATTTCTGTAAATACCGAAAGGTATTCTATTATTACATTATCTCAGAGTATAATTTCCCTGCCTTACCTCTTCCTTAGGAAGTGGTCGTTTGCCTTTTACAGTGTATAACTTCATAGATGAGAGATTTATTTTAAATGTCAGGCAGGTTATGTGTGGCTCCTGCAGGAGCCCTGCTGCCCTGCAATCCCTCCTGCTGGTGTTTTACAGGCAGGGCTGGCTGGCAGCTCTCCACACGGTTAGTAAATATTGCCCTTATCTGATACAGCCAGGCTGGGAAGATATGCCTGCAGCCCGGATTAGATTGCTGGCTACTGCTTTATTAATCAATGTAATCATTTATTTTTAGTTTTCCAAGTCATATCATCTGTTTTCTTTCTCATATTACATTTTCTGTGGTGCTGGTGGCAGAAAATGAGCCCCCTGTTTAAAAATTAAAGGTGACTGAAAAGTTTCAGTGGAATATGTTTGGCACTGTCATGGTTTCCCTGACAGCTGATGAATGTTTCCTTAAAAATGCTTTTGTCAGAAATTTGAGAGGTAGAAAGAGTTTTATTTTTGTATCTAAATTAGCTGTCTTCAAAACTATACATAGAAAGATGTTTCCATCTTTTTCTGGTTTTAATAATTTTAATGAAGCAAAGTTCTCAAGTTATATATTCCTTGCTTAAAGGAAACTCTCAGCCTGTACTTCAGTGTTTAATCTGAGATATTTAGTCTGAGAAAAGGAGCTGCTGGGCCTGAACCTTTAGAGAAAATAAGGCATCTTAGAATAGCCAGACAGTGATTGCTGCTTTTAAAAGGGGTATTGCTTGGCTTTGAGGTAAGTGTTGGGGTTTTTAAAATCATGGTTTTTTGCATATGACAGTCTAAAAGTAGAGAAACAAATTTCTTTCTCCAAATGTATCAGCAAGCTGGGGAGAGAAGAAAAAAAAAAAAAAAAAAAAAACCAGAAGAAGAAATTAATATGTGTATCACATGAAAGGAAGCAAAGCTTTGAGTCAAAATTACTTGTCTGATGATTATAGACAGGAAACCTGTGAGAGAGCAAAGAACCAAGGATGGCTCTCGAGCCTGAGGTTCTGCCCTGATCTCTGGGCTCCTTCTGAAACCTCCATGGAGCAGCAGGAATAGATGTGAATCCTCATCTTCCTTCCCCATGAGGTGTGTGCTCCTGCAGCCCCAGAGGGGACAGGACAGTGCCCCTGCACCCTCCCAGAGCTGTTCCTAGAGGTCTGTGCACTTGAGGAAGGCACAGAGAGCAAGATGAGCCCGTAATTAAAGATACACGTTCCTTTCCTGCCGACATCAAATAGGTGGGACTGGCTTGAGTTACACTGTGCCACGGCTTGGGTGCTGCTGGGGGCTGGCTTGTGCAACCAGAGGGGTTCATTAAAGCTCCCTGCTCTTTACAAAAAAAGACAGATGATTTGGAGAAGCCGTGGCTGGCCATGGGTGAGCAGTGCAGCACTGACAGACACGCCGTGGGGCTTGGCAGCCCCCTGGCACAGCCGTGGCGTGGAGGAGACGTGCTGCAGCATTCCACAGATACTTGCTGAACACAGAGCAGCGATGTGACACATTGGAGCTCTTTTCCAAGTTCTGGAA
This sequence comes from Zosterops lateralis, assembly GCF_965231275.1. NCBI lineage: Eukaryota > Metazoa > Chordata > Aves > Passeriformes > Zosteropidae > Zosterops > Zosterops lateralis. The sequence continues at coordinate 17,841,511 of NC_139774.1, read as the reverse complement.
AGAAGCATTCTTCCCTTTGGGAAAAGAGAGGCCTTTTTCTTGCCTTTTTTCCTCAAGTTTGACTCATTCTCCTCCATTCCTGCTGCCAGCCTTTCCTGCTGAGGGCTTTGCATCTCCCTTGTTCTGGTCTTGCTCTGCTGTCCTCTTCCCACTGCTCTTCCAGCACCTTGAAGGTGTTGTTTTGTTCCTGTCTGGTGTTTTCTGCTCTGCTCTGAGACACAGCTCAGCTTCTCCCCAGCTCAGACACCGGTTTTGGGGGGTCTCCACATCCCTTAGCTCTTTGCCTTTCTGTGCTGTCTCATTTTTTCCCCCCCAACGCAAGTAATTTTCACTTCTCTCTGCCTTCTGATTCCATTTTTGTCAAAGTGAGAACTTCATTGACACATTTATTCTGGTTCGACTTTGATCCTTCTGTATTTGAGTGGGAGGATCCTGCTCCTTGTCTTTTGATTGCCTCAATCCCTGCAGGAAAGAACAAACACAACGGGCAAGTCCTTTGGATCCTTGGAGGGGCCATTTCTCAGGTGCTCTCTGGGGATGGGACATACGGACCTGTGCAAAAGCAGAGCTCCCAGGTGGTGGAATGTCTTAATTTGGGATGGAATTTTAAGGTTTGCGTGAGCGTGTTGGAGCTGTGGGTTTGTTTTTTTTTTTAAATGTGTGACCAAATCTGGTCAGACTTCCTTGAGGAGAGGAAAAGGAATTTTCCATGCAAAAGCCGTCCCACATACAAATGTTAAGCCCACATCAGGGAACGTGGATGGTCTGGAGAGTTTCCAAGGAGAGGCACCAAAACCTTAAATAAAAGTGTCATTTTTCGAGCTTCATCTGGAGAGTGGCTGGAAACCCTGGTGAACAGGATTTTCTGTGAAAATCAGTTTCAAGCGAAGCAGGCAGGATAGAAATCATATTTTAGAAGTTTCAAATTCAGTTGGAAATCGCAGAATAGCTGAGGTTGGAAGGGGCCTCTGGAGGTGCTCCAGTCCAACCCCCTGCCAAGGCAGAGTCACAGAGCAGGGGACACAGGAAGGTGTCCAGGTGAGTTCGGGATGTTTTCAGAGAGGGAGACTCTGTGACCTCATGGGCAGCTGTTGAGGTCTCTGCCACCCACCATGGCAGGGAGTTCTTCTCATGTGGAGGTGGATGAGCTCAACAAGCTGGGCCTTTCCAGGGCTGTGGGGCTGCAGCTCTGTAGGATCAGCCCCTGAGCTCTGGCCCAGCACTGCTGGGTCACCCCGAGGATTAGGAGCAGCTCCAAGGTGATTATGATGGATTGTTTGTTGTTCTCAGAGGGATTTGTTGTTTTTTTTTTTTTTTCTTAACAAAGCAACCCTTCCTTTGTAGCTGGGCTGGGTGTTTCCATCCAAATCCTGAAATGAGGAATATTTCTCACTCTTCTCCAAAATTGTTGGGGTGAAATGATCACTTGTTACTGTGAATATCTGTTACTGTATGGCCCAATTTGCACAGCCTCTTGCATAACAGTATCCCAGCAGAAGAGCCCTGTGCAGACTGCAGGGAATGTGGCACTAATGGAAACAATATGGAGTAAGAACGTGTTTTAAGAGTCAATCTTAAAGGCTGGGATAATTGTGCAAGAAACTTGGCTTCAGGAACGTGTAAGGGAAGGAATCTTGATGCGGCCAAATAGGCTGTGAAAAATCCATACAGCTTTCCTTGGGTCTGACAGAAGTCCTTGTTTAACTGTTTGTGGTGTGCAGAGCTGTCCCACCAAGAGTGGGGACAGGCCATTCCAATCGCTGTGTTCACCTCTGTCCCAACTAAAGGTATTTTTTCTGCTTTGTTTCAGCCCTGGAATGAGGTCAGATGTAAGCTCTTCTCCATCCACAACCTCAGCAACCACGGGACCACCTCCCAAGCTCTGCCTGGTGTGCTCTGACGAGGCCTCCGGGTGCCACTACGGTGTCCTGACGTGTGGCAGCTGCAAAGTGTTCTTCAAAAGGGCAGTGGAAGGTAGGACCTGCTTAGAAACATAAAATCCCCGTGCATGTCATCCTTTTTCAAACCCAGCAGCCATGGTTTTGTTAGAATCCTGCTGAACATCCCATCCATTAGATCACTGATCTTGTCATAGTAAATCACATTGATAATGGTGCATTATCCAAAGCATGGATTCCATTCACGTTGATTAAATGCTCCCATTCACTCTGTGTAAAACAATTTATTGTTGTCTTGGCTTTTGTCTCTTTCGTTTTTCTTTCACTGTTGTTTTTGTTTATTCGTCCCGTTTTTATACAGATATTTGTCTTTGTGCAGTAGATCTGTAGTAGTTTGTGATTTTTTCAATTTAAGGTTAGTTGGTTTGTGTAGAAAATTTACATGGGACTCAGTAATGTTTTGTGTGAGGTTATTATAGTTTTACAATGTAGTTCTTCATGTAAACAATGTTGGTTGAATGGCATCCATGTCCCTGGGTGTTATTTGCAGGGACACTGGGTACCAGGGATGTGTGTGAGATTGGATCACTGGGATTTCTCTCTGGTTGTGATTAGAGAAAAATCCTTCTGGAAAACAGAGATGATGGAAAATGAATGTGAATAAGGACTGTGTGATTTTTGGGTGCATCAGTGGCCATTTTTTAAGGGGCTAGGTGGTACCTCAAGGTGTGACTCTGGTTCAGTATCACATGCAGAAGAACTGGAGCATATTCCCAGTGTTCCTGGGAGGATGGTCACTCCTCAGGTCTGAAGAACATTGTTCTTAGTCCTGGCCCTCAGGGTTTCCTGTCTTGTGCCTTCCTCGTGCAGCCCTCACCGAGCCAGGCTCTTTCTGCTGACATTTGTGCAAGTTGGGGTCACTGGAGGAGAGGGAGAGCTGTTTGACAGAGACAAGGCACCATTCAAGGCGCTTTCCCCCAGTTCCTGCCTCTCCAGGTGCCATGGGGAGCTCTGTGGAAGGGCAGAGCCTCTCAGAGGCATCAGGAAAGTCAAGTTCATGTTGTGGTTTCTGCTGGTCCCAAAGGGGAGCTGGCTCTGTGGGAAGTGAAGTATAGCAAGGTAATATCAGCTCAAGTGCAAAGCAAATAATCATCTGTACCTTTGATTAAAACATGGTCACCAGAGATCCCTCAGGAGACCGTTTATGAGGCAGCTGGACGTGTGCCAGAGCCATGGGTTTGCCTGTTCTCAAGCTGAAATAAATCACAAAAGTATTGATACAGGAAGGAATCACCCCAATGAATCCTTTTGCTTCTGACACACCATAAATTGACTGTCTTGATACTAAAAATATAAACTGGCTTGTGCCAATCAGTTCCTCAAGACTCACCTCTGCTTCTGCTTTGATTGTGCCACAAATTATCCCACGTTTCACACAATCCCAGAATCATTAAGTTTAGAAAAGACCCTCTGAGATCAGCAAGTCCAGCTGTTGATTGATCCCCATGGCACCAGGGGCTGAGCACTCTAAACCCTTCCATCAGATGACATGGATGTTTGCAGGATCACTTCCAGGATCCATTAGTCCTAGTCCTCACGTTAAGGAACAAATAATTTGCTTTTGTCTTTTATAGGCATTTTTTCTTATTGGGAACACATGTAAAAAGAATTTGTTCCTGCAATATCCTTTTTATTAGTGGCTGCCAGGCACCTGTTAGTGCTCAGACCAAGCTGACTCTGCACACTCGTTACCCGGCCTTTAGCCAAAGCCCTTTTTTCCACCTTTGCCTCCAGGCCTGTGTACTGTGGCAGAAATAGTCACAGAAACTGGAAGTGTCAGTGTCTAGGAAGCCAATACAAAGTGCATTTTTTCAGCAAAGAGTAGAACCAGAAGAGAGGAGGAAGGGTGAAGGTGGGACAGCAGTTGTTGATTTCTGTGCAGTTCTTCAGGCAGACAGGCCTTTCTTCAGGAGCTTGGGCTGGCCAGAGGTAGCTTTTACTAGCTCTGATTTCAGGGTTTTTCAGAGCCCAGAGCCTTCATGATTTGAGTTTCTCCAGCCCCAGCCCTGCTCAGCTCCCAACACTTCACCCAATGTCCCAACCTGGATCCTCACTGCTCGTCCCCAGCTCTGCTCACCCTGCTGAGCTCCTCACACCTCCCTCCCTCCCTGCAGAGTCCCCATCACCTCTCCCTCCTGCCCTGCTCCAAATTGCCCTTGTTCATCAGCATCTTTCATTCCATCTCCCAAAGTCCTTTGTCTGCAATTCCCAACCTTTTTCCAGGCTGCTGTGCTCAGATGGGCACAGAGCTGTTGGTGTCACGGTGTGTCAGAGCCCCAGTGTGCCAGAGGGGGCTGTGGGGATGGGGATGGGATTGGGATTGGCCAGCCTCGGAAAAATGCCCCTGTGTGCCCCAGATCCCCCTGGAAACACCTGCATTGGCTCACTCCTGGTTTTTACCAGAGTATTTGTGGAGTATCTGGGTGTGAGCAGCAGAGAGAACCAAAGCTCGTTCCTTTGGCTGCTGGCACATCCCTGGGCAGCAGGTGGATGTGGAGCACCAACTTCCCTTCATTTTCCCCCAAAAATCATGTGGCAAGAAGGCTTTGAGATTAAAGTGATACAAAGAAATAGTGCAGCTTGATCCCAGGAAAGGCAAGAGTAGGTGAGCAGAATACAAGAAACAGAGCATTGGTGGAGAGGAAGCTCTTTGTTAGCAATAAAACAGAGCAGCTCAGGAGAATCCTCACCTGAAGAGTCTGCAGTGATGTGTGAGGCTGTGGTCTCATCAAACAGTGTGGAGGGACATGGAGCTGTTGTCTGTGCCCCACTGCAGTGCTGGCACCAGCTCATGTTCCATGTGTTGGGATGTTAATGGCAACCAGAGTGGTGAGCTGAGGGTCTGTTGTCTGAGTTAATTAAACACAAAGCTGGCACAGGGGTCAGGAAAGCTCCTCTCCTCCGAGTGGAGGAGGTGGGAGGGTCATTCAGAAAAACATTCCTTGGAATATCAACTTGAGGCACTTCACAGGAGAAGTTCGGCCAAAGCCATAGGAATGAACTCTGCATGCCCATAATTTTCACAGCTGACTTGTAAGAAATTCCTTCTCCAAGCTGTTCTCCTGTGAGAAAACTCTTGGACTCTGTTGTTAATAACTCAGTTTTGGAAAATCTATTTGTTTCTCACAACGTTGTACTGTCAGTACTTTGCAATACAATGTAAAAGCCCAGGCTGCAGCTTTCTGCCCTCTGGAAAAACATGTTTCTTGACCCCTATCTGGGGGAAAGGTCTAATCTTTGGCAATACCTTTCCCTAAATAGGTTACATTCAGACATTTATTGACATAACTTATATAATTAAGAATAGATATTTCTGTTGCCCTGCTTTAAACAGCTAAGAAATACAGTTATTTTAATTTATGCACTTCAGCTTGTCATATTTTCAGGGCCAGTTTTGTTCTGAGTCTGTGAATCCTTAAAAGTGTCAGAGAATTAGGTTTGTCCGGGTCAGGCTGTAAGTTACAGGAAGGTCTCAGGACTGTCCAGCTCTGTGTCTGTAGAAATGTTTACAAAGGTTTGCTCAGAACGTGTTTGTGTTCATTATTTATGTCTCTTGTCAAGCTATTTAGAGAAATGGGAAACGTGCTGTAGAGGATGGCTTCGGTAAACACAAGGGGAAATAGTTTTAAAAATAGAAATTAACAAATAGAAAATAATATTTCTACTTAAATGTGTTGGCTTTGAGGTCTAAACATGAGAAATGGGTTTGGATATGCAAAGTCAGGTGGGTACAGATATTTCTGCAAGACACACAGTGCAGCAAGTGAAGTTTTTCTGTGGTCCTTGCTGTCACTGAAGGGGTGGCTGAGTGGGATCTCTGCCATGGAGAGCTGATGTCTGTCTGTGTGTCTGTCTGTCTGTCCCAGGGCAGCACAACTACCTGTGTGCCGGCAGGAACGACTGCATCATCGACAAGATCCGCAGGAAGAACTGCCCCGCGTGCCGCTACCGCAAGTGTCTGCAGGCGGGCATGAACCTGGAAGGTAAAACACACACACAGGGCCTGCCCAGGCTGGGGGGCACCAGGCTGGGGGGAGCTGCACTCTGGGCTGCATCTCGTGGGCATTGCAGCAAAAGGCAGCAGAGTTTGTGCTCAGACTTCTCCTGTCTGCGCTCACCTGCTGTCTCTGGTCAGCACAAGCGAGTCGCGCACACAAACGAGGGTTGGTTGTTTCTCGTTCCTCTCAGCACAAACATCTCGTGACTTTTTTGTGGAATGTGGGACAGCAGAACTCTTGGAGAGCAGCTCAGGGAGGTGTAACACCTGTAGGAGGGTGTGCTGTCTGGGTGAGCTGATGCTGGGACCACACAGGACAGGGATGGGAGTGGGGATTGCATCTTCCTGCTGAAGAAAATTGAAGTACTTTTGTGGATACTTCTTAAATATCTGTTAAAATTTCTCCAGAAAATTTAATTTTATGGTTAAATTTAACATACCTCCACATCATTGTTCTCTGCTCAGTCCTGAATGACTCGTGAGGCTCTGAAGGCCACATCAACCAGAGATTCAGCAGCGGTTGTAAAATGGCTAATAATAAAACACTTTTATTAGTGTCAGCTTCATTTTATGTTTGCTATTTTTCCCTGAGCAGCAGAGATTAACACAGCACTTACTAGTGCAGTTATCCTGGTGGTACTTGTATAATCAAAATTGTCAGATAAATTAAAAATGTCAAAGATATGTTTGTCAGCTCCAAGGATGAACAGAATTTCATTTCAGCCAGTTATAATATCCTTGGCGAGGTGTAAGTGATAAGTTAAAGAGATCAATGAGGCACAGACTGGTGGCTGTGTTAGCCCATCATTCCTCTTCTGCTCCCAGCCTCCCTCAGGGGGACACAGCACCACCTTTCCTGGGCTGGAAATGGGACTGGACCTGCCCTTCCAGGCACATCCCTTTTTCAGGAATGCTGCTCCATTTGTTGTCATGATCTGTGTGCAGGAGGGGAGGCCTCAGCCAAAACCTGCACTCGTGGCTTCTGAAATAAATCCCTGGACGACATGGATGGTCAGTGAGTGTCTCCCAGGAGCTGGATTTGGGTTTTGGACACTCCCAGTGGGCTGGACCTCATCCTTCAGAGGTCAGAGCAGGACAGGCCTTCTGCCTGCTCGTGGTGTCCATGGGGACAGGTCACTGCCCTGCCAGTGTGGCTGGGGGCAAGGACACCCAACAGCAGAGCCTAAAGCAGCTTAAATAATGCCAAACCCCTCAGGTTTAGTTTTGAGGTGGAAAAAAATGCATTTTGCTTAAGGTTAATTTCTATTTTTTCTTTTCACAGCTGTTTTCAAAATATATCTGTGATTTTCATGTATTTATCTATGTGAAAAAGTGCTCTCAGAGTAAGGCACAGAGGATCCTAGAGAATAGTGAGGCTTTGGAGGATGGATTTTGTTGTGTAAGTTGTTGGAGAAGGTGGGGAGAGGGAAGCTTTTATGGCTGAGAGGAGAAAGGAATCCAGAGACTCGGCAGCACAAAATGGAAGAGCCCAGGTAGTGTGAAAGGGTGAAAAACACCCTGAAAACAAGGATTTTGGGACAGATCTGAGCAGATGGAGAAGTGGTCATGCAGAAAAGCAAACTGGGAGGCAGTATATAAAGTGCGGAAGAGACTAAAATCCAGTTTCTTTTATCTTGCCTATTTTAGGGTCACAGTTCAGGAATGACTGTTGTTTAAAAAAATAATTAAATTTGCATGTTTTTTAGACAGTAATTTCTTTTTGAAAAGTCCCCAGCTGCAGCTTCAGTGCATAAACAGTGGTTATAGCAAACCAGTGAATGGCCAGGAGAGATCCCAGTCCAGCCCTTCAGTCCTTGGGCCCCTTGCGCTCACCTGAATTCCTGCTGGACTTTTTCCAGCTTTGGTCATCTCTGAGTTCCCAGTACCTGCAGTGCATTTCACTGTTATGTACTGGGTACAAAACTAATTTATTTTTAAATTAATGAATTCATTCATTCTATCATGCAACATTTTAATTGACCTGTTCTTTTCCCGAGTTAAAAGTAGCCCTTTATAGTCACTTGATAATTTTCTGTTATTCTTTTTTACCATAAAATCATTAAGGGTTGGAAAGGACCTCAAGTCCATCAGTCTTTTGCACTGCACACCATCCTTTTCTGGAACTTTCTTTTTTCTATTGCATGTTTTTTTTGGGGCGTAGGGGACTGGAAAAACATCAAGCTGCAGGTACCAGAGATTTACACAGCACAATGATGATATTTTGTTCTCCAGCCTTTATTTCCTTGAGTTCTCATTTCCGCTCCCACCGTTAATTGGTGTTCCTTGGCACCCTTTTCTCTTTGTGATGTGCTGGAAGAAAAGATTTATTGTCAGCTTTTATGCCTGTTAAAAAAAAACGGTCTCATAATTTTTTTTGGCTTTTCATACCTCATTTTACAGTTAAACTTGGCAATTAATTAGGTTTTTTTTTTCTGCAGTCTTCGCTTGGAATTTATTTCAATTTTTTGAGGAATCTTTTAGTTGTTTCTAATTCTCTGCCTTGCAGTGGGCTGGTTCTGGCTGCCAGCTCAGGAGGGCAGTGCCTGCTGCCCCTGGGGGTGGTCGCAGGTCCCTGTCCCACCTGGCTCAGGTGTTGGGGCCATCTGCCCCCGGGCAGGGAGGAGGAGGAAGCCTCTGCAGCCTGGTGGATGCCACACTGCAGGAGCTTGGGGGGTTTTTGTTTGCTTAAACAGAAAATCTTGGATGGTTTTCTCTCCATGCTGAGTTTATCTGTGGGGGTTATCTCCTGTAAAATGCCTTAAGGAGCTGGCTGTAAATTAGTGGTCTTTTTATTATTTAAAAATTAATTGCGAAGAAATTCATTATCTCAGTCTTATTTTTCTTCTTTTTTTCTTTTGTGAGGTGCAGCTATATATCTAAGTCAGGGCTGGTAACAGGCTAATAAAAATTCTTACATAATTGTCTTATCAGATCTGTTTATTTTGATTATAATTTTATCAGGCTTTCTGGGCTGGAAATACTCCATCCAGGTGTCTGCAGGAAGCTGAAGGCATGTGCTTCTAAATTTAAGTCAAAGCAGTTCATTTGCTCTTCAGAACACGGATAATGGGGCAGAAAAATGCCAGAATATGAAAGGATTTTGAAGCAGCCATTTCAAAATTGAGAGGAGAATAACAAGAAGCTCTTTGCTCCAAGGAAACAACTGTTGCTATTCCCTCATGGCAGGCTTGGCACATGTGGCCAGTCTACAAAACTTTGGGAAAACGCAGTTTGTGCAAGGCCTGCAGAGGATTCCTTGCCTTTGGTGGTTGTTTTCCAAAGGCTCTGCTGCAGCCAGAGGGAGAGGCGGCTCCAGGAGGGGGTTCTGTGTGCTGGCACTGAGGGCTTGGTGCACTTTTGGGTGTTGAGGGATCCCCAACAGCTCAGGAGGAGCTTGGAATGCACAACCACGTTACGTGATGGGCTACAGATCGATCTGGGAAGTTGCAGAAATCAATTAATGAACTGAGGCAGCCAGGGAAGGAGCTGGGCTGGTTTGGTCTGTGTTAAACAGTGAATTCCGTGTGGCCGCCTGCGTCCAGGAGAGCCAGAGCCAAGCAGGAGACTCCATTAGGGACAAGATGCTAATAAAATTGTTGCTCCAACTTTTTGTAGTTTACAGTTAACATCTCTGTGTGATGTTTTATTTTTTTGGCAAATGAGTTTTATGGTTTAATTACGCAGCAGTGATTTATATGCAAGAAAGCTGGCAAGAGAAAAAGCGCCTCCTGCCCAGCATTTTAAAAAAAAATCCCCTGTTTTCCCTGGCTTGAGAGATCCAGTAACTTCTTACCCATTAAATATATTTTTTTTCCTTTCTTCTGCCTAGTTTCTATGCTTGGTATTTAAAGGAGCTTTTAAAGTGTGCAGGCCTGCAGATATTTCCAGTGGTGGGATTGAGCCTTGTACTTTAGGGTCAGCCTTGTATTTCAGGGTCAACCTTGTATTTCAGGGTCAGCCTCGTATTTCAGGGTCAGCCTTGTATTTTAGGGTCAGGCTCATATTTTAGGGTCAGCCTCGTACTTTAGGGTCAGGCTCATATTTTAGGGTCAGCCTTGTACTTTAGGGTCAGCCTCGTACTTTAGGGTCAGCCTTGTATTTTAGGGTCTTGTACCTTGTAAGGTACCTGCAGACATCACTGAACATTTTGAAGCATAAATCGGCATAAATATGACTTTTATTAAAATGTGAAGTGTCATTTTCTGACAAAAACTGGAGTTTTGCTCGGAATGAATGCGAAACTCCCGACTTTGCCAACAAACGCTGTGCAGCTTTCACTGCCCTGCTGCCATCTCTGCCTGGATGAGAGCAGCCTTCCCTCTGCTGCGTTTATCTCCTCATTTATCTCATTCCCATTCTCTCCCCACCCTTCGCAGCCCGCAAGACCAAGAAGAAGATCAAGGGGCTGCAGCAGGGCGGCGCGGCGGGCGCGCGCGAGGCGCCGGAGGCGGCCGCCAACAAGAGCATCGTGCCCGCGTCGCTGCCGCAGCTGACGCCCACCCTGGTGTCCCTGCTCGAGGTCATCGAGCCCGAGGTGCTCTACTCGGGCTACGACAGCTCCCTGCCCGACTCCAGCTGGAGGATCCTCTCCACGCTCAACATGCTGGGCGGCCGCCAGGTGGTCGCCGCAGTCAAGTGGGCAAAGGCGATCCCAGGTAAGGTGCAAGTGTTACCTCCTGCCTTTAATTATGGTCTTTTTATTGTTTGAAGATTAATTGCAGAGAAATGAATTATCTCCTCAAGTTCCTGTCGAACCTAAATCAGCCTTTGTTTTCCATCAAGATGAAGTGTTGGTAATAGCGGGGCTTGTTTGTGGCTCAAGTACTTCCGGAGCAGAAAAGCAGAAAAAATTGCAGATGTAAACGTTTATTTACCACAATTAGGTCGTTTTACTTGAACAGTTTGACCGCTGAATATTAAAATTCTTACTTAAATGAGTATTTGTTGTAAAAGTATTACAGAGGACTGTTTGTATTAGCTCTGTCTCCACCTCAGATTCACAGAATGCCAGAATGGTTTGGGTTGGAAGGGCCTAAAGCCCATCCTGTGCCACCCCTGCCATGGCAGGGACACCTTCCACTGTCCCAGGCTGCTCCAACCCCAATGTCCAACCCAACCTTGGACACTTCCAGAAATCCAGGGGCAGCCACTTCTCTAGGCAATAAACAATTATTTCTTGAATATTTTTATCAATGAGGTTCCCTTGACTTCTGCAGCCCAACATCACTGCGCTGGCTCATCGGGTTCCTGACTCCCCCTCACTGTCCAGCTCCAGGGTGGAACTCAAGGTGTTATTTTCTCCCAGCTCTGTTCAAACTGACTCTTACCTGGGCAGAGGAGGAGGTTTGCTGCTATTTTGGCTCCTACCTAAAGACTCAGTGAGACAGGCAAGGAATGATGTCAAATCTCAGCCTTGGATGTGACATGTGGCATTTGTCGTGGAGAGGCCATGGCCAAGGAGAGCTGGAGATGTTTGTTCCTACAGAACAAAGCCCAGTGTTTATCTCCCTCTGTCCCTGGTCAGTGCTGTTCACTACCTGTTCTCAAAAACCCTGGCAAAAACACCTCCATGACGCATAGATTGCCCAAAAATAACATCACAGAACAGGTCTGCCAAAAAAAAAAAAAAAAAAAGAAAAAGAAAAAAGCCCGATAATGAGATTTATGAGTCATAACTGTGTCTCTTCGAGCAGGGGAAATAAATTAACAGTGGGAAAGAAAGGCTGGAAAACTCAAATACACGTTTGTCCAGCAGAGATGTGACTGGAGAGGTTTGTGTGGGGTCTGGCTGACAAGGTGGGGCAGGTTGGACAAGTTGGAGTCAGTGATTTTTGGGGACTTTTCCAACCTCAGGGATTCTGGCATTCTGTGTCAGGGCTGTTTGCACTGGGCACTTGTGCTGAATTAGCTCACTCTGCTCCAGGAGAGGCTCACATGCACACATTTCCTTCTGGGACAGGTTTTTGGGAGACCATCTGCTGTTCCCAGATCCAGATTTAGATTCCATTTTATAAAACACTTCTCTGTTCATCATTTCTGCTGAGCAGTTTTTGTAATTAGCCAAACCCTCCAGGTTAGAGCTTATGCTCTCAATGAAAATGCCAATCTTTTCTTTAATAGCCACATTAATAGCAACTGTTCTTATCATTTTTATCTCCTTCCTTTTGTTTGCTGAGGTGGTTCCTCAGGAGTGTTTAATTTGTATATCCTGCTCCTGGTTGTAGCCCATCAGCCATGCTGACAGCACGCCAACATTCCTTGCCAAACCCTTTAGTTGAGATTTCAAAATGATCTTTTCCTGGGGAGGGTTTGAGCACAGATTTCAAGGTTTGACCCAAAAAAGACTGGAGTCACTTTGAAACCTTTTCTTTGTATTTTAGAGCCTGGTCATTCCTGGTGACTGCAAAGGCAGGGGCTCTGTTTAGACCCACCAAGTTTGTTACACGTTCATCCACTGGCTCTTGTCTGTTGGCACAGCTTCAGGAAGCAGCTCTTTAGATGTTACGAGCTCTTTAGATGTCAGATGCTTAATAAAAATAGATAAAATCAGCTTGTATTCAGGCTCTAATAATGGCTCCGTATGGCACAGTGGTTTCTTGGTAAGTGTAGGCTGCATCTGATAGGAGCTGGTGCTGCAAATCCAGAGCTGGTGGCATTTTCACACTCTTTGAGGGACCAATTGTCAAGTTTTACTCATTTCCTCCCTTTTCAGTTGGCTCTGATCGTGCTGCATTTGAGATTAGAAGCAGTTGATGCTGGTAACTAATGCACTACTTACTCTGTAGGTTCAGTGTGCAAATGTTGTTGAGTAAGAACAAAATTTGATATTAAATCATTCATTGTCTAGCAGACTGCTTTCATGAAAAGGAGCTAAGCCTGTTATTTTTGGAAGGCAGCCCAGTGAATTACAGTGCATGTGAACTATAATTGTTGCCTTTTGTGATGTATCTGAGTGACCATCAGTTCCAGATAACCACATACATGTGTACTGTGATTTTTTAACTTTACATCCCTTTTACTCCCTGTAGTACCTGTGCACTGATAACACAACAGTTGTGCTGCTCTCAGCCCTGCTCCTTTTCCAAGTCACACAACACTTTTGTCTTTTATTACTTTTTTACAACTGACACCGTCCCCCCTTCAATTTTTATTCCTCCAGGTTTCCGAAACTTGCACCTGGATGACCAAATGACCCTCCTGCAGTACTCCTGGATGTTCCTGATGGCTTTTGCTCTGGGCTGGAGATCCTACAAGCAGTCCAATGGCAACCTGCTGTGCTTTGCTCCAGACCTGATCATTAACGAGTGAGTAGGAGCTGCCAGGGGGTGGATCCAGGGCTGCTCAATCCTCCCAGGCTCCCCACAGCAGCCTCTCCTTTCCCACTTGTTATTTTTTTTTCCCAGCAGCTTGCTTAGCGTTTTTTTTTTCCACTAAGTCAAACGGAAGGTAATTGAGATATTAAGTGTATTTATATCCAGAAGTTTTTGTGGGAGGTGTTTGTGCTTTAACATTCCATATTGTGACTGTTCCTGCGCCATTCACTGGAATCATTCATTTTATCAGAGCCAACACAGTCAGAGCTAAAAATAATGCCTGGGATGGAGAGGAAAGTTTGGCAAATTGCATAATGTGCTGTCTGTTTAGTGTATCAAAGTGGCAGTATGGCCCCACGAGTTTGCCACAGTCAGACATTTCTGTCTGATCTGATGAAATTAGGGCTGAAAAGGCGAGGTTAAAGATGGAACGACCTGCCTGATTTATATTTTTTTTTTTGTTGAACTTTGTTAATTTTCAAGCAAAGTTGAATTTCGTGGAATTTTGGAACGTATTTTTTTTTGCACCACACATAATTTTCCTTGTATTTTTCCAGGTTTGTGTTGTGCAGTAATTCTGTGCTATAGAAGAGGGAATTTGGGATTGTTGGGCTGATTGGATCTTGTTCACGTGTTTGTTTCCTGGTTTTAATATGGAGGCAGTACCTTTAGGCTGTTTTGGCACAGTTTATTATTCCTGGTCCTATTTCATTTCAAAATCAGATCTCCCAAATATTTTCTGTGTTTAAAAAAAATACAATAATTGTTACATTTTCTGTGGGATCTGCTATTTCTATTTCATGTATATTTATTCCTTCCCTTTTTTTTTTGTTCACTGTAAATATTTTTCCAGGCTTTTATAAACTGTAATCATTGCCTTATAATAATAATTATTTTTTAAAAGGCTGAGGAGGAGATGGCAGGTGAGAGCCCATCTGTGTACTTGTGTTCATTAAAGTGCTTAGAATGTGTCCCTGGAGCAGAACAATCTCTGTGTGGTGGAATTGAAATAATTGATGTTGTCACTAAGTGCAATAACATCTAATTTGCTGTAAGTCAGAGGTCTCCTGCTGTTTTATCAGTGGGTCAAAACCACAGAGCTTCAGTGCTAGGTGTTGGAGCTCTTGAAAACCCCCAGAAATGAAAGGGTAATGCTGTTAACAGCAAACAGCAATTCCCAAATTCCTTCCAGCTCCAGTTTGGTGAATCGTAGCTCAGAGCGACATTTGTTTTCAATAAAGCACCGAGCTGACTGAGAGCCCTGCAGTTCCTTCCAGTGAGCTACAGGTTCTCCATAAAACTCTCTGGTCGTAACTTTTTATGTCCCATCCCTCAATAAAACAGAGCCAGCTCGGGGTGAAGCCTGACAAACACCAAGTGAGGCAGGAGAGCCCTGCAGGAGAGGCCTCTGTTTATTACAGAATAAACACCCTGTGCCCACCTGGGGAAGGTGAGCTGGGGCTGCCACTGGGGCAAACCCACAGAGCCCCTGCCATGGCCACAGGGAAGGGCAGCTACTCCTGGTTAATTCTCTTTGGGTTTTATATGAGGTTTAGAAAGCATTTATTCTGTTTCTGAGCTTTCAAGACTTACCCCCATGCTCAATATCTTCAGCTGCACAAAGGGAAGCTCCATCTCTGAGGGGTCTCCAGGACTTGGTGGTTCAGTTGGAAATAACTGCAGTTATTGATTGATTTTTTTATGGCATTAATTAGGCTTTCTTTAGCCTCATGTACCTGCTCAAACATCTGAGCAACATCAGTCCCCCATGCATTTATTCTTGTGCAGTGTGTTCCTGTGTATTTACTGCTACTTACATGGAGTAGCAACATCCAGTAGCTCACAGTCTGGTGGGAAAGAGGATTAAATTCTCTTTTTTATGTCTTAAACTGGCATGTTAGCCATTTGCTTAGTCTTCTCCTAAAAATTGAATATTTATTGAATATTCCACTTTTATGTCTGTACTGCTGTAATTTATTTATTTATTATGGAGGTATGTCTATACTAGCTGGCAATTTTATATATATTATACGTGTTTTTATACACACACACACATGCACGAAACTTGACTCAAGCTGTTGAAAAGTTTGGCAGCTGAATAAATCTAAGATTTTTGGCCGTTATTTAGCACTTGGAAAGGGTTTAAACCTGTGATTTTGCAGTATTGTATAACTGTTTCCCCAGTTTGTGATTGAAAACATGCCCTGCTGGAACTGGCACCGGTTCTGTCTCAGCTTTCGTTCCTCTGGGTATGTCACAGGGTGCCCAAAATTACAGTGAGCACAGTGACAGTGCACGGTTGTGTTCATCGAGTAGCAGATGCCATTTAATTGCTGTCCAGCTTGTGAAGTTCCTGGAAGTCCTGGGCCTCAGGATTTTGACTCTGGTTCCCTGCTCGTCACTGTAGCTCCTTGCTGGGGGGACTGAGGTCACGGGTTTGTGCTGCTGATCTCGTGTGCTGTGCAGGGTGCCTGTGCTGCTGCCTTTGAGCAGCAAAACAACAAGTGATGTCAGTGCTGTGAGCAATGTTCTCTCAGTTCCCTTGTTCCCCGATTTTTTTTTTCCCCAACATTCTTTTGTAACTCTTTTTGTGGAGTCGGTGTCATCTGGTTTTCAGAACAGCAGCATCTTGTTTACTGGGGTTTGGGGCTGTGCAGCTCTGCTGAGCTGGGTGAGTCAGAGCAGTGCAAACCCTGCTGTGCTTGCCTTGCCAATGTGCCCATTCTTGTGCCCTTTCCTGTGCCTGTTCCTATGCCCATGCCCATCCCTGTGCCCATCCCTGTGCCCTGTGCTCCATCCCTGTGCCCCATCCCTGTGCCCATCCCTGTGCCCATCCCTGTGCCCATCCCTGTGCCCATCCCTGTGCCCTGTGTCCATCCCTGTGCTCCATCCCTGTGCCCCATCCCTGTGCCCATCCCTGTGCCCATCCCTGTGCCCATCCCTGTGCCCTGTGTCCATTCCCTGTGCCCATCCCTGTGCCCATCCCTGTGCCCTGTGTCCATCCCTGTGCTCCATCCCTGTGCCCCATCCCTGTGCCCATCCCTGTGCCCATCCCTGTGCCCCATCCCTGTGCCCCATCCCTGTGCCCCATCCCTGTGCCCATCCCTGTGCCCTGTGTCCATTCCCTGTGCCCATCCCTGTGCCCCATCCCTGTGCCCATCCCTGTGCCCTGTGTCCATCCCTGTGCCCCATCCCTGTGCCCCATCCCTGTGCCCATCCCTGTGCCCATCCCTGTACCCTGTGCCCATCCCTGTGCCCATCCCTGTGTCCATTCCCTGTGCCCATCCCTGTGCCCATCCCTGTGTCCATCCCTGTGCCCTGTGTCCATTCCCTGTGCCCATCCCTGTGCCCCATCCCTGTGTCCATTCCCTGTGCCCATCCCTGTGCCCCATCCCTGTGCCCATCCCTGTGCCCATCCCTGTACCCTGTGCCCATCCCTGTGCCCATCCCTGTGTCCATTCCCTGTGCCCATCCCTGTGCCCATCCCTGTGTCCATCCCTGTGCCCTGTGTCCATTCCCTGTGCCCATCCCTGTGCCCATCCCTGTGTCCATTCCCTGTGCCCATCCCTGTGCCCCATCCCTGTGCCCATCCCTGTGCCCATCCCTGTGCCCTGTGCCCATCCCTGTGCCCATCCCTGTGTCCATTCCCTGTGCCCATCCCTGTGCCCCATCCCTGTGCCCATTCCTGTGCTTCATCCCTATTCCCATCCCTGTGCCCATCCCTGTTCCTATCCCTGTGCCCATTCCTGTGCCCATCCCTGTGCCCATCCCTGTGCCCTGTGCCCATCCCTGTTCCTATCCCTGTGCCCATCCCTGAGCCCATTCCTGTGCACATTCCTATGCCCATCCCCGTGCCCTGGGCACTGCCAGGCCTGGCCTGGAGCAGAGATCTGGGTATTTAGGGGACAGGGAGGGGGTCAGGGTGTTCAGTGGTAGCTCAGCTGAGAAGGCAGATGTGTGGAGCCCTCCCAGAGCACTGTGTGTGTTTCCATGAGCCGAGTGTAGCACCCCATGGAGTGTTACACTGGTGGGTGAGTGGGTGAGTGCCCTGTGCAGGGAGGGGAGCTGGGATCCTGAGCAGAGCCCTGAGCCCTGCCCTTGTCCTGGTGTGTGTCCCCAGGACAGCTCCCTGTGCCAGCTGAGATCATCTGATGTGCCCTGGCCAGGCTGGGGCTGGCTGGGAGCTGTTCCCAGAGCTGTGCCAGCCCCGGGCCGAGGTGGTGAATCAGCCTCCCTGTGCTGTGACATGAGGGCAGAGCCACCCTGCACCCAGCCCTGCCTGTGCATGGGGCTGTGCCTGTCCCCTGCCCTGGGAACTACAGCTGGGGTGGCCTTGGCACTGCCCAAAAGCTCTGTGTCTTCTCTGCATCCCTCAGCCTCGTGGATGGGCTTGTGTTCCCAGCAGGCAGAAACAAACAACAGGCTGACCCCTTTCATAATGTTTATTTTAACCTTCTGCCCAGAAATGGGCACAGTTTTACACAAGGAGAGCTGCTGAGCCCTGGCAGAGAATGGGTTTCAATTACTCAGTTTGAAATATGTGAGTGGGCTTTGGTACAGCCCAGAGGGGCCAGGACAGCCTTTGGCCACCTGGCCAAGTGGTGGCTTTGTGTCAAATGCCCCGAGAAACATCCCGGTGCCCAGCCTTGCACCTACTCCTGTTTCATGCAGCATTATTACCTCGTGTGCACTTTGTGCTCCTTGGTGGGGGAATCCTGAGCTGGAGCTGGGCTCTCTGGGTTGCTGTGAGTGCCCACAGCTGGAGCTGGAGGTGTGGGACAGTGCCACACATGGCCCAGTTCCGTGTGGAGGGAATTGTCCAACAGCTGGGTTTGGAAATGCTGGGCTTTTACACCTATTCTTGGTCTGCTTTCATACAGCTTCAGTAGTTTGTGCTTCTGTCTTTCCAAAGCCATTGGAATTCCCCCTGGGTTTTGCACCTTGAGAAAGGGCTGTTCCCTGTTTCCACTCAGGGTTTCCCAGAGAGATGGTGAAGGTACTTTGTATGATCCTCCTTAAAAAATAAGGGAGAGAGAATGGGAAAGTGATCAGCTTTGGAGGAACCGTTGTTTCATAACCAAATCTTACTCATAACTCCCACAGGGATCCCATTTTGTCTCTGTGTAGATTATAATGCTGCATAGGTGATACCAAGGAAAGATGACACATCATTAACAAAAAACGAGGTGCTGGCATTGCTGCAGAGAGATTGTGTACTCATTGCATTATTTTGCTTGTCTTTTTCTCTACAAAAGAAAACCCATGGAAGAGCATAAATCTGTCTTACACTCCTCAGAATTAGTCTGTTCTTCATTTCCCACTCAAAACGAATTCTGCAGCATTCACAGTAACCAGGCATAAGAGCACACATAAGCAAGATTGCTGTGTCAGATGAGGTATTAGATAAAAGGAGTTCCTGTCTTCATGCAAGGCTCGGTTGAAATAGGAAAAAAAAATATACAAAAACCATAATGTTTGTTATTCTGATTCCAAGATTTGCCTTTGCTTGTCAACATGACTTTCCATTTATGGTTATTAAGGAGTTTATTAGAGTACAAAGATAATGAAGTTTAACTGCAGTGCTGGTCATTGCTTTGGGAACATGGACAGGCACAAGTATAAAGTCACTTTGAAAACTGAGAAGTTACAGGAGGATGCTCCTAAATATATAAATATGCATTAAATTAGATGCACTTCTCAAAGTTACTGGAGGAATTAGAGAAATCCCAGCTCTAGTGTGGCCTGGGAAGATGAGAGGCTGGGGGAACTCAGCCTGAACTTGATTTCTGTGTCATGTTGGTGCCATGGCTGCTGATAGCAGAGTTTGCTGCTGAGCCCCTGCTGCAGACAGGCTCCTTTGTAAAGACACTGGGCCTCAGGATGTCCCAGAGCTCATCCTGCACTCAGGGCCAGTGTTTATCTGTGTCACCAGGGCAGTCAGCCCAGGGGCACACTGAGAAATGGAGCTTCCTTTGCAGTGTACCATGGCTCACCTACAGCTCCTCCTCTGCAGCGTGGAAAAACAGACCCAGGGCGTGCAGATAACCAGGCATTTCACTAATTCTGTGCTTTTATTCCTCAGGCAGAGGATGAATCTCCCCTGTATGTATGAACAATGCAAACACATGCTGATGGTGGCCCGAGAGCTGTCCCGGCTCCAAGTCTCCTACGAGGAGTATCTCTGCATGAAGACCTTGCTTCTCCTCTCTACAAGTAGGTGAACAGCTCAGTACCAAGTTTTGGCTTCTACAGAAGTATCTGGTAGATTTGCAATAGATAGTGTGAGATAAATTTATACAATATGCTGCATGCTGGTTTTTATCCTTAGGTAGGATATGCTGGAGTTAAACAAGTCACAGCTTAGTAAATTCTGTCTGTACTGTCTGAAAGTTGAAAGTGCCGTGTCAAAAATAGTCCTTTTAGACTATACAGGAATAAACTAACCTGAGACAGCATAACTAATGTAAGTGGTTATGTGTAAATAGCTTTTACAGTGTTACTTTTCCTGTCTGTTGCTGTCACTGGGAGCCAGTGACTTTGTTCTCCCCTGCTCCGTGGGGCTGGAGCTCCTGAGGATCTGAGCTCAGCCCAGCTCAGCTGCAGTCCAGGGGCTCACACAGCAAAAAGAGAGAGAGAGAGAAAGTGGGAGTGTGTGTGAGTGTGCTGGGGTGGGTGTGAGCTGGGCACCTCGCTCCTCTCAGCCTCTGTGTCCTGGGAAATCCCATCCCACAGTCACAGGATCCCCAGGGGCTGCTCAGGCAGGGACTGACACATTCCTGTTCCTCCCTGGCACCAGGGCTTTGTTCAGAGCCCTGACAGAAGTGTTTGAAAGGTGGCAAGAGCAGCAGAGCAAGGAAAGATTTGTCAGCGTGCTTTGGTACTTGTGCATCATCCTCATCAGGTGCTTTGGCTTGGAAGGGACCTGAAATGTGATGAAAAGTAAATATTATTAAGTTTATTGCACTGAGGGTGTAAACATTCCTTATCCTTAATGTTGCCAGTGAGTAATAGCATCGATTCTTCTACAGAAATGAGAATTGTTCACCTTGGGCTGTTTCTGGATAGGAGCAGGAGGATTGGGAACCTCACATGTGTGGGCAGGGCAGTGTGAGGGTGCCATGGCCAGTTCCCCCAGTGCCCCACCAGCCTGGCAGTGCCCAGCCCTGCCTCACTGCCAAGCCCAGAACTGGGACAAGGGCTCTTTTCAGAGGAGACTTTGAGCCTCTCATGGCCGTGGGCTTTGTAGGAACTTAAAACTTCCCTGAAACTGCAGATTTCAAACAGTTCCTGTTTGATTCTGAAATCTCTCCCAAAAATTCCTCAAGTGTTTTGGGTGTGGTGTAGGCCAACTCTCTTCACAGGAGCTGGAAATTTCCATGGAGAAATTTCCATGGCAGAAGTGGTGAGGAGGCAGCAGTGGCAGGATTCAGCCCCTCCAGCAGCAGGGCCAGGCAGGAGCTGGCACTGCCCAGAGAGGCCTCTCCACTCCATTTCCAGTGGGAGACAATTTATCTTCATTTTGTTAGACTACATACATTGTGTGAGTGCATCAGGGAACTTGTGCAATTGTATGGCTGAAATTTCTGTAGCTCTTTAATCCACAACTTGATAATTTGAAGTTGTTTCTTGTGTTTCTGTGTTAAGTTTTCCAAGAGAAGGAGAAGGAGTAAAACAGGAATCCCACACAGGTCTAGACTTGCAGCTCACACACAGACGTAGCTCAGAGACCTTTTCCATGTGAAGTATTGAAACAGTTGACAGGTTTCATCTCCTGTGTAGGCAAGGCAGACAAGAGGCTTCACTCCAGGGTCTCTGCAGTGCTGCCAGTGCAGGGAATGTTGGATTTCCTGAGGGAGTTTGCTCTGTGGCCTCTGTCCTCCTGTTGTGCTTTCAGTCACCTTTTTCTCAGCTCTTTCTCTTCTCTGTCTTCAACTCTTTCACTTCCCCAAGGTGATCAGAGGCCTCAAAGGAAGCACCTTCAGGCCCTCTGGAGCTCCATTTGTTGCTCCCTGGCCTTTGGAGGGACCATCCCCATAGGAGGAGAGAGGCCAGGGACCTCACCTGGGTTTGCATCCCCAGGCTGTGGGTTGTGTCCCAGCTCCTCACCTGCCCAGCACAGCCTCAGTGTCCCCCCCCCTGTCCCAGGGGAGCCGTGTCCATGCCCAGAGTCCCCGTGGCTGGTCAGTGTTTGCTGTCCAGTGTGTCACTGCCCTGCCCGGGCCCGTTACCTGATCCATGTCAGGAGGCTCAGGACCAGGTGACATTTCAGGATCCTTTCCAGGCCAGGCTGTCCTGTGATCCTGCCCTTGCTCTTCCCTGGGCATGCAGAATTTTTATGGGACCTTCCTAATGTCAGATTTCCCCAGACCTGGAGAGTACAGGAGCTCCAGCCCTGCTGGTTTTCCATCAAGGAGCTTCTGGGACTGGGTGTTGTTGCCTCCATGGTCCAGTTCCCTTCTCACTGATACTTGGTGGGATATCTTTAGAGTTTGTTTTTTTATTTTATTTTGCAGCAGGCCTGTGCTTTGTGTTCAGCTGGTCTCTGTCCCATCCTGCTCTCTCCTTGTCTCTGGTGTCATTTCAGTCAGTCCAAGTGCTTTTTCTTTTGCTTGTTTTCAGCTTATCACATAATGGTTTGGGTTGGAAGGGACCTTAAAGCTCATCTCATCCCAACCTGGCCTGAAACACTTCCAGGGATCCAGGGGCAGCCACAGCTTCCCTGGGCATCCCCACCCTCACAGGGAACAATTCCATATTTTAACCTAAATTTCCCCTCTCACTTCTCATCCTATCACTGCACCTCCTGATGCAGGTTCCCTCTCCGTGTAACTAATGTAAGAGAACTGAAACCATGTCAGAGCTGAGTTTTGCAGTGTTTAAGGGTTGTGTCCATGTTGCAGTTCCCAAGGAGGGCCTGAAGAGCCAGTCCCTGTTTGAGGAGATCCGCATGACGTACATCAAGGAGCTGGGCAAGGCCATCGTCAAGAGGGAAGGGAACTCCAGCCAGAACTGGCAGCGATTTTATCAACTGACTAAACTGCTGGACTCTATGCATGATGTAAGTCCTGACAGGAATGCTGCAGGCATTCCACACAAATACATTTGGGGCGGGGACACTGAGCTCCTCCAGCTCTTTTTATTTAAAGGGACAAATATTGAGGAGGAGGAGGAGGAGGAGGAGGAGGTCATGCTCCTGTGCTGTCTCACAAAGTGCAAATGGACAGCCCTGAACGTGCTCCTCTCAGGCTGCCTCTGCAGTGCAATCCGCAGCAATTAATTGTAGAATTAATTTCATTTTCAGCCTCTCCCTTTTTAAAAATTGCTTTAAAAAGGAGGAGCTCAGGAACTGTGACTGACTTTGCAGTTGAAGCAGAAATGTGGTGTTTAAAAGCAGTCTCTTATGTCAGAGCCCAAGAAGTGAAGAATTTATGGAATAGTTTGAAATTCCATTAAAACAATGCCTCAGCACTATGTGTGGTGTTAGCAGTGATCTAATTTTGAAGGAATTTCCAATTCAGACTGTCTCCTTTGGCAGTTTAATTCTAATTACACATGTAGCACAAAGCACTGTTTAAGACAAGGGTAACTTTGAGACCTCAAAATTAGTTTTTTTTTCTTGCTACTGTACCAAGCACCTGGAAAGATCTCATTTAGCTTCTCCATGTGTGTGTTATTTATCTGCTGGAATGGGAATTGGAACCAAATCTCCTCAGTGTTTGTAAAGCCTTGCACAGTCTGTTGGTGTGGTTTATATCCCAGTGCCATGGACATTAATTAATGAATTTAATGAGGATTCCTGTGCACGTCTTGCCTGAGCCCCGTGCTGTGGGCAGGAGTTGAGGAGGAGGGAGGTGAATGTTCTCTGAACATCTTCATGTGCAAGTAACTCTTTGTCTTGTCACTCGTAGGTGGTTGAAAATCTTCTGAGCTTTTGCTTCCAGACATTTTTGGATAAATCCATGAGTATTGAGTTCCCAGAAATGTTGGCAGAAATCATCAGCAATCAGATACCAAAATATTCCAATGGAAATATCAAGAAGCTCTTGTTTCATCAGAAGTGACTGCCTTAACACAAAGGGTTGCCTTAAGAAACCGTCACACGATAGCTTTGTTTTGTAAAGAGAAAACCTACAGAACTTGTTCCTTTTGTCCTCGCAGGTGTTTCTTTTGTAATTATGCACTACATGTGGTTTACAGAGGGCCAAGAGTTGGGCTGGAGAAGCAGCGGATTTCTCGCGTTTGTTTGGGAAGGAAATTGGGGAGAAAGGAAAAGGAAAAGATCTCGGGGTTTTGGCAGAAATTTTTTTCTCTCTCCCCTCGTGCACCATCCCTGGATGCATCAAACCACCAGTGACAAGCTCTGAGGCTGTTACAGACATTCTGCTAATTAATTAATTAATTGCTGCAGTTGGCTGGAGACAATTTTTTTTTTTTAGGCTTTTTTTTTTTTTTTAGTCAAGTGTTTTGGATTTTTTTTTTTTTTTTTTTTAAGATAAGGTAGTATTTTGGTTTATGCATGTAACCTGAAGAAAGTTTACAAGTGTATATCAGAAAAGGGAAGTTGTGCCTTTTATAGCTATTACTGTCTGGTTTTAGCAATTTCCTTTAACTTTATATACCGTGAACTCGGCTTGTTCATTTTTTTCTTACATAATTTTTTTGTAATACTTCAAGATGCCTATTGTACAGCTGGTTTTTTAAGGTGGGGCAGCTCGTAGCTTTCCTAAACGACCTCTAGACAGTAAAAATACTCGAGTAGATTCATGTGAACCTGGGTTGGGCTTTTTCTAACCTAATGCTTTCTTTCAACTGGCAAAGTGGCCATAAAAATTGGGCTTTTTCTAAGGGCCAGGGTGGGTGGGGAGAAAACTCTCAAATCTCATTTCAGTAGATCCGGATGAAACAAATCCTTTTGGTACATTGCAAACGTGTCGGATATGCAGATTCACAGAAAATTAACCCAGTCCTAACTGGATGTAAATGAGCAGGTTATTTTATACAATGAAGAAAAAAAAAAAAAAAAAAAGAAAAAAAAAGAAGCCTGATTTTTGCATACGATGCAACAGCCATAACCGCAAAGAGTCACGGGCTGCATTGATGCCAAGAAGATCAGTCCTGACTACCCATCAGGAAATTTTCAGGAAAATATGCATAGCTTCAGAAAAGTTTACTTCTGTGTGGAGAAACTCTTTGTTTTCTATATATATATATATATATATATACACTTCAAGCTGTCATCACACAAGAATTTCTGGAGACCCCCAGGGACAGGGGAGGACGTGCCGAGCGCACCGGGGGCTCTTCTCCCGCAGGATTCCCCAATCCTCCTCTCCGGGGACTTGTCCACGCAGCTGGGACTGGATCCCCCAGCTCCAGACTCGCCTGGTTAGAGACCCAATTCCACCTCTCCACCCTTCACTGAACTGCTCCATCCTCTTTTCCTGGAGAGCAGGAGAGCTCTGCTACTGAGTTCGTGGTCTTAGAGTTGTCCGTCAAACTTTTCTGTCTTTGTAAGGCTGCAGCCCTTCACATTGAATTCCTGGCGTGCCATAAAATTCCCATAATAGGCCTTGTGGATTTCTCCTTGTTGCCATTGATGAGGATATTTTCGACGTTTAGAAGCTGTAGTAGCCTTTTCTACGTGCACCTTAACAATTTTTTTCTGTATCTCAAAACTGAAATATTTACTACGCCACTCTAAAAATTTGATTTTTACTCAAAAAGTGGCCGGATCGTTTGTGTAATAGAAATGAGAAAAAAATCGTCTTGAGAAAAAAAAAAATACAAAAAAACCTAATATATTTTTATATTTAGTTATAGTTTCAAATATGTATAATCGGTATATTCGCTGATCCAAGAGAAAAAAAAAAAAAAAAGGGAAGGGCTACTGCAGCTTTAAAAGCAATTTATTAAATGATTGTAAAATAGCTTGTATAGTGTATAATAAGGATGATTTTTAGATGACAGATTGCTTTATCATGATACATGTAATTATATTTTTTGTAGGGGTCACAGATAACGCTGAGTGTGGAAAGGGCGGCGCGTGGTCGGGCCGGAGGCAGCACCGGGGCTGTCGGTGTTGGGATCCAAAGAAAAGTGCTCTGTTCCCAGGGGGAAACCTGTGCTCCGCGGGTGTTTGTGGGCTTGGGGTGTGTCTATTGAATCACTGTGTAAAATTCCCCTTGGTTTGGGGTGGGATACTCCTATCTGTACGGTCGGGAGCCGCTCCCCAGGCACGGCTGAACCAGACCCCGCTGCAAAACCTGTCACAGCCTCGCTCCCACAGCAAAAACAGCTTCGAAATTGGGCAATAATCCACATCCAGGTGCCAGCAATATGTAAATACAGAGCGTGGGGTGTTCACAGCACATTTCTACATTGAGCAGACCTTGGTTTCCAACTGAAATAGGAAACTCAATTCTCGTCCTTTCTTAAAGCTCTTTTTGAATGTTATACCTATTAAGAAAAAAAAAAAGATCCTATATTCAGTACTTTGGAGTAAAATAGCATCTTTAATAAAAGAAAATAATCGCTCTCTTCTTTGATCTGTAAGGAATATGTACATTTTGTAACAGGTAAAGGTCAGGATTTTAATTGGGACTTCCAGCCCAAGTCATTGGGAATCCTCCCGCGCCCGTTTGTGATACAGATAGGAGTTTGTACTGCTGGGGTTGGGGGGCCCTTGGGCTCGGGGAAATGTGCTCTTACTTTGGAGAATGTTTTATAAATTGCACCCCCAGAGCCCCCGGTGGGAGCCTGGGCACGGCGTGTGCGGGTCGGGGCGCGGGGACCCCAAATTGTCATTTTTTTTTGCCAGCAAAAGCAACTGCAGTGAACTCCAACAGGTGGTGGAGTCGGGGGTTGGAACTGGATGAGCTTTGAGATCCCTTCCAACCCAAACTGTGGGGTTCAGCAATCCCCCCGTGAGTGAACCAGCAGGAGGAGAGGAGAGGAGAGGCTCTCTGCCCCTTGTGTCTGTTTGCCTGTATATTCATTTCTCAGTCTCTGGGTTTAAGGAGAAACAAAAGGAAACTGTGATGTTCAGAGGAAGAATCGTCCTGTACGTGCCGTTCAGTTCAAACCTTCACCGAGTGAGACTCCGTAGGGCTGTAGCCAGCAGCGAGCAGTCCGTGTCCTGTTTTCCGTGGTCCGTGTAGCAGTGGGCAGTCCCTGCACTCTGGATAACGCAGGGAGAACCCGGTGTCGGCCCTTCAGTGCCTTATCACAAAGTGCACGGACCCGCGCGCCCGGCGGGGACAGCTCAGGACTCCAATGGCCTTAGGGGGACACGGGGTGGGCTGGGGACCGGTGCCAATCCATGCTGGAAAATGACCTCGCCATTTCCACAGGGAAAGGAAAGGTCGGGAAAAGGAGGAAAGTGCCTGGATGAAGGTGGGCTGTGGGAGAAACACCCATCAGCCAAAACTTCAGAGAGGGAGGACTTCAGGGACATGACTTAAGAGTGAGATTTTATAAAAGATTGTATTATTATTATTATTATTGTAGCCCTGCAAGTGTTTAAAGCCTGGTGGGACGGGGCTGGAGCAGCCTGGTCTGGTGGAAGGTGTCCCTGCCCTTGGCAGGGGGGAGTTGATGAGTTTTAGGGTCCCTTCCAAGGCTGGGATCCCACGGGGACAGACCAGGCAGGCTCTGCCCTCGTCCCAGGGCTTGCCGAGCCATCGACGTCTCATAGGAACCAAATTTTCCATGAAGGTCGAGGGCCTCTCCAGGCAGAGGCCTCAAAGGCTGGGAGTGTGTGGGAACTCCCCACCTCCAACCCCCTGCCCCCAGCAGAGGCAGCGATGGGTCATTACTCTATTTTGTATATTAAACAGAAAAAAAAAAAAGATATATACTGGGGACAAATCCTATATCATACCAGTGTATGGCATTATTAAGAAAAAAAAAAATCATTATTTTTATCACAGCAATTTTAAACAGCATTAAAAAAAAAACAAAAAAAGAAATTAAACCAGTGACTCCTGTTTAAAAATAAAAGTTGTAGTTTTTTATTCATGCTGAATAATTCTGTAGTAACAAGTCTGTAGTTTTCACCTACTCAGTGAAATGTTGGACTGTAAAAGCTTGTGTGGAATTGTTGAACATTTATTTTTTCATTTAAATTTGCTGTTCTGGTAATACAAAGCCACACATCTGTACAGAAGTTGCAGTAAATGTGAGCCATTTACAGCAATGCCGAATAATGGACAGAAACCATATAATAAAATTCTGCTTTTTTCATTAAATGGCTCCAAAATGCCTTTGTGGAGTTTTTGTTGTGGTCCTGGAGAGGGTTGGGTCTGACATGGCAGGGGAGGGTCTCTATGAGTTTAATGTCCCTTCCAACCTCAATCCCTGTTTAATTCTATGATTTTAAATGTATTTTGTCACTGCAGTGGTTCCCAACTGTCTGATACTCACCAGAGTGTGATAAAAGCTCCAAACATCAGTGATAGAGGGAAATAAAATGTCCTGAGCAGCCTTGGGGCTCCCCAGGTTGGGTTGGGACAGAAATCCTGGGCAGGGATGAGTGGTGGGGCTGGGCTGCCCTGGGGTCCTGAGCAGGGACAGGATTGAACCCTAAAAACTAATAGAAAATAGATAACATATATAAAATTATCTATTATACAATATATTATGTATTATATATTTATATATATGTATATATATATATAGAGAGAGAGAGAGAGTATATTTTCAGGTTCACCAATAATTGAAGTTATCAGTAACCCTGGTAAGGAAATGCACCTTAAGGACTTTGTAAAAACCCAGCAGTGCTGAACAAGCCTCTCTCTGGTGTGAAGATGCCGCACTTGGCTTCACAAAGTCTCAGCCCTGGAACAGAAGATGCTGCAGTGAAGCTCCTTCCCTGCCATGTGGCCCTTGGAGTTTTTGGTGTTTCCAGCCCTGGTTTTCCCCCAGCACAGCTCAGCCTCCCCCGAGCCAGGGAGCTGCGTGCTGTCATAAAATCCCATTTAACTGCAGCAGAAAAGGCCGAGTTCCCAGCAGGGAATGATTTCTTTGAATTGTTTGCAATTAAAACAAAGCTTACATAAATTTCCCTTTGGTAATTCCCAAGCTGGACGGGGTCAGAGGCAAGGCAGGGATGGGGTTTACGATAACCACGTTTGTTTGGGCAGCAGTTATGGAAAGATGCTTTAAGGAGAGCCATCAGAGCCTCAGATAAAGAACTGCTCAGTGGTTCACGGCCTCCAGCTCATGGTCAGTGCACCAAGGGCTCAGTGTGGTCACATTCCACCCAAAATCCCCTTGGTGCAGTTCCATTTACAAAAGTATTGATGTCAAAGCATCTGTGGCCCAGGGTCTGATTCCTTACAGGATTTCTGTCCCTTCCTTGGCCCTGGGGTGGGTTGGGACACACGGGCTGCTGCCTCCCTCACCTGCCACCTCCTTTTGCTCTTAATTTCCTTTCTTGGGCTCTGTCCTGAGTTTCCAAGAAATGCGGGTGAAGCCCAGCATGGGATTGCAGTTCATGATTCCTGTTGTGTTCACATTATCCCAGTAAAACGGTGGCATTTCAGACTGGTTAGGAGAAGATGCCATTAAATGCCATTTTTACAGCTCTGACATTTGAGCTGTGGAGTTGGTGTTTGGCCCTGGGATGGTCCCCAGTGGGCTGGTTTGTCCCTGCCCGTGTCCCCTCTGCAGCCTGGGCTCGTGTTGAGCTCTTGGGCCACGTCAGGCACAAATTCTGGGGTTTTACAGAATAAAGGCCCCTTGGCTCTGTGTTCCTGGGTATCCCAAAGGGGCTTCCAGATGCTCTTGTGAAGCTCCTGCCAGGGTCCTGCAAGTTTGGTGCATTTCCTTACCAGGGTCACTGATAATTTCAATTATTGGTGAAAATATACTATATATAAAATACTATATATATATACTATGTATATACACACTATAATATATACTATACATATACTATAGTATAGTATATAGTATAGTATATAGTATAATATATACTATAATATACTATATATAAAATACTATATATATAAAAATATATAATGCATAATATATTGGGTAATACATAATAGATATTTTATATGTTATCTATTTTCTATTATCTACTTTTTATTATCTATTATATATTACATATTATATATATTACAGAGTATATAATATATATTATATATTATATTATATATTATATATTACATAGTATAGAGTATGTGGACATTTCAAAATTAAAACCTGTAAATATTGAACTTGCCAATATGTTATGTATTTTCTATTATCTACTTTCTATTTTCTATTACATATTTTCTATTATATATTTTCTATTTTCTATTTTCTATATTATATATTATACATTATATATAGCATATATATTATATATATTATATATATTATATATTATATATGTTATATATTATATGTTACATATTATATATTATATATTATATATTATATATTATATATTATATATTATATATTACATAGTATATGGATATTTCAAAATTAAAACCTGTAAACATTGAACTTGCCAAAGCCTGGCTGGAGGAGCAGCACGGAGAGGAACCATCAGAAAAGGGAGTTCACTGATGTGCAGTGCCCGGGCCCAAGGCTCAGCTGATAAAATCCGACCTGGAGGAAGGGTGGCAGTAAATGGCCTTATCCAATCCATCACTGGCCTGGCACAGCTCCAGAGCACAATTAAGGATTCTCTCTGAGGTCACAACAGGGAACCTTAGGTTAAAAAAATAACAAGTGAGTGGAATCCGTCTAATTGTGGGATCTGTTGATTCGAGATGAAACCACATGAAAAAAATGGTTGGGGCAGAAGTGCTGAGGCAGCACCAGGTGTGGGCAGTAACTGTGCTCCTGGTGCAGGGGGACAGGACAGGACAGGACAGGACAGGGTGACACTTCTGCTGAGAAGAGTGACCTGAGCCGGGCAGGGGCTCGGGGATGTCCCCAGGGAGAGGAAATCACCTGCAGGGATGGGACACAGGGACAGGCAGTGACACAGCTCAGGGACTGTCCCTGCCCTCCTGTCACCCTGGGCTCCTCCTGCCTTGGCCCCAGCACAGCCCTCTCTGGGCTCCTGCAAAGAGCAAATCCACAATCAAACCCCAGCACTTTTAATTCCTCATTTCTCCCCTGCCCTTTCCTTTTTTTTAGGCAGAGTTTCTGCAGCTCACACGGGTTCCTACCCCGGACAAACACAGCGCTGGCCTGTGAGCCTCAAACTCTGCAACCACTAAAAATAATTCTTAAAAATCCACTCAGCCCAGCAAGTCCAGGGGACCCGGGGGATGTTCCAGGAGATCCGGGGGATGTTCCAGGGGACCAGGGGGATGTTCCAGGAGGGATAATTCCAGAGGACCAGGGGGATGCTCCAAAGGACCCGGGGGATGCTCCAGGAGGGATATTCCAGGGGACCCGGGGGATATTCCAGGGGACCAGGGGGATGCTCCAGGGGACCCGGGGATGTGTCACAGCCTCCCCTCCTCACTCAGCCCTGCCCAGGCAGGGACAGCTCGGGGGGCTCCTGCTGCCCCCTCTCCTCCCCCGGGCCGCTGGATTTGCTGAGCATAATGGGGCTGAAACAGCTCAAAGCTGGTCGGGCTAAATATATCCCCGTTGCTGGGGAAATAAATAATAAACAGCGGCGCGATGGGGAGGGCGCCCAGCCACCATTGGCCCTGCCCGGGGCGGCCCCTGCAGAGCTCCAGGTACCGCCGGGGACACAAAACACAACAAAAAACACACAGAAACAGCACCGGGGCCTCGACAAACTGCCGGTCAGAGCAAAACTTGGGAAAAAATAGCCGGCAGTGAAATGGGGGCAAAGGCGGCAGGTGCATCTCCCAGACTGGGAAATGTTTAGGAAAGATAATGGGGGCGACAAAGTTAATGAGAGTTAGAAAGGGATAAAGCGTCTCCAGGATCTGGGGAGTGGGGAAAGGTGAGCGGGTAGACAGGGGGCTGCTCCATCCCCTGTCCCTCCCTGTCCATCCCTGCCCATCCCCTGTCCCTCCCTGTACATCCCCTGTCCACCTCTGTCCATCCCCTGTCCCTCCCTGTCCATCCCCTGTCCATCCCCTGTCCCTCCCTGTCCCTCCCCGTCCCTCCCTGCCCATCCCCATCCCTCCCTGTCCATCCCCTGTCCCTCCCTGTCCCTCCCCGTCCATCCCTGCCCATCCCTGCCCATCTCTGTCCCCTGAGTGGGTTCATCCCTGGGTGCAGCAGAGGTGGCACTGTCACTGTCCCTGTGAGGTGACACTGAGTGTCACTGCAGTGTCACAAGCCCAGCTGCCCCTGGCTGGGGTAACCCGGGTCAGGACGAGCTGGTTTGCCCTGGGAAAAGCTCCTTTGGCTGCCAGGACACGGTGCCATGGGCTGGGAATGGGCACTGACCTGTGTGACCCTGGGGAGGGGCTTTGGGCAGGGCATGGACAGGGGGAATGGCCTCTCACTGACCGAGGGAAGGGTTAAATGGGGTATTGGGAAAAAATCCTTCCCTGGGAGGGTGGGCAGGGCCTGGCACAGGTGCCCAGAGCAGCCCTTGGATCCCTGGAATTGCCCCAGGCCAGGTTGGACAGGGGATGGAGCAGCCTGGGACAGTGGGAGGTGTCCCTGCCATGGCAGGGGTGGCACTGGGTGGGATTTAAGCCCTTTCCAACCCCCCGTGCCAGGGAAATGCTCACCCCAGTGGTACCTTCACCACCAGCCACATTCCAGCCCTTCTGGGCTCATCCCTGGAGCCTCCCCCACCACCTGCCCCTCCTGCTCTGCTCTTCACCCACAGGTGGCTGCAAACAGAAGCTCTGAGCAACCTGCAGATGTTTAATTCTCTGCTTGCCCGGGGTAACAGTGGATGCTGGGGCAGGGCAGGCCTGGGGGAGCTGTGGGGGGCTCCCAGAGAGATGGGGACACAGCAGGGACACAGAAATGTCCCTGTGGAGACGGGATTGCTCCAGCTCCCCCCAGTCCCAGCTCCAGCCCTGCTCTGCCATCCCTAATCCGGGCCAGGCCGGTCTCCGGGGCACCCGCCTGCTGCACCTTTTCCCCTTCCTGTGTGCGTCAGTGAGTTTAGAGCCCAGGTGTGATTTTCTAGACCCTTTTGTCTGAGGTTTAGAAGCAGAATAAGCTTCATTAGCAGGAGGGAGGATTTACAATAAGTAATAGGTAGGTGCTACCTGGTGAACTGTCAGCATCGTGCTAAATTACCAGCTGAGCCTGTCTGCAAACAATCAGCTGCTCACCCAGAGAACACAGCTTTAAATGGCTATTTCTTAAAAAACCTTTGCTTTGAATCGTTATTTCCCAAAAGCTAAAAATCTGCATTAGCCCAAATGGACAAAGTATAATTGCTTTGAGGTTTGTGGTTCGGGAGGAATTTTAAACCACCACATACTCACTGATGTGTCCCTCCATTCCCAGCTCTGGCTCTGTACAGGTGATTCTCCCTCAGCTACTCCTGATCCATCCCTGGTGTCCATGGACCAGCCTTTGGCCTCTTCTCCAGCATCAGGACAAGAGGAAAAGGCCTCAAGCATCCAGGCCAACCCCAACTGCAAACCAAATCCAACCCAACCCAACACCAAACCCAACACCAAACCCAACCCAACAAATCCAACCACAACCTGACCCAATCCCAGAACAAACCCAAATTCAGCCACAACCCAACACCAAACCCAACCCAACCAACACCAAACCCAACACCAAACCCAACCCAACCAACACCAAGCCCAGCCCAACCAACACCAAACCCAGCCCAACCCAACCCCAAACCCACCCCAATTAATCCAGCTGCCACCAAACCCAAACCAAACTCACGGTGCCCTTGTGGACCATCAGCCACCGATGTGAATCATGGCAGGGCTGCACCAAGAGACTCCTCTGGTGTCACCTCCAACAGACACCATTGCACCATCTCTTTTTTTTTTTTGTTTAATGCCCACAGTGACTGCCCAGGGGCTGCAGGAGAGGCTCTGCCCATCAGCAGCATCACCACCCAGCTTTAGTTTCATTTTGACTGATGATTTTAATATTAAGCATCAAATGCTGTGTCAGGCTGGTTTAAAAATATATATATATATTTCCTATCTTTAATTTCTCTTGGAATAAACCAGTGTTTACTACAGTATTAAAGCTGGCCCAAAATGGGAACATTTAGTAAGCGTTCCAGACAAGTTTTTTCTTTTTGGAAAATTTTAATTAAAAAAAAAAAATACTCCACTGGCTCTCCTGTAAGAGCAATAACTTCTGCCTCGGTTTGATTTCCTTTCCTCCAGGAGACATCTTGTAAATACATCTGCGTGGGACTTTTGTTCCCAGAAACTCTCTGGGTAGCACATCCAAAAGCTCCCAAATGCCTCTGAAAAGGAATTTACTCGGGTCTAGGAGTATCCAAGGAGCCGAGGGGGGACCAGCACGGAAAGGTTTTGTGGGGACACAGTGCTGGTGCTCACACAGCATTGCTAAGCAGGTCCCTAAATACCCTGACCCCAAATAAAGGCTTTTGGAGGGGATTTTGGCAGGTTTGCAGTTCCCATTCATCCCCAGCCCTCGCTCTGCTCCAGCAGCATCCCGGGAAGGCAGGAGGGAGTGGTTTGGGACAGGACAGTGACAAACACAAATACATAGTGCTGACAGATGAAATATTAAGTTTTTTTTTTCTCTAAAATCCTTTCCATTAGCCCTCCCCATCCCTGTCCCACCCCCAGGGCTCTCACAGACCTGCCCCAGGCAGGGGCAGCCCCAGGTCCCAGCACAGCCACGGAGCGATGCCGGGGCTGGATAAAGCCTGGCCTCATCCTAAGCCAAGGCTGGACACAGCCCAGCCCCAGCTGATGCCAGGGCTGGATAAAGCCTGGCCTCATCCTTTGCCTTCAGGAAAGCCAAGAAATAGCACAAAAGTTGGCTATAAAATCCAAGGATGGAGATGAAGCAGCAATGTGCTGAGGAAACACCAATTTTATCCCTACAAACCTCTTCATCCAACACCTCAGAGCAGAGACCACGAGGCAGTTTGGGGACTTCACCCCTGCCCAAACCATCCCAGCCATGTGAGGGGCCCAGAGTGTTCCCCAGGGGATCAGAGTGTCGTGGAGAGGGTGTGATCCCATGGGAATGAGCTGTGCCACCCACCCTGGAAAGCAGGAAAAAAAAAAGATCGCCTTTTTCCTCTTTTTTTTTTTTTTTTTTCCCCAAGACAAAAGCCCAGGAAGTTTAATTACTGTGGACAAACACGTGAAGAGGGCTGAAATTTCAGCTCCCTCCTCTCTCAGTGACACCAGGAGGTGAAGGAAGCAGCAGCTCCAGGCTGGGGTTGGGGGCTTTGGAGCCTCTCAATGACCGGCTTCAAATGTCCTTCGCTTCTCTCCTTACAGCTCTTCTAAAAATATCAAATATAGATCTTTTCCTCATAATATTTTAAGATACTCTATTTATACATTAATCCTTTCAAAAATAAAAAGTGACACATAGAGCAATTCAGTCACTCAGAGTCTTTAAAACTGTTACAAAAAGCCACGAACATCCATCCCCCAGCGCCGCGGGCTGGGGGTTCTTTTGAGACTTTCTTTTTATAAAATATGATTCCAGCTCTGAAAATCCCAGCTCTGCAGCCAAACAGGGCTCCTTCTCCCATCCTGCCCCTTCCAAAGGGTCTGGAATGATGAGGGGTTTGCACATTGGCCCTGCCAAGCCCTGGAGGTGTGTCCATGCACAGCCCCATCCCGGCCACACCAACAGCAAATTGGAAAAAATTCACCTGGCACAACCAGCACTGCACAGACTTGGCACAGAGGAGGAGGAGGAGGCTGCAAGCAAAGGGGAGGCCTGAAAAACAAGGCTGGAGGAGAGGCAGAGGCAGCTCCAGCAGGGCACATCAGCAGCCCTGGATGTGTCTGTACAGGGGGATTTGGGGAAGGGGAGGTACCAAACAGCCAAACAACAGCGCTGGGGGCTTGTCTGGGGCTGCTCACCTCGCACAGGCTGAGGGTTACCCCACAAAAATCAAAACCCTGGAGATAAAAGAGTTGAGTTTGAGAGGTTTGGTCCAACACATCCTCTCTCCAACCAGCAGGAGCTGCCCAGCCCTGCAGAGCCCACCCGGGGCTCGCAGGCACAGGGGGGACACCCCAGGGCAGCTCAGCCCCCACAGCTCGGGGTGCTGAGAGCACCAGGGAAGGCTCTGGGAGCACAGGAGTCCTCCTCAGTGGGACCTTGGGCTTCCTGATGCCCTGCAGGGAATCCTGGCCTTGGTGCCATTCCCGGCCTTCAGCTCAGCCCCTCGGAGCACTCAGAGCACTCAGCACTCCCCTGGATGCTGTTCCATGGTTGGGATGTGGCCTTGGAGCACACCCAGCTCGGGGCTGGGGGGGTCTGTCCGTGTCCCCAGGAGCAGGAGGAGAGGCAGGTCTGGTCCACACAAACATCCAGCAGCACAGGGCTCAGGGCTCAGGGCTCAGGGCTGTGCTCACCCCGGGCACACAGGGGCCTGCAGGACTCCCCATGGATACCATGGAACGCTCAGCAGTGGCTCTGGGCACCCCACAGTTATAGGAACTCCACGTAGTTCTCGGGGATCAGTCCTGTCTTGCCGTTGAGGGTCCCCTCCAGCCAGCCGGGCTCCTGGGATGGGTGAACTGCAGAGACAGGGAAGGGCACGTCACACCTTTGATTTGCATTGGTTTTTTTAATAAAGGAAATGAACAGAGTTAGTTCCTGCTGACCCAAACCATCCTGTGATTCTGTGAACACACCAAGGCATGAAGGGCTCTGTCCCTGCCTGCTCCCTGTGGGACTCCCTGGACTTCCCTTCACCCACTGCAGGCTCCAAATGTGAGCTGTAGGCTCCAAATACTCCCTGGGGCTGCTGGGCTGAGGGAAGTGAAGTATTTGGGGTAAAAACAGGAGCTCAAAACTTCCTCCAGATTTGAGCTGAGACCTCTTGGAGGTTGGAGAGAAGGTGGTTAACTCCACCACATGGTAACTCTGCACATCCCGCCTTGGCCTGGGCCCAGGCTGGGAGGGAAATTGCATTAGGGAACAATCCCAGCGGGAAAGCAAACCCTGCAACCTGATTGTGTGCAACCAGAAACCTGATCAGTCCTCAAAAGCCTTTCTTTATTCAATCAACTCCCAAAAATTCGCTGATTCTGCAGGAGGCAGGCCAGGGTTACGCCTGCAGGCAGAGGAATATCCCCCTCCCACCATAACGGGGGGAAGCCAGTGCTCCAGAGCTCCTGGAGCTCCCTGGGCTCCTGTCACCTTTCAGGGCTGCCCTCAGTCCCTCATTCTGTGTCTGGGCTCAGCTGCAAAAGGCACCAGTTGAGCTGGAGCTCTCCCAGTCCCCTGTGGGTGTTGCTCCCTGTTGCAGCCCCAAACCCTGGCTGGATCAGGCAGCTGCTCAGCCTTGTGCAGCCCCAGGGAAGCTCAAAGTCAAACCAGGACCTGGCTCCAAGTCTTGCCTTTGCTGGGGTTTGTAAAGCCCCTTGATCACAGCAAGATCCCCCCAAGCCAGGCTGGTCCCACCTCAGGTTCTCCAGCCAACGTGAGCCCTGGCTGCACTGCCGAGTGACTGGAACACGCTGTGTACTTTTTCCCTTGAATAATCCATTGATTTTTATCAGCAAACATAATGTATTTAATTCAAACTTGTTCCCCTCCTAGCTGCTCTGATTCCCACGGGCCCTCAGAGGGGAGACCATGTTTATTTATTAGATGACTATGGAGCTGCTTTGGAGAAGGATTGTCTTTAATTCACATGTATTCATTCTCCTCCCCTTTCTGCTGTGTTCGCCTTTATATCCCAGGGCAAAACCAGTGCCTGTGGTAGCAGCCTCCCAAATGACAATGCTTAACATTTAAAAGCCAAGAATGACTTGGAAAGCAGCAAAAAGTTTTGTGTTCACACTGGGATTATAACTAAGCCAGAGCTGCTCAGTTCCACAAGGCACAAACTCTCGGTGCAGGAAACACCAAATCCGTGTTCATTAACATGGTCTGAGTGAGCAAAGCCCACCTGCTCCAGCACTCACATCCAGAGGGGGGGAAAAAAAAAGCACATGTGACTTTCCCATCTCCTGCACAAAACATTACAGCAACATTACCCAGAGTATTTCTGGTGCTGATACCTGGAATCTAATCTCCCCTTCGCAGAACCCCTCTGGGAACGGCTCTGTGTGTGTGGCAAACACTGGGGCAAGGCACAGCTCTGCCTTACACCCAGAGGGGTCTGGAGGCACAGAGGGCTGTGCAGGGCCCCCCCAGGCTGTGAGGCAGGCAGGGGGCAGAGCTGGCTGTGCCCTGAGCAGATCACAGCCCAGCATTTACTCACTCACCATTATCGAAGACGGTGCCGGCAGTGAAGGAGAGTTCAGAGTCGTGCTCAGCCTTGCAGGCGTAGAGTGCACGGGCCTTGCGCAGGGGGGAGCTGCAAGAGAGGCCACAGAGGGTGGGCACAGAGCCCCCCACACCCCTCTGGGGGGCTGTGGGGCTCATGGGGGGGCTGCTGATCTGCTGGGCTCCTCCTGTGCTGCCCAGAGACAGCAGCAGAGGCTGAAGGCTCTCGGGGATGAGGTTTCACCATGATGCCAATCCCAGTTGGCACCACCTGGACTAGAGCCCACACTGGTGCCCAGACAGCACCAGCCCAAGCCAGGACAGCTCCAGGCTCCAGGATTCTGTATCTGAGGGGCCACCACTGACCAGAGGTGGGCACAGAGCAAAGTGGCAGCAGGTGCTGGACTGGCCCCACTCTGCCAAACCCATCCAAGTGCAGCTGCAACCACAAGGAGAATTTGACAGGGAAGAATTAGCACTTTTGGAAGGTTATTTCAAAAGAAGAAAGGCAAGCAGGTCCATGAAGAGTTTGCTGCACCTCTTTAGAGCCTGTACATGAAGGTAAAAAAGATTTAACAGCCGTTAGATTCTGCTCGAAGTGTCAGCGTGCCCACGCTGCAGGGGAGGGAAATGGAGCAGGGAGAGCCAGGAATGGAGCAAACTGCTGGCAGAGAGCAGAAAATGAGGGACCTCAGGGCTCCCCAGGCACAGCACAGGCACACGGAGCTGCACCTGGAGTTCCCACCCATCCCTCCCAGCTTTGGGCTGGAGCAGGGCTGGTGGAAGGCTGTGACACTGCCAGGCTGTGGTGACAGTGACAGTGACAGCGACAGCCCAGGGTGGCCCTGGCCCCTGGAGCAGCCACATCCAGCACTGCTGCTGAGCTGTGACATGGCCAAGGAAGTGATAAAGTGCCCTCAGGAGCTGCTGGGGTGGGGAACAAGGTGTCACCATTTCAGATCAGTGTTTTACCACTTTTTATCTTTCTGAGGACCTGAGGTTCCCCTGAGTTCCCTGGACAAGCCCAGGGAAGCAGCAACACTTCAGGGCAAGAGCAATTCCCCTTCACACCAAACGCAGGTGCTGGGAATGGCTTTGCTGCAAAGAGAGCCCCAGAACGGAGACCTCTCCTCTCCAAATTCCAGCTGCCTGACACGAGCAGTTCCCAAACACTTAAAAAGCAGGATGGGCAAACAATCCTCCCACTCCAGAGGGTCCTTCACTGCCGGGGAGGCACCGCTCACCTGGAGTGCTTGAGACCATCAGATGAGAACCAGGAGGGATTTTCAGGCTCACAGTGCACAATGGCATCTCTGGTGCCAAGGGTACAGCCTTGGGCAGTGCCTGCTCTGGTGCCAGGCACCCCAGGGGGACCCCAGGGGCTGGCACACAGCTCAGCTGCTCCAGGAGCTGCTGGGAATCCTGCACTGGGTCATTGCAGCTCCCAGGAATGATTTCCTCCAGCAAAGCCCAAGGATCTTTATCCTGGGCACAGAGCAGCCTGTGCCACCCTGTGTCCATCACCCTCCTGGGATCCCAGACGAGGCTGTGGGCAGAAAACCAGGGATGGCAGAGCTCTCCAAAGGCTCTTTACTCCTCTCAGTGCACTCCTTACCTGTAGCAGGGCAGAGCAAAGCCAGCAGGAGCTGAGCTGAGCCCAGCAGTGACACTGAGCACAGCTCCTGCTCCCCTGACCCTGAAAGCTCCAGCCAGGGCTCAAGGTGTCCCAAAAGGGGCTCTCCTGGGGCAGGAGGTTTGAAAGCTCCCCTCTTGCTGAGTGCAGACAGCTGTGCTGGGTGGGTTCGAGCAGGATGCCACGGGAAAGGGAAGTGAAGTGGGGGGGAAAACCAGGGAAATTAAACAGAAATAGCAAAAGCAACAAAAAGCCAAGCGAATTGTGCAACAGACCTGATGGGGGATGAGTCGCTGGACGTAGAGGAGGTGGGCATAGGGCTCGATGGTGCAGAGAACATGGGCCAGGATGGTGACAGGGGTGACGTTGGGCTTGGATTCTGAGGGCTGCAAGACATAACCAGAGACCTTATCAACGTGCAACCACAGCAACAAACAGCAACCCAGAGACACGGAGACGACAGCCGACGATAGCGAGTGCCTTGGGAATATTCCCAGCATGAGACACAGCCAGGAAATGAAGTGCCAAGGCCTTGGGAAGTGTTTCAAGGCTGGATCTGCATTTGTCTGGACAACAAGAGATGGATCTTCCAATTAACACCCTCCCTCCATTGCCCCATCCGTGGCACCTGGCACCCTCTGTGTGCCCAGGGTCTGTGCTGGCAGCACGGCCACTTACCTGCCTCGTGCTCCTCCAGGGCTCCCAGAAATAGCTGCTGGTATTTCTGGATGTTAATGATGCCTGTGAGCAGCCTCCACCCCCCTCTGTCTGTCACTTGTGGCGCTCGTACATTCAGCGTATAAAAATGTCATTGATTTTGTTTTCCATGTTTGACATCCCCTTTTCCCCCTTGTGCTGATTCCTGAAGCCAACTGGAGCTGAACACAGTTACTGAACTGGTAATTGCACACAGAAGGTTTTGGGTCCTTCCAAACTGTTTGATTCAGGTCATTCTAAGATTCACCAAAAAGCAATTACAGCACTAAAATACCAGTTTGACTCTTGATCCATTTACTGCTTCTCTGCTGAGCAACTCACTGGCAATCCCTATCCAGTTCAGATTAGAAACTCCATCCCTGATCAAACACCAGAAATCCCTCTCCACACTGCAAATGCCTCTGTAAAAACAAGAAGTTTTGTAAAAGCCTCATGACTTATGTTTTTTTCCTTGAGAGAAGGACAGTAGCTCTGATCACACAGGTCTGTGCTGAGGTGGGGACAGGGAACAACCCCCAGGGTGTTCTTATCCCTCAGCTGGGACCTTCTGGAGTAGAGGGAAGGGATTGAGGGAATGGTGGCTCCAGAATATGTTGAGAATCTCACCCCTACAGGAGCTCAGACCAGCGTTTAACCTTCCCCAGTGTCCTCTGGTGCCACCACAGGGGATATTTATGACATGGATGTTTTCCCCTTGGAAATTGGACCATCTCTGCTTAAGGCCAAACTCTTGGCTGGACTCCTTGCAGAAGCTGTGTCACTGGATTCAACAGACACTGATTAATTCCCTCTGAAATTACAGGCAACACCTTTATTATGTCAGAAGATTACACACGTAGAGAAATGGGATACAGCAGTGAATGACTTCACCAGAGGCTGGAGAACAGGGAATGTCATCAGGCAGGCTACCAACAAGACCCTCAAAACGCTCTGCTAATAGTCATCACCATTTAAAAACAATCCTTTAGCATTTCTATCATCAAAACCATCCATCCTTTGAAAAATGAGTTTTCCATAGTCTTTACCAAACCTGACAGCCATTGGTACTTACCAGATACTCCATCTATTCCCACGCCCAAACAGGAGCTGCTACCAAGGTCACCAAGTCAACCCAATGTGTCCAAATGAACCCTCTGAGTATAAGTTGTTTCAAAGAGATGGTCTAGCAATTCCCTTCCCCAAGAGAAGCCTGGCCAAGGTGGGACATGGAGGGGCTGGGGACCAAAATGTGGCTGAGCCTGTCCTGCAGAGGGTGGCCACCAACACATGGCACTGGGTGTGCCAGGGATGAGGTGACCACTGGGACATGGCACTGGGTGTGCCAGCACTGGGATGGCCACTGGGACATGGCGCTGGGTGTGCCAGGGATGAGGTGACCACTGGGACATGGCACTGGGTGTGCCAGCACTGGGATGGCCACTGGGACATGGCACTGGGTGTGCCGGCATTGGAGTGGCCACTGACCCTGGTCCTCTCCACTGCACAAAGCAATGAAAATCCAATGGCACAAGGCTCCAGGGCTGGAAATTGCTACTGCACTTTTTGAGATGAAATCACGTCAGAAGAATGCAGCTCTCATTGCTCCTCGCGTCGCTCTGTCATCGCTCCACAACTGCCAGCCTGCTCTGCTCATGACAGCAGGGAATGCAACCAGCAGGATTCTCAGAGTTATCAGGGAAAAAAGCCTGAAAGAGCCACCTCTCGGGCCAGCCTCTGCCTAAGAAGTTATCACTAATTTAGAGCAGGATTTTGGTGTGTCTTTGGATCCTTGGTGGCACAGGAAACACTCTGTGCCCAGCAAAGGAGATCAGCATGGTCCTGTGGTGACTGAGCTGCTCCCCAAGTCCTTCCAGAACATTTCCTCAAGCAGAACCCATGGGTAGCTCAGGACCCATCTGAGCTGCTCCCCAGCACTGACAGACCGTGGGCTGTGATGGGTATGGAGGGTTCACCTCCCTCCCATGGAATACAGGTATTTATTTTCATGCTGCTGCTGGAGTATCACCCTCCTGAGCTTATGTGAGTGCCAGACCCGAGTCCTGCCTTGCTGGAGGTGTCAGTGCCCATGAGGGAACGGGCTATCCCGAGGTCTCTGGCGTTTCAGAAAACAGTTTTCTTGTAGGATCCAATTCCTTTTGTTTCTCACAAAAAGAGCAGAGGTGGTGAGAGGCTGGGGGGAAGTTCTGGCTGCTGCCTGCAGGCAGCAAGTGTCAGCTGGATGGTTTTTTTTCCTTCTTCTTACTCGGGAGGGCTCTTCCTGTTGGGTGCACAGTGGAAACAAAACAG
Source organism: Zosterops lateralis (assembly GCF_965231275.1). Classification (NCBI taxonomy): domain Eukaryota; kingdom Metazoa; phylum Chordata; class Aves; order Passeriformes; family Zosteropidae; genus Zosterops; species Zosterops lateralis. The sequence continues at coordinate 17,799,295 of NC_139774.1, read as the reverse complement.
AGAAAATTGCTAAGAACCAAAACCATCAGAAGCAGGAAAAAGAGAAATGGCTCAAATTAGAGTCTTCCAAAGTGAGAATGGACCTTTCCCCAGCAGAAGCAGCAGGAGGAACTCCACGAGTCTGTGGCCCAAGGTATCCTGAGGCTCTTGCCCTTCCTGCTGGTCCAGCTGCACCTTGGAAGCAGCAGCTGAGATTGCACAGGGAGGGAGCACTGCTGGGCATGGGCAGGGCCACCTGCACCTTCCACTCCATGTGTCCCTCCAGCAATCCCACTCTTCCAGCAAACACAGCACTTGGAAACGAATTTAGGAGCCAAATCCTCCTCCCTGCCTCCCGTGTCGGCTGCACACGCTGCCTTTCCCATGCAGATGTTCAGTTTGCTGCCCAAACACGTGAAAAAAAAAAAAAAAAAAAAAGGCAGAAACTCTTGTTTCAAGACTCTGCTGGAGTTGCTGGAGCTAAAAAAATTTTTTTTGTGTGATCTCTTCTCCTAACCTGCCTCTTTCATTCCTTTTCCCGTGCCCAGGCTGCCTCTGGCTCTCCTCACCCAGCTCAGCCCCTGAGGCGTGTGCAGCTCTCAGAGCCCCTCTCTGCAGGTCTCCTCTCAGACAACTCCTGCTGCTTTGTTCTCCTGGCCGAGAGGACATCGGCTCCACTTCAAACATGTTTACAACTTGTTTATTTTTTTGTGGAACTCGGGGCTATTTCTGCCACGGCACATCTCCCAGCCATGGATGGGCAGAGCCCACTGATGCATTCCAGCCCTTTCATGAAATCACCTCAAGAACAAACAACAATATTCCCACTCTGACATGATCAGTACCTGACTGCAGCAAAACACATCAAGGACCACCCGGCCCTTTGCTCCCTGATCTATTCCTAGCTGCAGAACATCAGGTTCTTCTCAAAGGTAACAAGAAAAAAAAGACAATTACAGCTTTATGTAATGCCAGAGCACTTCAGCTCTGCCGAAACAAGGACAAAAGTGCAGCTCACCAGCAGCCATGGCTCTGTTGCCTCAATGAAATGGGAGGCAGCCTGGGTTGGGGAAGCTCACGGAGCTCAAGCAGCAGGTCCTAGCAAAGCTTGGAGTGATGGATGGGCTCTAGGAAGCAGCTCCTGGGCACTGGCAGCACCACCCCAGACCTGACCAGCCCACAGGGCTCCAGTCTGGCAGGGCTCTTCCTGTGCTTGGTGCTTTACATGCAAGAAAAATGATGTTAAGCTCTCTGCAGTGTTGCTCTCTCAGGAGTAATGTTGCTGCAAGCTCGTTTGGGCAGAAAAAAATGACACGTTTAAAGAAATAAGCAGCTAAAATGGCCTGTGGTCAGCATCACTTGACTAAACTGGTCCAAAAAAATCTCAAATTCTTCAGTACAGACCTTCCCCACATTTCCATTTACCAGTTTCTCATCTCCATCAGCACAGATTTCAGGCTCTTCTTCCCAACAACACGGACGTGTCCCTCTGTAATCCTGATGACACCCAGCACATGGGTTTGTCTTGTCACTTGGCTGCTTGGCTGATTTCCCACGTGTGGGAATATTTCCCTGCTTTAGTCATTTCATAAACCATCTAAAAGCTTTTTCCAGTTGAATGAGAGAGCCCGGGCTGAGGTCTGACTCTGGGGAGGAGGGCTGGAGCTGCTGTCCCACGTTCCCAGCGCAGACGGATGGTGCTCGATGGTGCAGAGGGAGGAGATGACAGGCCTGCTTTGGTAACAGAATTCTGGCACGGAGCTCAGAGCCTGCTGCAAAGGCTGGAGACAGTGAGGGAGTGAGCAGAGAGTCAGCAGTGGGTGAGTTCTCAGCATGAGCAAGCGCTGCAGGAAGGAAGCTGCAGGAGCAGCCTGGTGCCAGCACAGGTGTCCTCCCGCCAGGTGAGCTCCGGGTGACATCGTGACATCTTAACAGGGAACAGCATTATCAGTAACAGCTGCATGATTTGTTTAAAACTGAGAATTCCCAGTATCACCAGCAAGCCACAGAGCCAGCAGTGACTGCTCTCACATGGCCCCAGCACTGGGACAGGCAGGGGGAGATGGAGGGTCCACACAAACCAACCTGGACAGGACACGGGGTCACAGAAGGGCTGGGACTGGAAAGGGCCTTAAATCCCACCCAGTGCCACCCCTGCCATGGCAGGGACACCTCCCACTGTCTCAGGGTGCCCCAAGCCCCATCCAGCCTGGTCTTGGACTCTTCCAGGGATCCAGGGCCAGCCACAACTTCTCTGGGTACCCCATGCCAAGGCTTCCCCATCCTCACAGGGAATAATTCCTGCCCAATATCTCACTCCACCTTTTGCTCAGCAGTTGCATTTTCTGCTCTATCAATACCCCCCCTCCCTCTTCCTCCCTGCTCAAAAGGCTCTCAGCAGACTCAGAATGAGGCTGGAGGGTTTGCTGCTGAACCGAGTGCTTTCAAACTGTGTTAAAGCTCTTAATTATTAATAGAAAAGTTGTAATGTGGCAGCAGGGAGCCAAAACTGGCAGTTTAGGAGGGAAGTGTTGGTAAATCAGGAGCCAGTGTCTTAGTCATGGCTTCTCCATCGTGCCACAGCTTCTACCATGAGATAATGCTGCAAGGCTGGGGACATTAGTCACCAACAAATTCTGTTTGCAATTAAGCACAACTCAACAGCCCTCCAGAAATCTCACTCCTCTCTGGCATTCAATGCACTGCTATCTTACATCCCCCTGAAAAGAAAACTCTCCCATCTGCCACCCCAACAACCACATGGGATCCTCAGAAAACGAAGGAAATTAAAGTCCCTGTGGGATCACAGCTCCCAGCTCAGCCGTGGGGGGTTTGGGAGGATCAAATATTTGAGCTAAACACATCCTGTGCCCCGGGCAGCCTCTGCCAGCCACAGGCAGCTCCACCTGAGCTCTGTGACCTCCTTTTGGGAGCTGCAGGGGAGCTGAGGGACACAGAACTGTCCTTGCTGCCAGCTGGGGCAGGACAGCCCTGACCCCTGCCCAAGGCTCGGGTGGGTCCAGCCCTGCAGCAGCAGCCACCCTGTGCTGCCCCACTGCCCTGGGAGCCTGGCTTTGGGTGCAGAGGGAGGGCATTTGGTCCTTATCTCCCCTCCTGGGCTGGCAGAGCTGTTCTGCTGCAGGGAGCCAGGAGAGACATCAGGATGGCCCAAGAAAGGCAATGGGGGATGTCCCAGAGGAAAACAGTGCTCTGCCCCCACCCCAGGAGGGCACAGATTTTGGGAGTCCCCCCACGAGCTGGCACTGTCAGCTCTCCAAAGGGAGAGAGAGGTTCTTTTCACATTTTAAGCAATTTCTAGAAATGAGCAGAACAGTCATTCCCCACCGTAAAAAATTCATTCCTGGCTAAGGAATATTCCCCACACAACTTGACAGGAGGCCACTTCCAGGCTCAGATCCCAACAGAAAACAAAGACAGTTTCTTTGAGCCTCATCAACTCTCATTTTTGAGCATGTAAATCTCCTCCCTGCAGCACGAGGAGCCAGCACTGCCCACGGAGGGCACACACAGTGGGAAAAACAGTGGGGATTGCTTGGGCCTGAGAAGGTGATTTAGGAACAAATGGATGAGGAAAGCCACTGCATAATAATTTTCTGCGTTTTCCTGGTTTCCCTGATTTCATTTTGTCCATTTGGCCTGGTGCTGCTTTGCTCTGCAGCATTCTGCAAACACTCTCAGTTAGGAGAGCTGATCAGAGCATTTCACTGCAAACCCCAAAGACCACAACACTGAAACACTCCAACTCGATCATCTTTATCAAAAGAAACGCCACATTAGCTCTGCTCTTTCTTTTTTCATCTTTTTTTTTTTTTTTTTCACTTAAAACCATCAAACTTTGCAATAACATTTTTGCCTGAGCAGGTCTAAGCAGCAGAACTCTCCTCCTGCAGCCCCACAGCCCCTCCCTGTGCAGCCCAGCTGGGAGGTGTGAGCACCACAACCCTCCCCCTTTACTGGCCCAGCCTCAGCTCCTCTCCCTGCCATCAAGCTGGACATGTAACCTTGGAGAACACCCTTCCCAGTAACCAAATACAGCAAAGATTAATACAGTCAATTCACTTTTTTACTGGTTGGGTATTTTTCCACTTCTTATTTCTGGTGTTTTCCCAAATCTCCCCTGTGCTGCACCCACTGCTGTGCTGCCCACCCAGCACTTCAACCCAACCCAACCCAACCCAACCTCCTGCTCGAGCAGGGGCTGGAAGGGACCTTAAAGCTCATCCAGTGCCACCCCAGCCATGGGCAGAGACACCTTCCCCTGTCCCAGGCTGCTCCAAGCCCCAGTGTCCAGCCTGGCCTGGGATCCCACAGCTGCTCTGGGCACTCTCACCATCCATCCAGGGAAGGATTTCTTCCCTCTATCCCACCTAACCCTGGCTCTAGGCAGTGGGAAGCCATCCCCATTGTCACTCCAGACCTTTGTCCAAAGTCCTTCTCCAATTCTCCTTTTGGCTCTGAGCTGTCCCTGAGCCTTCTCCTCTCCAGGAGCAGCCCCAGCCCTCCCAGCCCAGCTCCAGAGCATGTTTGTGGCCAAAGAAGGGGATAAACTCCCCCTGCTCCTCGGGCTCCCCCAGGGTCTGCAGTGTGAGCCCTGGGCACTGTCTGGAGCAGGGAACATTCCCATCCCTGACCTCTCTTCCCTCTCCCCACTCTCCCCCTGAGCTCAGCCCAGTCTGAGGGAATTTCCCCAGCCCCAGGGGTGACACAGCTGCTGCCACTCATGTTTTTGAGTGCAGAAAACACCAAAAGATGGCTCAGTCCTCCTTTCTCCCAGCAATTCCCTTCCCCCTGGCCAGGCAGGACACCTTCCCTGCAGGATCCCTCACTGGGGGGCTCAGTGCCAGCCCTGGGGCTGCTGACAATGTCCTGGCTTAGCACTGCCCTGTCACCAGAGTCTGCACAGCCACCAAGGGATTGGGTTACCCCCAGGTGAGGGGAAAGCGCTGCCCTGACAGCCCCAGCTCATCCAGGAGATTAATTAGACACCAGGATCTCCTTTCAGAGGAGACACGATGTGCAGCCCTGTTCCCCGCGGTGCTTTGGGGGGGAATTGTCAGCCTTTAGCTGGGAAATGGGATAGGGAGGGATGGGGGTCCCCATCTGAACCCCACTCACATCCCCAGGGCCATGGGGGAGCTCTGTGATGCTTTCAGCACTCCCAGGGCTGGTTTCAGCACTCCCAGGGCTGGCTTGCTGTGCCTGGAGCCCAAAAACACTCCCAGAGCCGTCAAAAGACTTTTACAAGCAAGAGGCTGGGCTACGTCCCTGGGTTTGAATTTGATCTCCCTGCAAAAAAAGAGGAACCAAAGAACGCACTCGGCTGTTTCTTTGCCGTATTTCATCTGGAGGTGACATTTATAGGTGGCAGGAAGACCCAATGTACCGTCGTTTTTGCTTTCAGCAGGCTCAATGAAAGGTTTGGCCGGGCTCACACTTGAGATTGTGCCCAAAGGAAATTCGGACACCGACTGGGAGAGGGGCTGGAACTGGGGGCTGAGCAGGCAGAACACCCCAGGACCCCAAAATCAAAGGGGGGAAAAGGCAGACAGGGAAAGGAGAAAGAGAAGAAGAGATGCCTGGGCAGCAGGATGATGCTCCTGAGCTCCACAGCTGAGCACACACAGAGTGCCTGTGACTGCCCCAGGGAAAGCTTTGGTGGAGCATCTTTGATTCCTGCATCCATCCATCCATCCATCCATCCATCCATTCATCCATCCATCCCCCACAGCGACTGGGATGGATTTCAAACCCTGCTCCATTTGAAAGTAAAATTTCCACTAGCCAATATTTGTTTGAGGCAGTTTCTTTGAAGAAGATGCTGCTATGCAGCGATCTCCACACTAATTACAGGAATTAGCAAAGCAATGGAGTGCAAGATCTCTCTTTTTTTTTTTTTATTTTTTTTTTTCCCAAGGTTTTCCAGAAAGCTGCCTCTTAAACATCGTGTGCTGCTGAAGTTTAAGGTGCTTTTTTAGAAGCCTTAGCAAGGAAATCTAAATTAATTCAGCCTTAGATGTTCTCAGAGCACCACCCAAATAGAACAGTGCTCTCTTCAAAGGCTGAAACATCTGAGGAGCCTCCTGAGGGGCAGCACTGGGGGAAGAGCTGTGGATGGTGGGAGTCGAGGCTGCAGGAGCTGTGGGGTGGCCTGGAGTGTGGAGCCTCTGAAGAGGCCGTTTGTCTGTCCATCTGCCTGTCCATCTGTCCATCTGCAGCACAGCCATGGCCAGGACAAGGCAGAGGGTTCAGAGGCAGCCCCAATTCCTGCTGGGGCAGGAGTGATGCTCCCAGCCTGACAAATCACCTTTGTTTGAATGGATGAGCTGGGAGAAAATATTTTGATATATGACCACTGGGTCACACGGGGCTGGCCACAGGGCTGGAGATTTGTTTTATGAGAGTATTTGGCTCCATTTTCAAGTTCAATTTGTGGAAAGTTTCTAGACCGAGAGCTGACTGGAAAGAGAAGGAGCTGAACCTTTGCACAGTTGTTGTGCCAAGCTCCAGGGCCCGTGGAAAGCCCACAGAGCAGGAAAACAGATCCCACCTTTTCCTCCTGTGAGCTCAGGGCAGCACACAGAGATGCTGGGGCAGGCAGGGTCCTACTGCTGGGGGCTTTTCTTACCCAAATACCCCCAAAACATCCCACCTCCAATGGGAATTTGTCCCCAAACCAAGCCCTGCTCCTGTGGCCACCAGCACTGCTCTTTTCCACACATCTTAAAATACCTCATCAAGGACACAGATGCTTAGAAAATAAATCCTGGATTATTTACACACAAGGGAAAGAAATCATTGAATCATTAAGGTTGGAAAAGACCTCCAAGATCATAAAGTTCAACCTTCTATATGAAATCTGTATATATACATGTATATATATATAGAGAGAGAGATACAAATTTAAAGATTATATGGCCATCAGCAACTAAGCCTCAAGTATATTTATCTGTGGAGTCTACTGAGTTTGCTGCCTGTGTTTTCCATGAGCCAGGTTTGAGGACGTTTGCCAGAGCCCTGAATCACTCTGGTTTATGGAGCTTTCTCACCACAGGCATGATCCAGGACTCCCAAGCTAAAACTGCTCTAAAAGAAACAAATACACAGACACCCTCACAACAGTCTGCACCAAAAAAAAATAAATAAGTCATGAGATAGTTTGGATGTTATGTCATCTGGAATGGGCCAAGCAGCAGACTGGGAATTTTAGGAGATTTTTTTCTCAAGTGAGAGGACTGGGAGAGAGGCGGGTTCTGTTCTAACCTGGCAGCAACCTCTGCTCCTCCTGAGCACAAACCAACCCTGTCTGAGGCACAGAAAGTGCCAACCCTGAGCAGCCACACGAGGAGGTAAGGGAGATGAAATAATCAAGTACCCTGACCCTGCCTGGAAGGCAAAACTTCAGGCAGGAAAAGTCTGGATTGAGGATCCAGGCTTGGGGACCACCCAGGGCACCTCCTGCAGCAGCTCCAGCCATCCCACCCTGCTGGAACCACAGGAATTGGGGTGTCAAAGCTCCTGTCCCAGCCTAGGACACAGCTGGGAACTGCTCTGCTCCTCTTGAAGAGCAATCTAGATAAGGCTGTTCTGATTACAAGATTTTACCTAATCCCCCAAAAATGCCATTTATTGTTTGGCGGCCCCAAGATCCGCCCCTCGGGGCTGGCCTTGGCCATCCAAACCCACATCAGGCAGAAGACCAGAGTTTTGGGCTCTGGGCTGAGCTTGGAGTGGCTGCAGGGAGCAGGATGGAGGGAGACAATCCCCAGTTCCCAGCTGGGGCTCCCTGCAGCCACCCAGGGGGTGCTGGGGGGTCAATGCCCCCAAGGAAGGGCAGCAGGGGACACAGCAGCAGAGGAGGGTCCCCAGGGAGCCCCAGCCCTGCTCTGCTGGCCCCAACACGCCTCTCCCAGCTCTTGGCTCGCTCTGGGGCCATGGTGGCTCCCGGCCAGGCGGCCACAATGCACTGGAAGGAAGAAGAAACAGCTTTGTTTTGCCCGAAGCCTCGCAATTAATCAAGTTCCTATTTCCTCACAGTCCCACGTTCCCCACCCCAAATGCACCAGGCAGCTCCGGCCATGGCAGAGCCCCTGAGCCGAGCACAGGGTTTGCTTTTCGTGTGAACAGAGAACCAGAAAATGAAATTAGAGTGAAATAGAAACGTCTTTGCTACAGTGAGAACCACTCAGGGCCTTTGGAGTCCAGCGCAAGATGGGAACCTCTGGAGCAGCCCCATCCCCTGGGCACCACCCAGGAGGAGCACACAGAATCAATCCCAGAGCCATTCAGGCTGGAAATTATCTCCAAGAGCATCAAGTCCCAGCTGTGCCTGATCCCCACCTTGTCCCCAGCCCAGAGCACTCAGTGCCACCTCCAGGGACGGGCACTGCAAACCTCCCTGGGCAGCCCCTGCCAAGGCCTGGCCACGCTTTCCACAGAGAAATTCCTCCTGATTTGGACTCCTCTGAGCACAAGTCACTGTTTTTATAGTGACACACTGCAAAAAACAAAACACCAGTTGCATTTTCCTGGCCTTTTTCCAAATTAAAGTGGGGCTGAGTATCAGGGTGGGAGGAGAGCGGGTGAGAATCCAGGTTCCCCAGGGACAGCAGCACTTGATTTATGAGCAAATCTCTTAAACAGAAGTCCCAGAGATGCCATTTCTGAGGGACATTCCCAAAGTGGCTGCCGGGAAGGCAGGATGAGGGTGGGACCTGCTCCTGTGCCTCTGCACCTCTAATTGCCACTATTCTTCAGGAATATAAACAACAGGAGCCGTGGAGCAGAGAGCCGTGAAAGCTCAGCAGAACACGGGCCTGGGAGCACAGGGAGAGGAACTGGAGGTCAGGCAGGGCAAGGACTCATTCCTGGCTCAGCACAGCCCCTCTGGATGGGGACAGATGGGCAGGCACAGCACAGCAGGCACAGCTGGGCTCTCCTGCAGCTCCCCAGGAGAAAAACCAGCAGCACTGAAAGGTCTGTTTGCTCCACCTCACCTGTTTTTGCTTTCCTGTGTCCCAGCTGATCATTGTCAAAGTTTACCTGCATTTTTAAGGGATCATTTTTCCAAAAGGAATCCTACCCTCTCCTGTTTGATCCATTGCCCCATCCCTGGCAGTGCCCAAGGCCAGGCTGGACAGGGCTTGGAGTAACCTGGGATAGTGGAAGTTGTCCCTGCCCATGGGATAGAGGAGCTTGAAGGTCATTTCAAACCAAAGCAGTTGTTGGTTCCATGGCTCTGGGATGCTGCACTTGGATTTGGGATGGTGAGGGCCTTCAGAGCAATGAGAGGAAGGTGCAGCATCACCCCAGTCCCATGGCTCTGTGTCTCCTGTCCCACAGCTCCCTCCCAGCCACTTACAGAAGTCTCTGATGGAGACAGTGATTTTTGAAATTTCTTTCATTTTCAAGCACGGAAAGAGAAATGTTCAATTTTAACTGGGATGCCTAATGAAGATTTATTTATGTGGGAATAACTACTCTTCCTTGGAGTAACTGGGTTATTTTTTCATGACCACTGGACCTTAGATCTGCTCCTCATTTCTTTCCATACCCACAGAGGGCAAGAAATAGCCATACTTGGTCAGTGAGAAAATGAAATTAAATGCAAATAGACGTGTACTAACTAAATCTGTGTTTCCCAAGGTTATTATTTCCCTAAATGCCAAGTCCCTGGGGTGAAGGAGGGGCAGGGCTGGCAGTGTGGGGGCTCAGCCTGGCCATGGCCCCATCCACCAGTGCCCTGGGCCTGGGGGTGAGGATGGGCACCAGCACTGGGAACATCCAGGCCTGGAGGGAGGGATGAACATGGGGAGGGTGTGAAACTGGTTGTATTTCCTTGGCTGGAACCAGCCAGTGCCACCCCAGCCATGGCTGGGACACCTCCCACTGTCCCAGGCTGCTCCAAGCCCCAATGTCCAGCCTGGCCTTGGGCACTGCCAGGGGACAGGGGAACCACAGCTTGTCTGCCCACTCTGCCAGGGCACAATTCCTCCTCAATATCCAAATCAATTCCTCCCCAATATCCCTATCAGTATGAAGCCATTCCCTCGTCCTTGCCCTGCCCCAGCTGAAGAACACATCTCTGCTGGAACTCACTGCTTTCTGCTCCATGCCTGGCTGCTTTCTAAGGAAATGCTGTCTGCAGGGGCAGCACGAAGACACCCAGCAGGACACACAAACAGGACACAGAAACCTGCTGGGACACAGAAACCCTGCTCTGGACACAAATCCCTGCCCAGAGTTTGGTGGCCCCAGTGCTGGGGCAGTGACAGCTCCTGGCACGGGACAGCAGCTCTGCTGACTCACCCAGTACAACTCCTGCCCAGAGCAGTTTTTCCATAAAAATAAACCCAGCCCTAATAAATAAATTCATTCCCATCGTAAAAGCCCCATTGGTGGCTGGGAAGGAAAAGCCTGAGCCTTGCAGCAAAATAATTTCCCTCTGCACTGGAGACTCTGCACTGTGCTCCAGGGAAAGCAGATAAGAGCCCATTTCCCTGGGGAGGGGGACAGGGGGACCAGCACCAAGTGAGGAACCTCAGCCCAGCACAGGCACTGCTGCAGCAGAGTTTGGGAGGATGTGACACTCACTCACAAGGGGGATTTAGGAACTGGCACAGCTCCTGGCACAGCAGACCTGGGGGATACACGAGCATTTAGCAGGGAGCCAAGGGCTTTTGTAAACAGAAGCTCAAACAAACATCTCTCGTTTCACAGATGGTGCTCACAATTTACAGCTGGCACGTTTAAAGGCCACCTCGGACACGTTGGTGCTCACGGCCACAAATGGGACACAAGAAACACCCCAGGCCTGCAACGATTGCTCTCCCTCTGAAATCCACAGGAGTTATTTCCACAGGAATATCAGTGAGACTCCTTAGTAGGAATGAAGAACATCAGAATGACCCAGCTCCTTTCCCTGCAGCTCCCCAGTTTGGGTGAGCACAGGCTCCCAGCTCAGCCCCCAATGCACTGACAGCCCCTCCTGAACAGCTCCCAGCACAACAGCCCTGCTCCACAGCTAAAAATTACACAAAACTGTGAAGAACAGCAGAAAAAAACCCAAACTGCTGAAGCAGAACTCAGGGATAGGTGTCACAGGGCCAACAGAGGATTTGGCAGTGTCTGAAGGAGCACAAACCCCAAGGCTCCTCCTGCCCCTCCCCATGGCCACAGATGCTGACTGGTAATTCCAGGGCAGCCCCAGAACCCCTGGCAGGGCAGTAGGAGCTGCCCCAGCCCTGGGCAGAGAGCGTGGCTGCCCCAGGCAGAGCCCACATTTCTCAGCTGCCTGGACAAACAGAAGTGTCTTTATGGGACATTATTTGGGCAGCCCCGCGGAGCGGCCGGACACTGGCACCATTCACACACCCTGCCCTGGGCCAGCCTGCAGGGCAGGGCTGGGGACAGACCCACTGCTGGCAGCCCTGTCACCCTCCTCATCCTCACACTGCAAACCCAGCCCCACCGAGGGCAGAACCCCATGGAGCTCTCAAAAACACAAGCAAGCAGGGGGAGTGACATCCACACACATTTAGACAGAATAAAATCAAGTTAGATGCTTCACTTCTCACTGAGAGATTGGATTAAAGACATTTAATTTAAATATTTGGGGTCACAGAGAATATCTGCCCTGTGCTATTAACCCCTCTTAAGATTCATATTTCAACCTTTAGCTCAACACAGAGCAAAACCCCATATGTTCCTGCATGTGCAGGAATTATCTCATAATCACTGGACTTGTGGAAAAGCACCAAATGGCACCAGCACTGTCAGAGGCACGAGCTGCCCTGCTCAGCCCTGCTCCACTCACAGAACTAAAGGCTCTGTAACTGGCACAAGCACCTGGTTCAGTGCCAGCCTGCTCACCTAATCCCACGGGAACAGCACGGTGCCTCCGCTCCCCAGAGCCTCACACAGCTTTAACTGGGTTATTCTGCTCAATTCCTTTGGAACTTCTGCTGAGAAATAAATCATTAGGAAAAGGCAACTGTTGGAATCTGAAAAGCTGCGAATTTGGCAACCAATCCTTGTAAGGTCCCAAACCTCATTCTGTGACAAGACACACCATTTCCCCTTTGAAAGATAAACTAAAATCATCCTGTTGGGGGAATAGGATGTGACTGATTCCAAAGCTTCAACCAGGCATGAGAGAGAGAAGCATCTTTACTCTGTATGTAAAGCACAGCCTTATTTTGGAGGTTGTCCTACCTTTGGGTGGTGTGTCCTGCCTCCAGGGCTCTCCTGCTGGGGAAGATCCCCACGGGGCAGGCACAGCACAGGGCTGGGCACACTGAGGAGAGGCTGCTGGGGGGCTGCTGCAGCTCAGGCTTTATTTAGTGGCAGGAGGAGGATGATGATGAGGAAGCAGAGCAGATGGTGAAGCTGGATGAAGCCTGTGTCTGTTCCACACTTACCTTCCTGCCTGGGAGTGCCATCCTGAACGCTGGAATGAACATCAAACCCAAATCCCAACCCAGCCAACCAACAGTGTCACTACATCCACAGCACTGAGCCCCCACTGGCACCCAGCTACCCCTGCCTGCCCTCAGGGCACAGGGATTGCTTTGGATGAGGAGGAACTGGGAGTGTCTGGGGCCATGGGAGGGGTGGGAAGGATGGTGTCCCTGCACTGGGGTGCTCTGGGAGGGGAGTGACATTCCCAGTGCCCACCCCAGGGATGCACAGGGCACCTTCACCTCCCCAGGATCTCCTCAGACCAAGCTCCAGGGCGTGCCTGTGTGCCTGGAGCTTCATCTCCTGGAGATCTGAGCACATCTTCACATGGCAGGGAGGGGAGTTCTGTGGGAAAATGCTGCAGGAGCAGCAGGAAGGAAATTCCCCCAGCGGAGCCGCCATCGCGAGGGCTCCACCACAGCAGCTTCGGGGACTGCAGAAATAACCCTGCCCTCCCCAGGGAGCCATGGCTAAGGTCACTGCTTTTTCCCTTGAACTTTCCAGATGAAGGAAGCAATAGCAGAAGCGACAGCGTGGATTTGGCCGGAGATCAACTGTACTGACAACAGTCACAGGATTGAAGTCAGAAGAAAAAGTCCTTTGTGCGTGTTGGAGTTATCACCAGATGGGCCGGGCAGCACTGGGGAGTTCTGCTCAAAAATATTCCACATGGGCAAAACCATCAGAGCTGGAACCCATGGCAGATGTGTGACCAATTCCCCTGCTTAGTCTCAGTTAAAAATGGAGGGGAAGTGTTTGGTGCCCATTAAAAATTAACATGTTAAATTGTATTCTTCAGCAAACTGCTGAGGTTGAGAATAAGAAACAACTCTGATTAAAGATTAAGGATGGAGAGTCTATAAAACACTAATTACCATTGTACTTACAGGGAATTTGGCCTGTTGGGCTTAATTACTTCTAGTTCAAGATCACTCGAGTTGAGGCTGGGCTGGGGAGCGCTGTTGGAGTTGAGGAAGCTGTTTACATTTGAAGAGATGACAGATTCCAGGCTGGAGTTGAGGATGCTGTTCCTGTTCTCCTCTAAAAAACACCAAAACCCAAGAATCATCAGCTGCCACTGCAGACAAAGTGAAGAGCAAATGGCTGTGAAGCATCCCCAGGAAACTCTGTGCCAGTGCAGACAGGGGCATCTCCCCAGAGCTCAGAGTTACTTACAGACACATTAAACCACAAGAAATACCAGGTACTCTTTGGCTCTTTTGGGTTTAAATCCAAAAAATGAATCCATTTAAATGAACACCATTTTTAGTATGAAAATACACATTTTTCTGAAGGTATTAATATTTTACATTCCCAAAGGTGTCCAAAATGCCACAACCTGAAAGAATTTGAAATGTAAGCTATGTACAGGAATGGATTTGTGTGACTGGATGGATGGAGTGTTTGGGTGACAGAGTAGGACAACACCTTAGATCAGGAACAGGGCAGATCACTCAGCTAAAGTTCCTTCAGCCTCACATTTGGCACCAACTACTGTTTCTCCTTCCTGCTCAGTTCTGAAAGGGGAAAAGGATGGATCTCTGCTCTATTTTATTTTGGCTCAGCTCCTCCAAAACGCAGAGCAGCAGTGGAGCAGAAGTTTGCCTTTGGATCTGATGTGGAATGGGATGTGCTGGACCTGCCCCAGTTCTGGGGGAGCTGCCACTGCTCTGCTGACACACCCAGAGCATCTCAAATATTCCCATTTCCCTCCATCCCAACTCCTGGGAGACCTCCCCATTGTTTGTGGGGCACTGACAATGTCCTGCCTCTCAAAGAGCCACCACAGCACGGGGGCCTCTCCTCGGGTCACCGAAAATCCCATTAACTCATTTCCAGGAGATGCCTTTGCCATTGGAGCAGTAATTGCAGTTGTGAGAAGCAATTAGCAACACTGAGGGCACAGAGCAGCCCCGGGCAGAGGGAGAATTCTGGGATGCTGCTTTCCTGAAAGACAGGCACCAGCTGGACAACACACAGTCCTACTTCAAGGATACTTCTCTCCAAAACTATTTTTCCAGTGCAGAATAACATGGTCAAACTACAAGCCAAAAGCATGTAATGGTAGGGAATCCTTGCTCCCAATCCCTTTAAATTCCATATTTTTTTGAGTGAGAATGTGCCATATTAATTTATATTTATATTTATATTTATATTTATATTTATATTTATATTTATATTTATATTTATATTTTATAAAGAGGGGTAATAGAGTGCAAGAGGAACTCCTGGGTTGTGTGAAAGGTCAATCCTGAGCACACAGCAAAAAGGAACTGCCTGTCAAACAGCCTGGCAGGAGGGTTGTGTTGTCTTGTTGGGGCAGCTCTGCCACCACTGCAAAGGGAAATGCCACATCAGCCAAAGGGTTGTGGCTGCCCAGAGCAGAGTCCAAAGCTCCTTGTCCTGCTCCTCCTCTGGAGCTGCTGCATTTCCCAGGTCCCTGGACAGAATCAGAAGCTGCAGGGCAGCAGGACAGGGCTTGGTTTAGCCCAGGTTGAGTTTATCTTCCAGAGATGAGCCAAGGATGTGTGATGATGATGCTGAAACTGGATTTCATTAATCTTCAGCTGCAATGAGCCACCTTGGGAACAAGCAGCACAGACATTTCTCTGTCCCCAGCTCTGAGAGAGTTGAACCCTCAGGGCTCAGAGTGCACCAGCACCATGTGAGGAAAAAGATGATCCATGGAGGAGACAAAGAGGCCAAAGTGAAGAAAAGTGAAGAAAATCAGAGCACTGACCTCCACAAATACTGCCAGGCAGATGTAATAGCCAGCAGATGAAAAAAAGAAAGAAATCCAGCTGTCTAAAGACCTAAAAAACCCCAAATCCCTCTGGTTCTGCTTCTGCCAGAGCAGGTTTTGGGCAGCCCACGAGAGGCCACCTGTAGAGAGTGGCCAAGGGCAGGGAGTGCCTGTGCTGAGCCCTGAGGAGCTGCCCTGAGCCCCAGAGGGGACTGACACCAGCTCATTATTTGCAAACATCTCCTGCCCAAGGCTGAAGGCTGGGAATAAGCTCCATAAGCTTGGCAGCTCATGTGGATTGTCCCTGTAATCTCCACAGCACCCACGAGCCAAGAGCAGCTCAGAGTCCCCGAGAGCCACAGAGCTGAGACTCAGCTCAGGGGGAAGGGAGAGCAATGGCAGAATGTGAAACTCCTGCTTTATTTGATTTCCTCCTTTTTAAAAAGGCTGAAACTCTGCTTCATGTTTTTGAAAGCTCATTCTTTGCTGGAAGATTTAATTTGGTCTTACAGCAACAAGAGCAGAGCTGCCCATCAGCTCAAGAGAATTTCCAGCACGCAGAAAAAAGAAGAAGAGCCTTTCACCCCTTGCCCAAATTTCATATTTCTAGTGGGAAATCAGGCAAACAGAGCCACTGGAGCCTCATCAGAGCCTCTGTCTCCATGAACACCGTGCTGGGGCAGGGCTGTGCCTGATAACTGATCCAGGGCACTTTGGTGACAGTGACCCCAGGGACCAGAGAGGGGATGACAAAAGAACTGATAAGGAACAAAATGGTGTTTGCTGTGCTGGTGACACTTGTGTCACAAGAGCTACTCCCTGGGTCAGATGTGGGTAAAAATGTAAATGTTTAACAACAAAATAATCACTATAATCACAGATTAATCATGATTATCTAATCTGCTCCCTGTGTCTTGAACATGATAATTTTTGACTTAGTCACAGCTTGGTATGATGAATGCTACTGAAAAAATCTTAGAAAGATATTGGACTTTGATGAACAGATTTCAAGTGATGGAAAATCCACTGTCCCACTCCACTCCTTTTCACGTCAAACTGCTCCCAGTCTTAAAAAAACATGCACCCTGCTCCCATTTAGAATGTTTGTAGCTTCAGTTTCAACTTTCAATTTCTGTGGTGCTCAGCTGGGCTTGAGCTGCTGACTAAGCCCTTGTGCTTCACCCTGACTTAAGAGCCTTGGTCTGTCTCCAGACCAGTGAGAAAGGAAAGGAGGAAGAAAAGAAGAAGAAAGGAAACCTCACATATTTCTCGTGATGTGCAGCAGGGAAGGCAAATAAAACAGCAGTGACTTCCCAAAGACACAGGAGGTTATAGACTGTCAGGAGGAAAACCAAGAAATTGTTGCTTCACACGGGAATAAACAAAGAAAGGAGCTGAGTTCCTCTCCCAGGCATGGGGAGGATGGCACACAGAGGCCCTGGCAGCCTGAAGCTGACAAGCCACTGCTTAGTTAGCAGCAAATAAATTACTGGGCTGAAAGTTTTGATATTTGAGGCTGCACTGAGAGTCGTCCCACACCATTTCCAGAGCACGCTCTGGGGCCGCCGCCGCTTCCTCAAACCCACGCGGATCTTTCCGATGCCCGCCCCAAAGGAGAGTGTCTGGTGATTAACAGTAACCTAATCACACAAAGCCACATGTCTTGAGAGTCAGCAAAATCCACAGCGACCACTCTGTGCACCCTGGGGAGCTGGATATCCCCAGCCCTCCCCTGCTCCACTTGTGCTTGTCCTGCTCACCAGGAGACTCTCCTGCCTTTTTTACCAAACTGGGAGAGCTCCCTGTGTGCAGCTGCCTGGCTCCAGGACGGGCAGGAAGAACCCCAGAGCTGGGAATTGGGTTTACTCAGTAACACGAAACAACAGCCTGAGCAGACACATTTCTGCCACCCCACGAGCAGGGGCTGGGGCCTTGGCTCTTTCACCCAAATATCTGGAGCATCAATTAGTGACAGAAATGGAAAGATGAGCTCCAACATTTTTGAACTGCCATGGTACATAATCCTCGGGAAAATGCCGAACCTCCTGGGCGAGTTTTCCTGTCTGTAAAAGGCAAAGTGCCCGAGGGCATCCCAAAAGGGGACGCCCTGTGGGGACTCCAGCAGGAGGCTGCCCTTGCCACAGGCGTGGCACCCTGTCCTGGCAGCTGATGGCAGCGATGACGGGCCCAGGAACATGAGAAGGGGACACGCAGGGGCCCATCAGGTGGGGAGGGGACAGCAACACTTTATCCCATGCTAAGGCAGCCTCACTCAGAGCCCCGGGTGAGGGCTTGGATGCCAGCAGAGATTCCACTCCCCACCAACGCGACAGCGGAGGAAACCGAAGCCTGGCCCTGTCATGGAATCATCCCTTCCACTAACAGCAGGAAAACTGCAGGGGAATGTGTCAGGCAGGGTCAGGGCAGAGCTGCAGGGCCGGGAGGGCACTCACGCTTCTCGTTGGGCTGGGCCGTGTGGAAGAGCGTCAGCGGCCGCTCGCTGCACGAGGGAGGCTTCGACTCCGTGCTCTTCTTGCGGGAGAGCAGCAGCTGCGAGTTCGACGCCGGCGCCTCTGGCACCGTGTTAAAGATCTGGTAAAAATAATAAACAAGTTGTTCTTTGGCATCACCCCCGTGGAACAGGACAGCTGCCCACCTGCCTGGGCTGCACGGCCTCTGAGGAAGACAGGCACCCACAACAGGGCAGCGTTTTGGGGACAGACTCCTCAATTCCACATTCCCACTCTTTTTCACCCACATTCCTCTTTTTTTGCACCCAGGATGCACAATGCAAGCTGTGAAGAGCCCTGACACTCTGGCACTCTGCTGATTTTGGGGGTGCAGGTGATGATGAGCAGCCCAGACAGAGCAGGCAGTGTCCCCCCTGTGCCCCCGGTGCCCACGCTCCCACGGCTGCACACCAGCTTGGGAAAGTCTTTGCAATTTCCAGCCACAGCTGTCAGACAACTGACTAATCACATTTTTCTCAAGGGGATAAAAACTCTAAAACTGCACGAACCCAAAGAGCAGCAGCTTTGTCGGTTGCTGATATTTGGTTGTGGATTGTTCCTTTTCTGGACCCCCAGGCTCAGACAAGGGCAGTGACCCCTCCAGACCAGCTCTCCCAAAGTCTCTCTCCATTGCTAAAATCCATTAAACCCACTCCTGCCCCTGCCAGAGAGATAACTGGCATGGCCAGGCTTTCCCAATAGGAAAAGCCCAGGCTGGCACAGCTCTCTGCTCAAGACAGAACTGGATGTGGATTTAGAGCCATGATGCCTTCCCAGCCAGGGCAAAGCTGCTTTCTACTTCTGCCTTTGCTGCCCAAATCCGTTACTCCTTTCCAATCAAAACCAGACTAACAAAAGATCATAATCAGGGAACTGGCTGCATGTAGAGGAAAATGGGGTTTTTTTAGCATATACAGCCAGGGAGGGACAGCCAGGACCTCGGCCCCACCGAGCCACCACTGCTCCACTGACAGGCCACAACACCCATGGCCAACAAACGCAAATGCACCAGGATTCGGATCAACACTGTGGATAAAGCCAATACTTGGATAAACCCGGATTTGGTCAGTAAAGCAGGAGCCAGCCAAGGTGCACATATCACTAGCCATGGGAAGAGAAGGGGCTGCCATGGGCAAAGAGAGACCAACTCCTTTCCATAAACTACTGACGTGAAAGAAGCAAGGGAAGCCATTACCTTCTCATGGTTTTCTATTAGAATTTCAATCACAATGTTCTGGAATTTGATGTCCATAATGGCAGCGACCGTTTCCTCTTGAGGTCGAAGCAGCGTCGGCCCAAACACCACACCCAGATTAGCAACAGTCATCAGGTTCTGCTTGTGATTATCTGCAACCCTGGGAAAAAAAAAGAGGAGGAAAATGAAGTAGGTGATGGAACTAATCCACAGGGAACCCCCTCCCTGCCTTCCCTGCCTCGTGGCTGGCACAAGGCTTACAACCCTGTTTACATTTTTCGCGCTCCTGGTGAGCTCCTTGAAGGCTCAGCCATGTGGAAAAGTACAAATTTAACTGTTGGGCTCCTGGAGACCTTTCAGCCTCCATGAATTGACTAATCCCACAAAACCTCAACCCCGGGCCAGCCACTGAGCCTCATGCTGCAAACCACTCCCAGGAAAACATCTTGAATCATTAATGCTTAAAGCCCTTCTGAAAACAAATTGTTGGACCTCTGACACACGCCGCTCTCCAGCTCAATGAGTGACCTCATATGTTCCAAAGGCCAATTCCTTCCCAGCCATTCCAGCACCAGAGGTCAGTCCCATCTGGCCCAGCCAGGCTGGCTGGGAGGCCACGATGGGGCTTTGCCCCCAGATCCTGTGCCCTACATGTTCCCTTCTCCGTGGCACAGGGACACCCAAACCTTCCTCCTCATCACCTCCATCTCTTTTAGTTCACAAGAGGGCACAGAGCAGCTCAGCAGAGTGAAGCAGCTCACGCTGAGGATGTGGTTGTGGTGTTTGAGGGGTTACCCTGGAGCAGCTCCAGTTGGCACCTGGTCTTAGAGGTGCAAAGTCCTAAATGGGACACATCCTTTGCTGTGGCTCACCCCAAGGGGACACAGCAGCAGGGACACAGGCAGGTGTCCCCTGGCCATGCTGGGCTGTGCAGGGAGCCCTGGCTGAGGCTGGACAGAGCTCACAAGGTGCTCTGGATGCTGCTGAGTCACACAGAGACACATCCATGGCACCTGTGACCTGCCCTGCCTCCAGGAACCTTTCTTGTGGTTTGCTGCTGACCTCTTCAACCAGGAACTGTGATGCCTCCAGGCTGTGTGCTCATCCAGCTGTAGCCTGAGGGGGTTTTTAGTGTCTTTTCCTTCACCTTCTCTCCCATTTCCCTGGACAAATGCAGCACACAGTGAGGCTCACACTCACTTGCTGGACTGACCCTAAAATTTATTGCCTTGAGTTTCTACCATTGATCTTGAGGTCAAGACATTTGTGTGCAAGCTCAGCATATTTCAGCACACTGCAAGCCCAGGCTGGCTAAAAAGAAAAGATGCTTTCCATCCTTTTCCATCCAAATCCCACCTGAACCAGCAAAGAACTCATCCCTACAAACAGCTCCTCAGGCAGCAGACAGGGGCCTCATCACAAGGGGGGCTCAGGGCTGCTGGTTTAGCTGCCCCCAACAGCAACATCAGCCCTACTCACTGCCTGGGCAAGAACAGGCAGAGCTGTCCCCTCCACTGAGTCTGCCTGGGATCCAACCTGAGAGTGGGGAGGTCCTGGCAAAGCCCCTGGGAGCTGCCAGGACCTCCCCCTTACCCGTAACTCCCCCTCCTGCCAGGAAACTCTGAATATTTGATCAGAGCCTGCGGGAAATCTCCGCTGTCAGTAAATGGCTGGGGCAGATGGGCTGCCCCAGAGATGACAACCTCAGCAGAGGGGACGTGCTGCTCACACTGCCACCCCTGGGTGGGCACAGAGCCTCTCCCCATCCTCATCCTCATCACAGCCAGGAGCTCACCAAACTGCTCACTGCCAAGCTGGGAGGGGAGACAAACTCTCCTTAAGGAGTCA
Source organism: Zosterops lateralis (assembly GCF_965231275.1). Classification (NCBI taxonomy): domain Eukaryota; kingdom Metazoa; phylum Chordata; class Aves; order Passeriformes; family Zosteropidae; genus Zosterops; species Zosterops lateralis. The sequence continues at coordinate 17,778,543 of NC_139774.1, read as the reverse complement.
CAGCCTCATGGAGCAGCAAGAAAGGCAGAACAAGTCCAATAAGGACCAATATGTACTAAATAATATTTACATGGGGATTCAAACCTACCCCCCCACTCCCAGCCACATCACTCACAAATCCCAATGACATTTTTGCATTGCAAAATTGCATTTCAGACACACTTCACACGCTCCTAATTGGATATGGAAAAAACGCAGCTGCAGCCCAAATGGCTTTCAAAAGCACTAATAAAATAATAATTTTAACGATCTTCTGTGGTTAGTAAAACAATGTTCATTTATAAAAAAAACAACCGAATTGATCTAAGTCGCACAAAATTAGGTGCCTCCATTTCTCATTACCGTTACCATGTCCTACATCACTCTAATAAATTGCACTGTCATCAGCTCATTACAGGGAGGCAGCTGAGCGTGGTCCTGCTAATTATTTCAGACTGGGCTATTAATGGTTTCCCAGGCAGGACATGGCCCCACGGCACCACCAAGGACTGCCCACTCACCCACAGGGTGCTGCCCTTTGCCTCCACCACCAAACTCCTCCTCAGGATATTTTACTTTGCCTCTGGAAGTTTGGGAGCTGTTCTGCAGCAATCTGGCTCCTTTCTGGAATAAACCTCAGTGGCACATCAACTCCTGCTCTGCACCCCAGGTACTTTTCCAGCAAGAGCCATCCCTGTACCAGGTCACCACAGCCATGCTCCAAAACATGATTCACCTTTTCACATCCTTCAAATTCCCCATCCATTACCCACAGGATAATTTACTCTAAATTATAGCTCTTCATCATCCTTTGTACTAGGAAATAACGCTGCAGTTTCTAAAGATGGGTGCTCTCAGCCCAGAGTGGGCTTAATGCCCCAGGCTGTTCAGCAGGGACTGTCAGTGCCATCCCTGAGCTGCTCTTTAGAAGTTTTCCAAGCAGTCACTATATTTTCCTTTTAACCTGCTGTTTCTTTCCGGCCCTTGATGCACTCTGAGAGAACTGCACTGTCATTTATTCCTGTGGGTCCTTTTTCTGCTCCCCACTTTACACAGGAGTTATTTCCAGCACAGGGGAAAGCAACAACTAATGGAGGAATGTGCAGACTTCACTTCACTCCTGCTCAAGGCTCACAGTGGCTTTGGGACTTTTTTTGGGCTGATCCTTCTCCTGGCAGCACACAGTGGTTCCCACATCTCTCAGGGATCAGTGGGAGATCAGCCTGGGGGTGAGGGACACACAGAGCCCCTTGGCCAGGGGGAATTCTGTGCTCAGCCTCACCAGCCAGCAGCTCCATCAGCATTTGATCCACTTGGTGCTGACCCAGCAGCTCTGCTGGACACTGGCAGCTCCTCCTGGTGTCACTGGGACTGAGCCCTGCCATGCCCTGGGGACAGCCCAGCCCTGGGGAGCTCCATCCCCCCAGGGTGTCCCTGGACACTGCTCACTTCTCACTCCCTTTCAGCAAAACAAAGGAGAGCAGGAGCAGAGTAAATCCATGTTGGGTGTTAAATTAGATTATGCCCGGGGTTGCCTGGATACTGTATAATCACTGCCATGACCAAACACAATTTAATCTGGGGTAATTGGTAGCCAAGGCTCAGTGCAGGGGAAGCAGGAACAGTAAATATTTCAGTGTGGTCAGAGCTCCAGTGGGTGCCACAGGGGCTCCTGGCTCTGCTCCCACAGAACTCCTGCCTCTCGTGTCTGGAATGACTTCCTACATGTATTTTATAGCTGTATTTCTATATATGCATAAACTGCTGTGTGTGTATTTTATATATAAACATGTATTTTATATACAGAATGCGTGTAGCTGAACCTCAGCCAAAAGTGCCATTATTAGTTCAAATATATTTCCTGATTCAGAGCAAAATCTCTGAGCAAAAAAAAAAAAAAACATCTGAAGGGAACAAAAGGAAAGTCTGGAGTATTTCTATTTCCATGCCTGGGACAAACCTTTGCAATCAAAGTGCTTGTTGTGGCTGGCCTAGCAAGTCCTCACAGGATGGAAAATAATGCAGCTCATTCCTCTTGCTACAGGTAAAAATCCATCTCCTGTCTGCCACCACCAGTGGAGCTTCTGTTTAACGTGCAAAGCCAACCACACAGAGACCAGCAATCCACAAATTATTTAGGCTGCCCTGGGGAGTTTGATAGAAATCAAACACCTTTGGCTGTAGACATACAGGGAAGGTAAAATGCAGAGGGAGCAGAGGGAGCAGGTTGGGTGGAGAGGCACCTCCAGAGCCACCAGCCTTGTTCCCACAAAGTAAGTGCAAAGAATCATGGAATTATTTAGGTGGGAAAAGCCCTCCAAGATCATCCAGCCCAACTGTCCCCCCACCACTAAGCAACATCCCCAGGTGCCACATCTACACAGTTTTCAATCCCTCCAGCAATGGTGACTCCACCACTTCCCTGGGCAGCCTGTGACAGGCTGGACAACCCTTTCAAGGAAGGAATTTTCCCTAATATCCAACCTGAACCTCCCCTACTGCAACTTGAGGACACTTCCTCTTGTCCTGTCACTTGTTACTCCCACTCACTGCCTATAACCTCCTGTCAGGGAGCTGTGGAGAGCCAGGAGGTCCCTCCTGAGCCTCTTTTTGTCCAGGCTGATCCCTTTTCTCAGCTCCCTCAGCTGCTCCTGGTGCTCCAGGCCCTTCCAAAGCTCCAGAAATGCCCCTGGGGCAGCACAGCCCCTGCCTGGGGAGGCTCAGCAGGGCTGGGCTTTGTCCAGCACACACAGCTGGGACCCCACAGTCCCCAAACCTGGACCTCACCAGGGACAGACAGACAGACAGAGCAGCCTGAGCACACACAACTGGGGGCATTTATCAAAAAGCAGCTCCCAGACCCAGCCCTGTAACTTGGACCTCACCAGGGACAGACAGACAGACAGACAGACAGACAGAGCACACACAACTGGGGGCATTTAACAGATACAATCTAATGGGTTCTGGGAAATGTTCCTGTGTGCATTTAACTCATCCCTGCACATTATTGAGTTTAATTGGGCTGTGATTGATGAGCACAGAGGTGGAGAGGGAAGAGGGGCTGGGCTGGCCACCACTCAGCTTTCCCCCCTCTCCAAGGGGCTGCTGGAGCTGTGTCCCCAGAGATGGTGGCCCTGCAGCTCCCTGGGGATGACTCACTTCTCACTCCAAGCCACGGTGGGTTTCCCAGCCCCGGGAATGTGTCTGGTGGCTGGGAGCACAGCAGGTGTTTATTGCAGGAATGTTGTGACTGGCACCCAGCACAGAGCTGGTGGAACCAGTGATGCAACCCCAGCTGCAGCAGCACCCACTGGTGTCCCAGGCAGTTAAATCAGTCAATCACACATTCCTGAATTGTTCCTAAAAGGCACACATGGATGGGAGGAGGTGACAGGGACACTGGTCTGCAGTGGCTGCTGGCTCATGGAGGAGCAGGGAGCACAACCAGCTCTGCTTTATCCTGTGTTCTAAAGCCACATGGATGTGGCACCTGGGGACATAGGCTAGGGGTGGCCTTGGCAGTGCTGGAGATGATGATCTTAGTGGGTTTTTCCAGCTTTAAAGATTCCATGGTTCCCAAGCTGGAGCACAGAACACATGCACAGAAATGCCACATTCCACATTGCAGCACCATCCCGCCTGTTCCTCGAGGCTCTGGACATGCCTGCACTCCTCAGGCTGCTCTCCATGGGCCACAGGGGCAAACTGAGATCACTCAGCCACACTGAGAACTGGGAACATTGGGAATTGGGACAAACCCTGCTGTCTGCAGGCCATGGGCTCCCAGCTCTGCAGCTTCCCCAGCCCCACTGCTCCAGAGAGGAGAGCCAAGCCTGAGGAATGCACACACAGAACAGCAGATCCAGAAGGAGGACAGATCACCAGGGAGTGACAAAACCTCCCAGTGAAGACAAGGGGAAACTTGCTGAATGCAAAACCCCTGCTGCTCTCGGGTTCCCTGCTCAGCTGAGACCAAACCTGTGCCTGCACTGATTCTGGGGCTCTGACTTGCTCCAACAAGACTTGCTTTTCCTCCCGGGTGGATCTGGCCACAGCTGGATGCTTGGGTTCACTCCCAGGGAAAAAAAAAAAAATAAAAAAGGGGCTCATGTTGCACTGAGAAGACACTGAGGCCAAATGTGAGGTTCAGTATCAGCGAGCCAGATCAGAATGAATACCAAACGTGCTGTGACTTGCAGGGAAACACGCAGGGAGCTCAACCCTGCTCCAGCTCAGGCTTCCCAGACCGAGCCAGAGAGGTTTGCAAAGCCATCCTCTCCAGCTTTGGGCAGGCTGAGCTTGAGGGGGGATCTCAGAGTGATCCCAACCCTGAGCCCAGGGCTGAGGGCCACCGGGCTGGCGCATTCCCTGTGCCCAGCACTGCAGGTTTCCACTGACACCTGGTGAAAAGCACAGGCACGGCCAGAGCTGATGTTAAATGTCACCATGGTTTCCACCTGCACAAACACAGCCAGCAAAGGGGCCTCAAGCTCAAATACCGCTGAGGACAGGGCTGGAGCAGGGCCTGCCATGGCTGCAAACTGTGCCACTGCCACCCCAGTGCCAGCCCCAGCACCTCAGCACAGCCCTGCTGCACAGGCAGGTTCTCCTCCAAAACCAGACCTCAGTGGTGCTGCCACAGTGCAACACCAAACCCACAGGGGCAGCAGGGCCAGGAGAGCCCCCACAGGGGCAGCAGGGCCAGGAGAGCCCCACAGGGGCAGCAGGGCCAGGAGAGCCCCACTGGGGCAGCAGGGCTGGGTTATCAAAGAATCCTTTGAAAGAGCTGCTGCCACGGCGAGCGCCGCGCCGGAGTCTCCAACCTGCTGCATGGAAAACAGCCAAAGTAAACGGGCTCCCAGAGAGACTCCCAGCAGCCACAGCACTGGGGTGAGCAAGTGCAGCTCCCACGGCCCCACAGAGAGCCATTCCAAGCTCACAGGGCCACGGGCAGGAGCTGGTGCACACCTGCACCTTCTCATGAGTGCAGTGTCCATAGGGAAGGGCAACAAGGGCAGGGGGTGACCTTTTTTTTTCCCTTACAGGTATTTTGGAGTTCATTCACTTCACAAATGCAAGGCTGGAGCTCATCCCTCCAAAATACTGAATTCCTAGAAGATGGTGTTGGAAGAAAGGGAATATAGGAATAAGCAGCTTTCAGAATTAATGATGTGAACAACGGCAGGAGAAATGCTTCTCTCACCTTCACCAGCGGGACAAGGCTGGAAACACCCCTCACTCCCCCAGTTCTGTGCCCCTGCCACACACACAGGGGTTGGAACCAGATGGCCTTTAAATGTCCCTCCCAACCCCAACCTTTCTGTGATTCTGCAGGCCAGGGATCACTCAAGCATCCTGGCAAAAAATGCAGCCCAGAGATATCTTGGCAATGTTGATTTCCTTTCTTCTGCTGAAAGACTCGTCTGACTAAAATCTCTCTAAATGAGTTTGGTTCAGTGCTGGGTCTGTTCACACAGAGCAGTCAAGGGATGTGCTCATGAGGACACCTCCATCCCACTCTGTCTGCAGGGACGGTGCAGACACCACCAGGGAGACTCCAACCACTTATTGGAAATCTTTTGCTCAATCTCTTCCCATACCCAGTTTCAGTTTCACTGTGATAAACAATTAAAAAGAATCCAGATAATTACGTGCTATCAACAACCTCTACCCAACAACACCAAGTTCAGACACAAGCCCACAAGAATTCACACTTGAGGAATGCAAAATGCCTGGTGCTGCTCCGGGAGATGCAGGAGGAGCTGGCCAGAGATGTTCAACCACAGAAACTCCACAGCAAACCCAGCAGCTGCTTTGTTATGAGCTGCTAAATCATCATGCCAGGTTGGTGATGCCAGCTTTAGCCCAAGACCCCCATTATCCTATTTCCAGACTTGAGTCTTGTGCAGGATGTGGGTGCAAAAGAACTTAAGGAGGGTCTGCAGGCTCTGGGGCACATTCCCCTCCAGCTAAAAACTGGAGAACCTGCATAAAATATGAGAGAAGCATGGAAGGAAAAGCTACCAGCACCCACACAGCTGCTCCAGGGACAATCCAGACAGAGGGGGTTAAAAGTTCATTTGCAGAAGCAGAACAAAACCTTTTGCTAATTTACACATTACAGGAAGCCAAGCCCAAAAAACCCAGCGAGCACCTACAGGGCTTTTTGTGGTGGTTTGTAATTCTGCAGAATGTTATATTAAAAACAAAAGCAGAGGAGTGAGAGGGAGGCAGAGCTGGCAAGGGCAGGCACAGAGTGCTGCAGGGCTGTCTCGCCTCTGCGGAAGCGTCACCAGCTCCTCCACCAGAACACGTGAAGGAGAGGAGAGCAAAGGGGAAACCAAAGGTGCTGCTCTTCCCCACGAGGCTCTGGTACCTCCAGCTCCAGAACACAAATCACAGAATCATGGAACAGCAGAATGGCTTGGGTTGGAAGAGACCTCAAAGCCCAGCTCATTCCAACCAGGGGAAAGGGAAAAGGGGTAAAAGGGCACAGCATGAACCTGAGCCAGGACAGCCAAGCCCCAGGCAGGATTCTCCCAGCTCCTACAGGGAGTGCCTCCAGGGAGTCTCCTTCCATGTCACCTCTGTTTTGCTACTTATAGGAGCACCCAAATCCTTTGGGTCACTTGAACTCCAGGGCTTTGCCTGGATCCAGCACTGCCATGATCCAAAAGGAGCAGAAACAGGCACTGGGCATAAAAATGGCATTGCCAAAGGCAGCGAGGAGGATCATTGCCTGGCCCAGCCACACCAGCTCCCCGTTTGCTCCTGGCACCCAAAGCAGGCCAGCAGCACACCAGGGCAGAGCATCCCAGAGCCCTCAGTGGCTAGTGGAAATTTCCAGAACGTCCTGGACAAGAATGACTTAGTGGAAGCAATACATAAATCAAGCAAATGAATAGTTACCAGACAGCAGCATAAACAGCTGCCACGGGGATGAAATCAGACCTGCCGTGCCAAGAGGCGTCAGCCTCCTTTGCCGGCTGCACCTTCGGGGGAAACCAGCAGAACAACCCGAGGGAAAGCACATTCCTGCGGGAGCTGCCACCCCTGGCCCTGCACAGGTGCCCTGGTGGGCTCCTGGAGCTGCTCTGGGCACTGAGAACTGTGGGGAGCACTGGAGCAGGTCCTGCAGGGCTCTGCAGGGCAGCGCAGCCCCGAGCGCGGCACCAGCTGCCCCACGCCGAGCAAAACAAGCCCTGCTTGTATTTTTAGGCAGAAGACCTGGAGGAATTTTCTCTTCTTGTCCTTTGCCAGCAGTCCCTGGTTGAGCAGCGAGCCCTGAGGAACGTGCCAGGCCCCGTGTCCAGCCCCTGCCCCGTTGAAGGTTTTGCTGGATCCCCATCAGCAGCTGCCCGGCAGAGCCCATGGAAACCATCGCCCCGATCAGCAGCAAACAATTTGTGCAGGAGATAACAATCGCTGTCATCTTGGTTAAAAACACGTAAACTAGAGAACACCACCACAGCAAAACCAAAGGGAGCCAGCCCGTGTTGGCCAGGCCACAGCTGGGAGTGATTAGAGATAATTAATTCTGCTAAACACACGTACACACAGCTCGGTGCAGCCTCCTCCATGGCCCTGACCTTGGCACAAGGGCAGGGGGTGCCTGGATCGGGGTTCTGTGGGGGAGTGGCAGCAATGGCAGCCCATAAAAAGGTCTGGGAGCCCCTCAGAAGGGTCTGGGAGCCCCTCAGAAAGGTCTGGGAGCCCCACAGAAAGGGGTACAAGCCTGGCACCATCTGTGCTGCAGAACCTGGACTCGCCGCCACAAGAACAAAGCTCAGGTGTCAAATTATGGCCATGCGTGAAAAATAATTCCCTAAATGCTTGAAATATAATCAGAGTGAAATCCCCGTGCTCTGCACCTCCACAGCATTGACTCCTGGGTGAGAAAGTACATTGCAAAAAGAAGAAGGAGACATGGGATGGTATTGCAGCTCCCACTAACAAAAATGGCAATTTTCTGCAGCCAGCTCCACTCCAGCAGCACCCCTGACACAGCCACCACCAGCCTGGCACAGCCACCACAGGCACCTTGTTCCACTTTGACTTGTTCGGCATTAAAAACAAATGGATTTAATCAAAGAATCCCAGAGTGGTTCAGGCTGGAAGGGTAAAAAGAGCAGGGATGGGGACTGCTCCTGCTCTCTGGGCCAGAGTGAACAACTGCCTGGACATTTCAACGTGAGGCAGGAGCACAAATGGGCTTGGAGATGCTGTAAGAGGCAGAAATCAAAGTAATTTTCTATCAAAATGCTCCTCTGCCCTGTCTCTGCCTGTTCCTGAGATTTGTCCTGTCCCTGCTCTGTGTACCCCACTCCCTGCACCCCAAATCTGAGGCCTCCAGCTGCCTCGGGACCCACCACACAAGGAAGGGCACTGCTGAACCACCTCCAAGGCACTCGTCCTGTCTGCTGCTGGGGTTAATAATTGCCATTTTTGAACATTTCAGCTTTCTTACCAGTTTTGTTACTGTCAATAAAAAGCGCAGCTCCACCACACGAGGAGCCCCACAGCCCTCAGCAGTGCAGCAGAGCACGTACACCCCAAAAACACAGAAGTCAGAAACCACCCAAAGCAGGCTCTTGCTTTACTTGATCGACTCAGCCCAAGTTCTGGTTTTAGTGTCAGAAATCTCCACAGCCAGGCTGTGTGAGAAATATTTTTTTAGCTCATCTGATAAACATGCAAATCTTGATTATTCATACGTTACTTACTTAAAATAAAAAACCCAGACAAAAACAGATGAGACAAAGGCCTCCAAGCAGTGCAGCCCAGCCTGGCAGGGGCAGCCAGAGGCCCTTGGCTTTGCCCACGTTGGCTGAGGCTGCCCTGACTCTCAGCAGCACCCAGACCCAGCCAGAGCATCCCCCTGGGGCAGCATGGCCCCTCCCTCCAAACATCTGCTGCAGATGTGAAGGTTTCTCTCCATTCTTGTCTTTAATCTGGCTCAATGCACTGCAGCCTCAAGCAGCTCTTTTAGAGAGTAATGGCAACAGCCCTGGCTGCCCCATGGGCACTCCTGGACCAGGGTGCTAAATCCTAGATCAGGGTGCTGCCCCTGGATCAGGGTGATACTCCTGGATCAGGGTGCTGCCCCTGGATCAGGGTGCTGCCCCTGGATCAGAGGGGCTGCCCCTGGATCAGAGGGGCTGCCCCTGGATCAGGGTGCTAAATCCTGGGTCAGGGTGATACCCCTGGATCAGGGTGATACCCCTGGATCAGGGTGCTAAATCCTAGATCAGGGTGGTACTCCTGGATCAGGGTCCTCCTGATCAGAGCAGGGGCTGCAGCACCAGCCCCAGAGGAAGCTGTGAGCCCAGTCCTGGCTCTGCATCCCAAGATTCCCCCCAGCAATCCTGCCCCAAGGCTGGAGAGCTCAGCAGGCTCTCACTCCTCAGCTTCCTGCCCTTCTCTGAGATAATTTTTTTCCTATTAAATAAGACTATGAGCTGTTTCTCTTCCTAAAATAGCACACGCCACCACACACACACAGTTTGTTTTGTTTGAATTCCTTCCCCACTGAAGCAGCACAAACCCCACTGTAAACCTGACTCCACATCTCTACTCCATCACCAGGTTTTTCCTTTAGATGGAAAACACTGAAGCAATCAGGAGATTCCCTGCATATACAAAATCACAGAATCCTGGAATAGTTTGGGTGGGAAGGGACCTTTAATCTCACCCAGTTCCACTCTTTGCCATGGGCAGGGACACCTCCCACTGTCCCAGGCTGCTCCAAGCTCTGTCCAGCCTGGCCTTGGGCACTGCCAGGGATCCAGGGGCAGCCACAGCTGCTCTGGGCAATCCCATCTGCCTGAAGGGTGCACCTGGAGCCACTGAGCCTTGGCTTCAGGCTGTAAATGCAGAAGGTTTGAAACCAACACCTAAACCAGCAATTTTGGTTTCTAACAGCCTTGCCAGGGACCCCCAAGGAGCAGACACAAGCTCAGGCCACAAGAAAGCATCTGGAGTTATGTTTAAGCCTATTTCAAATATATTTCGTTATATTTTTTTCTTTTAAACAGATAACTTGGATCTTTCCAGATCTCCTCCTAAGCAGTCTCAGTGATTAAGTCATTCCCCAGGTTTCCTCAGCCCTGCTGCTCCTGCAAAGAGCAAGGGCAGCTCCAACCCTGCAGCCTTGAGGCTGCCACAAACACCTGATGATGCTTTCACTTCTAAAACACTAATAAAAGGTTGCCATGGGAACCTGCAGGAGCAGGAAGAGGATGGGAAATTACAGGTCAGCTCTAGCATGGAGAGGAAAAAAAAGATTATCCCACTCCTTTGTCCTCGCAAAGTTTCAAGATAACAAAAAAATGGTGATTGATCAGGGTGAAAATATGCCCCAGAGTAGTCATTTGGTGCGCAAAGAAATCACTTTTAGCCCTTCAGTGGCAAGTTTGCTCTGAAACCACACAAGGGGCTTCACCTCCACTCTGCCTCCAGCACAGCCCACGTAGCCAAACCCATCCCAGGCCAGTAAAGCGACACAAGGTTCCCAGGAGAGAATGAGTTCCTGGTGCTGCCACGGGGCTGGGGCTGCCTGGGAAGCTCCTGTCCCCCAGCCCTCCCTCCTTTTCCCTCATCCCCCTCCCACCCCACTCACTCTCTCGGCCCTCGCTTCACTCACACGCCGCTTTCCAGCTGCCAACCAGATATGACTCAACACCACACACACATACAAGGAAACTTTTCCACCACTATTAACTTTCAGAGGAAATGGAAAAAGGAGAGGAAAAACACATCAGTCATAAACGTACTTTGCCAAATGGTTCATGAGCAAGTGCAGCATCTGCCTGTTTTTCTCCGGGAGCCGATGGACGAGGCTGTGGATCTCCGACACCCTGGACTCCTGATTCTCTTGTTCTGCACAGGGAACATGATTTATCTCCACATTAGGGGGCTGTTGTGGGAAGAGGCCTAACACTGCCCCTGACAGACATCCCAGGCACTGCAGATACTCCCCACGGTGCTGCTCCTTCCTATCAGCTCCATCCAGCTGTTTCCAAAGGAAAGCACTTAATGTGCTGAAAGAGTGAGCTGAGAGCAGATGTGAGTGTGAGCAGCATGAGGAGCAGGGCAGGGCTGGCTGCAACCAGAGCAATTCCAGTGATGGGAATACATTCCCACGTTCAGAGTGCCCAGGGCAGGCCAGGCTGGAGCTTCTGGTGCTCCTCAGGCTGTTTTGGGTCCAGGGTGATGATGAGTGGGAGCTGCTGGAGGATGTCAGCACTGCCATGGACCCCTCCTGACATCCCACTCCCATATCCACAGGCTGCCAATGGAAAAAACCCTGCTGCCAGAAAAGCCCCTTCCCCTGGGCACTAAAGGAAAGATTCCCCAGACATCTGAGCCCCCCCAAACACCACGGAGCAGTTTAACAGCAGCTGATGGTCACAGTCACAGTCTCACCCAGCCCTGTGCTCCCTCCTCCTCCTCCTCTGGTCACCCCCAACAGCAGCCTGGCCCAGCTCCAGCCCTGCCCTGCTGGCCAGGACACAGCCTGGGAGCACAGGGGGAGGCAGCAGGGCAGGAGGGATGGCAGCCCCTGGAAAATGAGGCTCCTCCTCAGGAACGGGACCATAAACATCAACAGACTCACTCGCTGCTTTGATGAAGCTCCTTTGAAACTGGTACATCATGAGGGGCCCTGGGAGCATTCTGGAAGATAAAAAGGAAACAGGCATGAAGCACGTCTGAGGAGCACAATCCACACCAAGAAAGCTTTGCCCCTACAATAAACTCAGCTTCATTTTGAAAAGGGCAGAGTTAAGCAACACCAACTCCAATTAATTCCCCCCATCAGAAGGGGTAAGGTCTGTGCAAGGACCTTTGATTTATTCACCACTAAATTAATCTTTAATTTTAGCATTCCTTCAGTAACAGCTTCAGTGTACCACTGAGCCCATCATTTCCAAGTAAGTTTGAAAATGAATTAAAAAGATAAACAAGCCTAGTTGTAAAACTTTCCCAATCCCCTCCCATCTGCTCCATCCCTTCAGAGGGACACACTGGTGCTGCCCACATTCCTCTTTGCTTTGCCAACAGCTCAGACTCTGGAGCAAAGGTTGCCAATCATGCAAAATTCTGTGATTTTCTAGGCTGAGATCCACCAAGCTAATTACACTTATCATCCTAATTGGATTTGGGCTCTCTCTTGTGCTCCCTCACTCTCTGAAACACAACCCAGTCACTGGGAGCACAGAGCTGTGGTCACAACAGGTAAGGGCACGTTGTGGATAATGAGATGCTGCTGCCTGCCAACACCCAATCCTGTTGGGAAGATCCCCAGGATGATATTGGCTCTCCTGACACACACAAATCATAACTACAATAGAGCTCAGCACCAGGTCTGGAATAGCTCTGCAGCCCCTGCCCTTACACATGCTCAGAAGGTGGAAGTCCACTGGGAGAAGCTCAGGGAAAAGCTTAAATCAAGGCAGGGGATGCAGGAATGAGCTTTTAAAATCGTGTTTGTGTAATATGTGCATCTGCCAGAGCTGAGTGTGTTCCCAGATCCTGCTCAAACCTACTGGAAAGGCAGGGAAAAGCCAGAATAAATTCCCTAAGAGCAGTTTCTGCTCTGGTTCTATAAAATGCTGTTGTTAAGGCTCTGCAATAACAGGCAGTAAAATCCTGGGCCAGCACCAAACCCCTCCTGAGGCAGGTGAGGCTTTTCTCCTTACCTCAGGTAGGTTTTCAGTGCACTAGTGATGGTCTTGATCTCCCACTCTGCACAGATCTCTGTGTCTGTCTCTGTGGCTGTCTTGGGATCTATGGAAAATTACAAAAAAAAAATACAGTAACTGAAAGAAACTGAAGAAAATTCCAGTTTGTGCCAGCTCTGCTGTGTGGGGAGACCATCATATCCTGTTTTATTTGCTGTTCCCAGCTCAGGACACGTTTGCAGGGGTGTGAGGGTCATCAGCTGGGACAGGCCAAACTGACTGGCCTGGGATGAGAGACAGCAAAGGGAATCCTCCACCCCCTGCAAGGACAGGGCAGTGTGGCCTGGAGTGTGCCAGGACACTGGGGAGAGCACCCTGAGGTGCTCAGGGACAGCAGTGACAGCAGGGACAGCCAGGCACAGACACAAGGACAGAAAACGGGGACCCTCTTCCCTACCATGGGCAGCACCATCATCACCCTGCAGCCACCCCCACAACCAGCTCTTGGCCTGGAAATTACAGCCACAGCCACCTGCACAGTCACCTTCAGAATAACCTGCACAGCCACCTTCAGAGTAACCTTCACAGCCACCTTCAGAGTAACTTGCACAGTCACCTTCACAGCCACCTGCACAGCCACCTTCAGAGTAACCTTCACAGCCACCTGCATAACCACCTTCAGAGCCACTGGGAAGTGGCTCAGGCCAGATGAACCACAAGTGCCACACGGTGACAGCTCCCAGCTGGGGCCAGGAGCACCAAACTGATGCCAGGAGCACCAAACTGATGCCAGGAGCACCAAGACAAGCCCAGGAGAACTGAGACAAGCCCAGGAGCACCGAGACAAGCCCAGGAGAACCGAGACAAGCCAAAGAGCACCAAACCAAGCCCAGGAGCACCAAGACAAGCCCAGGAGCACCAAACTGAAGCCAAGAAAAGGCAGACATGGAAGTGCCCCGTGTGCTGCTCTCTCCTGCCCGGATGCTGCTCCTCCAATGCTCTTTGGTAACTCCATCCTGCAGACTCAGGCAAGATCCTCCTGCTCCAGCAGAACCCCAGGGCAGCCCCTGGGGGGTCCCAGCAGTGCCAAGTGTCCCCAGGGAGCAGTGCAGGTGCCAGGGCTCCCACTGTCCCCAAGGCTCAGGGTGACACAGCCACAGCTGCCGACACCATCTGCTCCCACAGGCTCAGCTCAGGGGGGTTTTGCCTTTTCACAGACACAAATAATGCACTTTTGAATACATAAATCAAGCAAATGAATAGTTATTTTTTCTGAATTTTAAAGCCCCATGGAAGCACTGGGCAATTTTTAACCTGCTTTAAAAGAATGCAGTGAATAGAGTTCAGCTTTCCCTCAGGGCAAAGGGGTTATTTTAATTAAAAAAAAAAAAAAAACAAAAATCCATCAAGAGGTGCACTTGGAAAAGTAAACACATAAGAAATTCATATTCACACAAAGATCATGTGTGGCTCAGCAATCACACAAATGACCTCCATCCTCCTGAGCCAATGCCAGGGAAACTTCCTACAGCACTGCCTTTACAAGGAGGGAATTTTAATGGACTCGAGATAAGTTCAGCATAGTAAAAAAACAAACAAACAAACAAACAAAAAAAACCCCCCAGAAGTTCCATTTTTTTCTCAGAAAAAAAAAAAAAAAAAAAAAAAAAAAAAAAAAAAAAAAAAAAAAAAAAAAGAAAAAACACAACCTTTTTAACCAAAGTAGAACCAACAACTGCAGAGTGTGTGTCTTTGCAAAGGCTCACCCAGCAGCTCCTGGGCAGGATCATGGAACACGAGGTGAAATTCCACAGTGGGTCCCATGAAAAGACTCAGAGCAGTTAATCAGCTCCCCTTGACCTTCAGACAGATGAGTCTGCAAGAAGTTGGGCTGCAGCTGCAGCATCTGTGCCCCCAGGCAGTGATGCTGCAGCCAGCCCTGCCTCCCACAAGGACACACTTCCACAGGAGCTGGGGCCAGGAAAAGCACCCAGAGCCCAGAGTCAGCACTGAGCCTGGAGCTGCTGCCAATCCCTGCTCTGATGGCTCTCACAGATTCCTCCAGGGTGAGGGGAACAACCTGGGGAAGCAGCTCATTACCCCAGTGTGGTTATCATTGAGAGGCTCCCAAAGCAGCCCCAGAGATGGAACCTCCAGCAGTGAGGGGCTGGAGGGAGCCCCAAACCCAGCCCCTTATGGCCCAATGGCAAAGGAGCAAGAGCACATCAGATAACTCATCTGTAACTCACCTTCTGCAGAGTTCAGACCAGCTGGGGCCCCACAGTGCCACAGTAAACCCTCCCATGGGAGCTCCCACTGATGGAAGTTCTGTTATTTGTTGGGTTTTGTCCTCATTTTGATGGTACCAGTGAATGCTGGGGAGATGATCTGCCCCCCACCAGCCCTGGGAACACTCCCCAGAGCTTCACCCCCATCAAATCCACCCTGAAACCCAACCCAGGGGCTGGGGCTGCCCCTGGTGCCCACCAGAGCCACTGCCATGTGGCCACCACACTGACCTCCTGCAGGGCCACCCCGAGCCAAAGCCCTTCCCAGCTCTGCCACCGACACCAGCTCAGGGAAACTCGATCCTTTTGCCATTTAAACTGTATGTGAAGCAGTAACGCTGCCCACATTCATTTCTAAATATAAGGGAAAGCTGACAGTGGAAGCACAGTTTGGCTCCCCCATTGACGAGGAGCCCCGAGGGCAGCGAGAACAGATGGGCTTTGACAAGGGACACGTTTCCATGTGACACTGACTTCACACACAGCCCAAACACCGGGGATGATGAAGATTTAATCCCCCACAATTTGGAGAAATTATGGGTTTGCAAAGCATCCCAAGGATTGACCCCATGGGGGATTCCCAAAGTGGGTCCCACTCCCAGCCCTGACCGGCCTCCAGTGGAACTTCCAGCATCAACAACCAAGGAGGACACACCGGGACAAAGGAAAAGCACCAGCCATTTATCACCTCCTTATGAGACACCAGGGCGACAGCTGAGTGGCTTCAGTGGCTGAGGAGATAATGGATGCTGGCTGGGCTCCAGCACTGAACCCTCCCAGCTCTGCAGAGCTCCTCACCCAGGCGAGTTCTGCCATCTGTCACAGCCCGGGGACTGACACCAGGACTGACACCTTTGTGCCAGCACAACGGGGTCCATGGCCCTGCCACCCACGGGATGTGGTGGTGAGCATCACCAGAGGAGCTGCCAGGACCTGCCCCGGGGCTCCAAACCACCCTCTTTTTACCAGCAGTGTTGGTTTACCAGCAGTGTTGTTGGATGGATGGATGTTGGATGGATGCTCTCCCCGTGCCCACTGTGTGTGCCACAGGACAGCACTCCCACATCCCCAGCCTGCCCCAAACTTCAATAACAGCACCAGCTCTCCTGACTGCAGTGAATTTCCCAAATGTCACAGCACAGAGATCTCCTGCACCCACATTTGGAGCTGTGCCCTTCTGCTCCCATCACCTGGATTATCTCTTTTCCACAGGTTAACACTGGCAGCTCTAACAGCCACCATGGGCTTTGCTCACTGAACACATTAATGGTGGGAAAAGAAGGAGGAATTGGAAAAGACATTGAAACACAACAGATGAAAACTTCATGCAAGAAGAAATATGCAGAGAAAGGAGCACTGGAGTTCTGTGAGGACAAGGAAAAGGAGTCATGTAGAAAAGGAAAGATAGTAAGTGAAGGGAAAGAAGAAGATGAGCAGAAGATGATCAGAAATGCCATGCATTTCCCCCCTACATTCAGTAGGGCACTAACAAGTCAGTAAGCATTTGTTTCCCTGTTCCTACAACTATTTTATCCCTGGTTTTGCCAAGTCTGAGCAGCATCAGCCAGGACTGGCCAAGGGCAGCCCCTGCTCCAGCCCAGCTCTCTTCTCTCCTCCACTGTTGTGTCTCAGGCATGTCTGGACAGATGGACAGACTGGTCCAGGGCTGCAGCTGTGGGATGGAAATGCTGCCTGTGAGGTCAGGGCTGAAGTGGTTGTGTCCACACACAGCCAGAGCAAACCTCTGCTGTGCCAAGACCCAGCAGCTTGTCTCTACAGAGCATCCAGAACTGCAGCATCCAGTGCCTCAGTCATGAAGGAAACACATTCTGGAAAACTCTGACAAGAGTGAGATAAACAGGCACAAGAAAGTCCACGGGGAAAGCAAGAACAGCCACAGGCAGCATGTAACATCCAGGAGAAAATAATTTCAAAGGGGGCTGGGAACAAGGGGGCAGGTAGGAGATGAAAAGCCAAAGCTTTCAGCTATTTCTTTGAAGATCTTGGTTTGCATTTGGGAAAGCAGCCAGAACTCAAAGCATGTGTGAGCAGGACACCAGTGGCTGCAGCAGGACCTGGAGAAGCCAGACCCTCCACAGGTCCTGCCTTCAGACCTGCCCACAGTGCCCAGGACCTCCAGCCTCAACCAGCACAGGGTCCTAAGGGCACAGTCACCACCAGCAGGGACCCCACAGGAGCCTCTGCTCCTGCTTGGCAAGACTTCAAAGCAGCACAATCTGCTTGCCTTTAACAAAACTCCAGGTACTTACCCATTAATATACTCAGCAGCTTTTGAACTCTGGAGTTCACCCCGACAATCCGGTAGAGCCCCTGCTCATTGATCCCTGGGGAAAACAAGGAACTCCTTAGCAGAAGGTCACAAGGGCTGCTAAGATTTCTTTGGCTTCTAAAGTACTAATGCCAATGAAACCTTCCCACCAATGAAGTACAAAGCTATAGAAGATGGTTAAATTTGGGGTTGATAGCAAGGTTTTCACGTATCCTATTCTATTTCATTAGAAGTGTTAACCCCAGTTAGCTCAGGAATGAGGATTTAAGGACACTTTTCCTCCTCCCCACAGCCATGGCAGCCCCATGCAGGATCTGCACTTAACCAGGACTATTTGGGAGATTTTTACTGTGTCAAGTTCTTCAGGCTGAGCTCTGAGCCTTTTGCATCTGACTTTGCCCTGTGGGGCTGGGACAACCCCAGCTGTACACAAGGACATTCACAAGAGGGTTTGGGGATGGAAACCCATATGAGAGGATATGGCTGGCAGCATCCCTGCAGGAATGATGCTCAAGTGAACCCCCGCTTTGGTTCTGTCCCCTCTTTTTGCACAGCCAGGGTGTTATTTCCTCACTGTGCCCCATGTCTGTGAGTCCCTGCTGGCCCAGCCGTGGGGCAAACCCTCCTCAGCATCAGCCTGAGCATGTTGTGGGTTCATTTCATGTGGCTCTGAGGGCTCATGAATCATCCTGTCCATGAAAAGGGCAGGAAAGGAACTGCTCCACTGGCAGCAGCTGCCCCAGAGCAAGCCCAGCCCTACCTCTTGTCTCCACAGCGTGGATGCACTTCTTGATGATGCTGAAGCCGATGCTGTCCAGCTGGGCAGCTGCAGGGAAGGGCAGAGAGCAGGGCTGAGCAGCTGGCAGGGCAGGGCAGGGCCTCCCAGGCAGCACCAGCCTCCTCCTGAATCCCTGCCATCCCAGCCATGCACCACTGCCCAGATGAGAAGGAGATAAATGAGGGCAGAAAAACACAAGTACAGCAGTTTGTACCAGCTGCAACCCAGGAAAATACAGACACTGATCATCATTGCAGCCTCCACATCTCTCTGAGCCTTGGGCTCTGCCAGGCATCTACCAGTGCACATGGACAAAAATTAATTTAGCATCAAGGTGAGATAACCCAAATTTGTCTGGAAAGTTGACAATGGTTGCTTGGAAAGAACAAACCCTTGATAATGGCACATGAGGTGTCTTGCCTCTGCCCAGGAGTGAGAGCTAAAACAGGAGAGTTAATGGGATGTACAACTCAATTCACTTGTGCCAATGCAGGTTTTCACTTTCTAAGTTCAAGGAATTACTAATACAGGGACCCAAACACCTGCTGGAAGAATTCATCCCATAGAGAGTTTTCCACCACTGCCTGGAAAACACTGCCCACAGCCAGCTATTTGTCATGGAAAATTAACTCCTCCCTCCAGAAAGGTTTGGAGAACCTTCCACAGGACAGAAACCCCTCAGAGAAGGGTGGGCAAAGTCCCCCTGAGCTCCAGACCCTCGGGAATGCCATGATGAGAGAGACACAATTCTCTGTGCAGAGCAGAGCAGGGCAGGGAGCAGAGCCCAGGGCTGGCAGTGCCCTCAGCAAGGCACGTGCAGCTCCCTGCTCTGCATTCCCCTGCTCACATCCCTGCTCCCCATCCATGGGCAGCTGCCAGCTCACCCTCACACTGAGCAGCCCCTTCCTAATCCCCTGCTTTGACTCCTCTGCTGGGGGTGGGTTTTGTCTGATCAATGGCACAAGGACCCAAAGCAGTGCAAAGGAAAACAGCTCTATTATGTTTTTCTGGGCAGGCAGGCCCGAGTGCTGAGCCAACACAAGCACACGAGCTGCAGGATGCCTGTGCCACAGGACGTGAGGACAATCCAGAAGCTGCAGAGCCCTTTGCTGGGCACCCTCAGGGCTCCCAGCATGGATGCAGCATAAACCCAACGTGTCATCCATCAGCAGGGCACAGCTGCCATGCCCAGGCCACTGATAAACACAAGAAGCTCCAACCATGGTGTGGGAACTCTGTTGCTCCAGCAAACCCAATTCAGCAAGTCTGATCAGTGACCTTGGCTGGTCACTGGTGTGACCCTGACCTGTGGGTATCCCAGTTTGGATCACTGCTTCAGCCTCTCTGCCATCCCTGGAGATGCCAAACCATCCCACAGAGCAGCAGTTTTCCTTCAGCCCCTTGTGTGTCAGGCTGGACAGGGCTTGAAGCAGCCTGGGACAGTGGAAGATGTCCCTGCCCACAACTGGATCATCTTTAATCCTTGATTCCAGAACCCTGCAGGACCCACCACGCCACGGCCAGGCAGGGCTGGGATCCCTCAAGAAATGGGAAAACCCAGCAGTGCCTCTGGATGGAAGTGACCTGGCACAATCCCCCTAAGCAGATCAATAAGCTCCTCCACTCACTGTCAAGCTCTGGGTCAGGAAAAGTCAGGGATTTATTTGCAGTAGTTACGACCAGAAATAATATCTGATTAAACATCCAAAGTGCCTTTATTCATCCTTAAATTTAACTTTTTAATGAGCATTGTAAAAGCTTGATTTCCCCTCTCTCGGAGCATCTGCTCTTCATCTCAGTCATTTATCAAATGATTTGGTTCAGCAATTGTCCAGACCAAAGGCAGACCTGGATCTGCTGCTGGCCAGATCAGAGCCATGGAACCAGCTGGGTTTGAAAAGCCCCCCAAGGTCATCAAGTCTAACCCTTCCCCCAGCACTGCCAAGGCCACCAAACCCCTGTCCCCAAGAGCCACATCCACAGGGTAAAACCCCTCCAGGGATGGGGACAGCCCCTTCAGAGAAGAACCTTCCAAACTGAACTGCCCCTGCCTGCCTGGGGACAAGTGGAAGGGCCTCCCTTGAGGCTCTCCTTCCTCAGGGCAGGGTGTGAGGCTCAGCTCCAGCCACCACACATGTCACAGGCTCTTCCCAGACCCAAGGAGATGCCCTGCCCAGGCTGTAAATCCATCCCAGAGACATTTTACATCAGCACAGGTGACACCCATCACCTGCACAGCAGCTCCCCCACAGCCCCACACTCCTCTGACCTTCAGGCAGCTCTGCATTCCAAGTGCTGCTGAATTGCTCTCACCCCCCTTTCTATTTTTGCCTGGCAGATTATTTCTATTTAATCCATTAATTCCTTTCCTTTACGCTGACGTGACATATCAGAGCATCAGGGAAGGGGCAGGAGGGCTGAATCAGCTCTGCCAGCCTGCCTGGCCCCAGCTGTGTGTCAGGGCACTGCAAGGTCAAAGCAGCTCCTCTGCCTCCCCACCACACACTCCTGTGCCATGGAGCCATCCCTGGTTTGAATTCTTCCAAAGATGTTTTGGAAATAAGAACCACAGAGGAGCTGGGGAACCATGAAGCAGAGAGCAGGGGAATGACCTTTCAGGTCTTATCAGAAGTGAGTTTTCAGGGCTCTAACTACCAGTGAGCTGCCAAGACTGGGAAAGGAAGACTGAAGGGTCAGAGTAGGTCAGAGAAATGGAAGAAGTTTTTTACACTGAGGGTGGGCAGACCCTGGCACAGGTTCCCAGATTTGCTGTGGTGCCCCTGGATCCCTGGAAGTGTCCCAGGCCAGGCTGGACAGGGCTTGGAGCAAACTGGGACAGTGGAAGGTGTCCCTGTCCATGGCAGGGAGGGGAAGAGAAGAGCTTTAAAGTCCTTCCAACCCAAAATATTCTGTGATTCCATGACTGTGATTGCTGGGAAGGGCCAGGGCACCCAGACAAGGGCACAGCAGACAGGGCAGCCAAAGGGACTCAATGTCTGTGGAGAGCTTGTGAAAATAAATATTTTGATGGACCCTTGGGCTAACGAGGAACCAAGTGGATGTGGAAGATGGAGAGGAAAATGGTGGGAAGGAAGGGAAAGGAGGAATTTTGTGCTGCTCCATGCAATAAGCACAAATGACCTGGAGGATTTGTTTCCGCAGAGCAGGGCAAGTCCTTCTGCTCAGCAAACTAGAGCATTTAAATTCCCCTGGCTCTCTCATGGCTCAGTGACACCACTCAGCCCCTCTGCTCAGCCGCCTCCTCCTCCACAGCAGAGCAAGATAAATCACCCACAGGCCCACGGCCATCTGGCCACCCAGCAGGACAGAAAAGCCAGAAGTTCTGCAAAATGACAGTGTCCTGAAAAATGCCACCACAGCACTGGGAGGCACTTCCAGCCCCCCAGAAGGGCAGGCAGGAAGCAGAGGCACAGAGGCTGCCGGGGTCAGGAGCCACTCCATCACCACACTCACTCCAAGGCCTTATAGGAAGATCCTGTATCCCGGGCTGATGGCACAGAGCCAGCTGCTGAATCAATTCTAGCCTGGCTGGGGAGGCAGGCAGAACTCTAAAACAGGGATTTAATGAGGCTGAAGCAGTCAGAACTCTCTGCCCACAGCAGAGGCAGCCCCAGCCCCAGCAGAGGGTTCAGAAACACCTTCAGCCAGGGGTCCCAACCTGCTCCCAGAACCAGGAAGGACAGACAAGGAGCAGACAAGGAGGACCATTCTCATTTTTAAAATGGTCTCTTGAGCCCAAGCAGCAGGTGCAGGGCTGGCAGAGGCAGGGCTGTGTGCAGGGAGCACAGAGCTGAGCCCTCCTGGGCTCTGCACATCACCAACTCCCTGTGCCCTTCTGGGAAAAGGGACAAGAGGAGCTGTTCCAGCAGAGTTCCTGCCCCAGGGGCACGGGCCATGCTGCTTTCCTGGATCTGGGATCACCTGGGAGGGACAGCCAGGTGGTACATGCAGGAAAAGATGGATGTGCAGGATCAAAGGGAAGGAGAAACCACAGAGGGGGGAAGAGACTGCTTTGTGCAAGGGCTGAAATGGGTGTGAGGAACATTACCTGCAAATTATACCAATTACTGAGAGAAAAATGCTTTGGCTGTGGATGGAAATGTCGTGTGTGAGGCAGCACCAAAATGAACCAAGAACTGAACGTCAGCCTGGGCCTGACCAGGGGCTTTGAGGGAAGGAGGGGAGGGACTGGAGCTGTAGTATTGCAATTATGGCAAATCCAACCTACTGGGAAATGGCTCAATTAAGGGGTTTAAAACACAGGACATAAGAGGCAGGACCAGGTGCAACTGCTCCTCTAGGAAGAAAAACAAGTGCTTTCTTGACCCAAGGCTTTGATTGCCTGAACTACAACAAAAAGAGCTTTTTTTTTATTACTGAGGCGTCTTATTGACAATCTTGCCAAGGCAGGACCTCCTCACTCTTCTATTTCTGCCTCAATTCCCCTTTTGAAAGCCACATTCACCCTGCACATTCTGCCTCAGAGAGAAGAGCTGGTTGGTCCCAGGTGTCACTGATCCCTCTGCTGAACTTCAGGAGCAGGTCCCAAGGCCACCAGACCCCTGCAGTGCCACCAGGGCAGGGACACAGTGTGGGACACACCCTGAGGGGTGCAGGGCACTGCTCCCCATGGCCCAAGAGGATTCTGCCCCTGGTCCCTGCTGGGTGCCACACTCAGCTCTCCCTGGGGTCCCCACACTGAGCCCTGTCACCCCCCAGCCCAGCCCAGTGTCACCAGCACCTCCTGCTGTCCCCTCCCACAGCTCAGCCACCTCCCAGGGGTCAGCCTGGGGAGGAAATACTCACTGCCTTCGCTCTGGTTGTCCTTGTTGGAGTTGTACACCTGGAAAACACAAGCAGAAAGGCTCATGAGGACCCTGGCTCCAGCTGGGCTGGCACTGCTGGTGTCACCATGGTGTGTCACCTCCCCAGCAGCCAGGCAGGTCCCCAAACACCACCACAACCTCTTGCACACAAACATTGGGCTGGAGTTATGTTAAAAGACTGACTAGGGCAGCTCTGAAAATGAAATGCAAATGGGATGGACCAGGTAAAAACAGAAATTAGAGGTTTCTAAACAAAATGATGGTGGGCTTGGACTACATGACCTTTAAAGGTCCCTTCCAACCCAAACTATTCCATGATTCTGTGATCCTCCTCTGAAAGACACAGAGAGGTTATAAACTTACAGCAAGGCAGGCAATTCCCTTATTCCTCTCAGAAAGTAGGAGAGGAAAAGAAATGTCATTAATTTAGAGAGGACAAGAAGAGCAGCAGGATGAGGCACTGAATGCATCCAGCACTGCCTGCAGCAGAGCCACCACCAGCACTCCATCCAAGCCTCTCCAGCCTTCAAATATCAATATTCCTCCTCCCACCCCAATCACCACCACCACAGCTTGGCTGCTGGAGATTAAAGTGATGTTTCAGTGGACACAATAAAAAGGGAAAACACTGGCAGAAGGTTTTAACCACAATGTGAGGGCACTTTTAAAAGCCCAGGGTAATACCAACAGCAGCTCTAAGAAGATCAGCTCTCAGACAGGTTGTTATTTCTCCAGCTCAGTGGAGTAAAATGGTTTAAAATAATCCTTCAGTGCTCAGAGTCCCACCAGGAGCACACACACACATTCCAGTGCTCGGAGTCCCACCAGGAACACACACAAACACATCCCAGCACTCCAGGAGCATCCTGGATGGGCACTGCCCACTGAGCAGGACAAAAGGCTGGTGAAGCCGTTGGGAACAGGGCTGGGAGCCCCTCGCAGAGGGAGCAGGGAGCTGCCTGCATCACATGCTGCCTCCCAAAATAGCCAGTGGGCAAGGCAAGCTTCCAAAGGCCGTGTTGATAGCAACACCCAGGCAGCAACACAGGCTGCAGGGAGGGCTCTGCTCCACGGGATCCCAACCCTGACACCCCCAGGGTCCCTGCTGTGGGGGTGTCCCCCAGGAGCTCCAGCTGCAGCAGCAGAACTGCCTGTGATGTTCTCAGAGGATCAGAGACAGCCAGGCTCAGGTGCTGCCTGCACAGCAAAACTCACTCATTGTGCTGCTCACTCGGAATGTCCCAACACCTTCCACCACCCACAAACACCCCAGAGCAAGGCTGTGTGTCACAGGGAATGTCACCAGCAGGGCACACAAACAGATCCTTTCCCTGGAGGTCACCCAAACACAGGCCATTCCTGCTGGGCGCCAGCAGGAGCACGGCAGGACACCCTGGATCAGCTCCACCACCCAGGACACGCTCAGGGGAGCACAAATCCAATGGAGCAGCTCAAAACTGGGCTTTGGGCAGGGACTGGTCCCTCCAAGGAGCATCTTCTCTCTCTCTCCTTCCCTCCCAGGACACCTGGCTACGTAACACAAGGCCAAGCAGAGATGATTGTTTGCAGGAGAAAAAAAATCCATCAGCCACATCTGGCAGGCGGGGGATGATTCAGCAGCAAAAGCAGCTGCAGTCAGCAAGTGAGTTTTCCTCTAGGAACAGTGTTTACATCAAGAAAATCAAGTAAGTGGAAAGAGGGAAGGAAAACACCCGCGGGCTCCCTGACAGCAGTGCTGCCCTGCAGCCCCACCATGGAGTCAGCCTTCCCTAAAGAAGACTTTCCTGAACCTCAGTGCCTCTGCTGAGGGCTCACTGAAGGGTCTGGGGGCTCAGATTTGTTACTCAAAGGTTTGGAGACACAAAGCTCTTCCTGATTCTGTGCCCTGGCTCACCCTCAAACACAGGTAACACCAAACACAGCAAAGGGTCAGGCTTGGAGCAGTCTGGGGTGGTGGGAGTGGGAGGAGAGGAGCTTTAGGGTCCTTCCAACCTCAACCATTCCAACTCCTAGTTGCTCCAGGAGATCCTCAGCCTGCACATTTGCTCCTCCAGTTTGGATCCGTGGAACAGCAGAGGTTGTTAATCACCACAGAGTGCTCTTAAAACAAGGGGAAAGGGCAGGCAAGGAAACACAAAATGCTTTTGCCATTAATTGCAGAGTGTGCACACAATGAGAGGGAAGTTTCACACAGAGATCAACAACAACAACCATGAAACACAGAGACAATGCCACCGTACATCCATCTCATCTGTTAATCCCCTAACACAACTCCACACCAGCGGGGTTTTAGCCAAGCCCCAAGTCTGTAACATCCCTTCCTTTTCCAAGAAATAATTCTCCTGTACTGCCTCAAATCTTTTAGAGGGAGATTTTTTTTCTGCATAAGAGAAAGTTTCCAAGTTTGAGGAAAGGGCTGCTTTATAAGAGGTCCAAGAGTGAGGCTCCTCCAGGTCCCCAAGGGTCACCCCTGCCCTGCTGGCAAACCCCTGGTGCTCCTGCCTTGGCAAAGGTCACTCCTGCCCAGCCTGGCCCTGGGGATGTTGATATTCCACTCTTTCCAAAACAGCTCTGATAACAGGCAGGGCTTAAAGCAGAAGGATGCATTTGAAGATTGAGCCTCACACATCAGTCAGTTCATGGACCAACCTCTCCATGGAAAGGGGGCAGAATTTTAAAGAGGTTCTTGCTATTCCCCACACCACACACAGAGGACTGCAGCACCTCTGTCCTGGGAGAACCTTGGAAAAGCTCTTCTGAACCTCTTCCAAACAAATGCCAAGTGCTGCATTTGATTTCCCCCTGCCCTCACCATATATTTGCACCATTCCAGGCTGGCTGTGGCTGCCCCACAGACACAGCCCTGGGCCAGGGGACACCAAGGGACACCTCACAGGGTGACACCATCCAACACACAGCTCGTGGGAGCTCTGCCCAGGAGCTCTGCAGACACACAGACATTGCCCAGCACCAGGCCAGACAATAAAACACCATGAAACGAGTGTCATTTTATGCCCACACGCTGTTTTTCCTGCTGTGAACACACTCTGGAGAAAACTAAACCCGGAGTGTTTCTCGGGAAATAAAAAGCTTCTTTCACTTTCCACTATTAGTCACTGACAAAGGGTGGGAAATCAGAGAGAAGAAACATTGCTGGGAGGTGAAGGGCCTGTGGCCCAGGGACACGTGTGGGAACAGGCTGGGTTATAAAACTCCCAGAATTGGGACTGTGACTAAGGTGGAGACAAATCCCTGCCCCGCAGCGCTGCGGTGCTTCGGCGTCTCTCTCCCATTAATTATTCCCATTTGATTGTCTTTCCAGAGCCAAAACACCCTGACCAGGCAGCTTCAGAAGCAATGTATATAAAAAATTTATATTAAGATACTACAAAACTTACAGAGCTTGATGTCTCGTATTTAGTTTTCTAAACTCCTACTGTAGCTGGTCAAATATCCTGGACAAAACCAGATTGTATAATTTATTTTTTTTTTTAGCAGAAGCTATTGCTGCTTCATTCCTGCAGGATAATTGCTGTTTGGGAGCTTTAAGAAAGCCTTTATGAGCTATTATTGAAAAATTCCAAGATGCATCTGTAAGTAATCCAGAAAGATAAATTTTATGAGAGCAGTTACAACTCATGACTGCTTTGACACTTGCACTATGCTCAATTATGAGCTTGATATTTAAGATAATTCATCAAAGAACCAGTTATTTCCTTTGGTGAGACATTTCACCAGATACATACATGCTACGTTTTGCAGAGGAAATGGTTTTATAGGGATGATTAAGAGCTCTGTGATGTTCGAGGGTGTGGTGGAGGAACACAGAGCCCAGGAGGCAGCTCCCTGCTCCCCTGGAGCCCAGAGAGGAGCTGGGGGTCACTCACTCACATTCCCCCACAGCACAGCCCAGAGTTGGCTCCTGGATCCATGTCCCCAACTCCTCATGGAGCAAAACCTGGGCAGAGACAGCAATGAAGGTGCTGCACCTGCTCCTGCCCCCTCTAAGTTCACTCCTGCCATTACCACACACCCCAACACTGGAGCTGTGGGTCATGCCAACATCAGCTGTGGACTTTCCCAATCAGAAAACCTTTAAAAGACACCATCTGGAGCCTAAAATGCTCTTTCACCCACTGACAGCCACCATCTGGAGCCTAAAACACCTGCACAGCCACTGATGGTCATCACTGAGAGCCTAAAATACTCCTACAGCCACCCCCAGAGCCTGAAACACCCCTCAGACACCAACCCAGAGCCTAAAATACTCCTACAGCCACCCCCAGAGCCTGAAACACCCCTCAGACACCAACCCAGAGCCTAAAATACTCCTACAGCCACATCTCATCATCTGATGCACTTTCTGCTTGTGCACAGATAAATCCAGAAGAATTCAACCCATCAGTTTTCCAAGCAAACTAAACAAGCTGCACACACAACGTGCAAAGAGCAAATGGGTATGTGAGTGGTTTGGGATGACACTGGACTGTGGGAAAAGAAAAGGAAAAGGAAGTAGGTGGGGGGTTGAAGGGGAACTACAAAAAGATGATGTTGAGTAATTTCATTTTTACTTCCCCCTTTCAGGGGTCACGCTGCTGCCCGTGGTGTTCATCAACCTGCACACGACATGGGCAGTGATCTCCTGGGGCACTTGTTTCATTTTAAGTTTCATTCACTTTCATTTAAAGCTTAAAATCCAAAATGGCCCAAGCTAAGCTGCACATCCCTTGGAGGCTGCACCGTGTTCAGCACCAAAATCCTTCCAGTTCCAACACTGGCATGAAATTCTGCCCAATGGGTAAAATCCAGAGGGAAGGATTGCCCAGGTGCTCAGAGGGAAGGGGGATTTAGGGAAAGCACTGCAGACCAAGAGAGCAGCAGCCCTGGTTTGCAGAGAGGAGGATCTCCATCAAAGAAGGATTTCAACTCCATGCCCTGGCGTGGAAGATTCCACCTCACACTCCTTTCACTGGTGCTGGGACCTTCCCTTCAAGCCAGACTTTCCATTTGGACTCTCAGAATGGGCCAGTCCTGCCAAAATTCCCTGGTCTCCCTGGGGGAGCGTGGTGTTTGCAAGGTCCAGAGCAATGGGAGGAAATGCTGCAGTGTTATGCAATTTCCTTGTGATTCATATTCAGAAATCCTCAAAACAGCCAGGAACGAGCCTTTCCACTTTCAGCTCTAAAGATGCACAAGCCCAAGGGGTATAAATAGATATGATATTCCTCCAGAACTGGTAGCCCAAGTGGCTTCCCAGCCAGGCTGGGACACTCTGGGAGGCCATGGGCAGGAGGAGCACAGACATTCCACTGGAGTGTTTTGCAACCCTTTTATAAGGGCAAATGGGCTGAAGAGCAGGGTTCCAGCTGGAGTCTGGCCACTCTGACTGACTCAGCTGCTGCTGGGTGTCTGCAGCACCCCCAGCACCCCAGAGCTCACAGAGAGAGACAGCCCTGTGCCCCCCCAGAGAGAGCCCTGTGCCCCCACAGAGAGAGCCCTGTGCCCCCCCAGAGAGAGCCCTGTGCCCCCACAGAGAGAGCCCTGTGCCCCCCCAGAGAGAGCTCTGTGCCCCCAGAGAGAGCCCTGTGCCCCCCCAGAGAGAGCCCTGTGCCCCCAGAGAGAGCTCTGTGCCCCCCCAGAGAGAGCCCTGTGCCCCCAGAGAGAGCTCTGTGCCCCCCCAGAGCCCTGTGCCCCCCCAGAGAGCCCTGTGCCCCCACAGAGAGCCCTGTGCCCCCACAGAGAGCTCTGTGCCCCCCCAGAGAGCCCTGTGCCCCCCCAGAGAGCCCTGTGCCCCCACAGAGAGAGCCCTGTGCCCCCACAGAGAGAGCCCTGTGCCCCCCCAGAGAGAGCCCTGTGCCCCCCAGAGAGCCCTGTGCCCCCCCAGAGAGAGCCCTGTGCCCCCCCAGAGAGAGCCCTGTGCCACCCCAGAGAGCCCTGTGCCCCCCCAGAGAGAGCCCTGTGCCCCCACAGAGAGAGCCCTGTGCCCCCCCAGAGAGCCCTGTGCCCCCCAGAGAGAGCCCTGTGCCCCCCCAGAGAGAGAGAGCCCTGTGCCCCCACAGAGAGAGAGAGCCCTGTGCCCCCACAGAGAGAGAGAGCCCTGTGCCCCCCCAGAGAGCCCTGTGCCCCCCCAGAGAGCCCTGTGCCCCCCCAGAGAGAGCCCTGTGCCCCCCCAGAGAGAGAGAGCCCTGAGCCCCCCCAGAGAGCACAGAGAGCCCTGTGCCCCCCCAGAGAGAGAGAGCCCTGTGCCCCCCCAGAGAGAGCCCTGTGCCCCCCAGAGAGAGCCCTGTGCCCCACAGAGAGAGCCCTGTGCCCCACAGAGAGCACAGAGAGCCCTGCCCCAGCCCCACTCAGCCCAGCAGGGAAAGCTGGCAATCCTACACGTCCCTTCTGCACACCTCAGCTGCCCTGCAAAAGAAGGAACAAGCCTTTCCTCTTGGTTCCTTCCTCACTGATCGTGTCCTGCAGGGCCCTCCATGGGCACAGGGATGCCCAGAGCTCTGGCACCCAGAGGTGGCACAGCCCTGGGGCAGGGGGCACCCTGTATCCTGTCCCTGTGGCAACAAGAAATGGGTCAGGGGAAGAATGGAGAGAAGGAAGAGAAGAGTGAGAGGACCAGGCACATCCCACAGCAGGCAGGACCCTCCAGCCCTGCCCCAGAGCTGCTTCCCTGGGACACAGCCCTGGAGCAGCATCCCATAAAGCTCTTGTACAAAAAGCCCATTTCCTCGTTAAAAGCAGGACACCTGGCAACCTTGATGAAATCAGCCCTCGTTTCTGGCTCTGCCTTATCAACCCTGTTCTATTTCTGTCCGAGAGCCAGGTTTTTGTACTACAAGCAGGATTTTCAGAGCTAGACTACACTGTGTTGTGGTTAGAAATAACCTTCCTTGCTCCGAGAGCCAGAAGGATATAGATAGGAGCATGAACTCTCCCAGCCCACAGCCCTGCAAACCTCTCTGCAGCGGGAGGGGAGGGAAAATTCTGCCTTGCTTCCCAAGTGGAGAACTTGGCAGGGCAGCAGAAACCCACAGAGAAATGCTGGTTTATGTCATGCAGACGAAGCTGTTCCTTTGGAGGAGGGTGGCCAGGGACCCTGGCAGCTCCTTCCTTCCTTCCTCCCTTTCCTCCCAACCTACTGTTCATCACAGCCAGAGTCATCTCCCACCTCGTGTCCCCCTTTCTCTCTCCTGCTCCTTCTTTCCAACATGAAATTTCAGCTTCAAACTTATACCTGGGCCTGATTAAAAGACAGAAAATAAAAATCTACCCAAAACGAAGCATCTTGGGGGGGGGATTGAACCCTCTACATGAGTCTTGCTCTTCTTCTCTCTCAGAGCTGAGCTAAAGGATGGTTCTAATTAAAAACAAGCCCACATTTTATTACAAGTGCAGGCATTCCCAAGGGCCTCTGGAGCCGAGGCCAGGCGGGCTCCCCGCCAGCCAGCTGGGCTGCTTAGCTCAGCGTGGTTATATAACCGTGTTTGTCACCCAAGGAAACAATCACCTGGGTCAGAACAAGGGAAAAAATTACCTGGGTCAAACTGTCAACTTCCCATGGCTCGCTCTGGGAAGGGAATGCAGCAGCAGCCACGCTGGGGGATGAGTGGGAGCAGGGGGAGCAGAGCGTGTCAGATATGTGGCAGCCTCGGAATAACACCAGCTAAAGGTCAACCGCTCCAACAAAATACATTTTTGGAATAACTAAAGCGCCTAAAGTTTCCCAGAGCGGCGTTTTTAGGCGAGCCCAGCGCAGCAGACATGTTGGGATGGCTCAAATAACCCGATTAAAAGTGAAAACTCGTGCTGCTCAAAGCTTTCCCCCAAGTTTTCTAGGATGCTTGAGCAACAACTTGCACATCCTCCTCCGGCAGCTCTGCCTGGAGCGCGGCCAGCCCCAGCCAGCACACACGCCCTTCCTCCTCCCAACGTCTGCTGACGAACACGGGCTCTCAGCACATCAAAACCAGCCTAATTTTAAATGACAGTGTCATCTTTATTTTTAAAATAACTGTAACGCAGCCGTGCCTGGCGCTCCTCCTGTGTGAGAGAGGTTTGACACTGCCCGGGTGTTCCGAACGAGGCTGGTGGCCCCGCGCCAGGACTGCCTCAATCATGGCCCTGCAGCTCTAAAGGCTGGGACATCCCTGAGGTGAGACCACTTCCAATCCCCCATCTGCACATCTGGGGACACTGTGGGGCAGCACAGAGCCTGAGGAAAGCAGCACAAAGGGGGCACAGCCCCATCCCTCCTCTCCCAGAGAGATTTCTGTAAGCCCAGAGTGGCTGCAGGTTTCTTGGATCAATCCTGGGATGTGGCACAAGGTTCTTTCCTGGACCTGGAGGCCAGCACAATGGGGTTTTAAAGGCTCCTGGTGTCCCTCTCCAGAACTGCAGCAGCACATTTATCCCTCTCCAGGCAGGACCTGAAATTCCACAACACTCAAAACCTCCCTGGGAAATCCCAGCCCTGCCTGTACCCCAGTCCTCACCACCACCTCCAGCATCCAACAAACTCTGCCTGAGAGACAGGACAGGGACACATCCACCTGCAGCCTGCCATGGCCTGAGCCCAGTCCTGCTCCTGATCCTGCAGAGCCCAGCTCCACACACAGGTCTGCCAGCAATGACAAACCCAGGGAGAACACAGAAATAAAATTATCAAAACAACAGAGTTTGAAAATAACCCCTTCTTCTGGGAGAAGAAAAACCCCTGGGTGAGGGATGGTGGTGGGGCTGCAGCAGGACAGTAAATCACAGCTTAAAACCAAACGTAAGACCCAATTATGGAGGAAATAATGGAGGAGGCCGGCTTTGCGAGTCATTGTAGCATGAACCATTTACTTTAATTTTTAATTTAAAGTAGGAAACAATACTCTAATAGTCTATTTAAATTGGCAGGGAAATTTGTTCTCCCAACATGGAGCTATTCCCTGAATTTCTACATGTTTGTTGAATTGCCTGATCCAATAACTCAGAGCAGACGTGATAAAGAGAGGAAAGTGAGTATGCTCTCTTTGGTCTGTCACTCCAGCTGAGGCTCTCTGCTCCCTGCTGAGGCCTCCAGCATGGCTGAAGGCTGGACAGCAAGTTCCTACCAAACCATGACAAGAAATCACTGGATCAAGCACCCTGCGCCCTCCCCTGAGGCTGGTTCACCTCTCTGGGCCCAGGCTCACAAACAAGTTGCTGCAAGCAGCTGCTCCATCCTGTTCCACATCTGTGCTGCAATCCAGGTTCGATCATCCCCAGGCACCCACAGACCCAACCCACCTTCAGCACCACGCTCACCTCCAGCCTGAACCCAGAACCCCAGAACACACCTGCAGCAGAGCTGGGAGTGTCCCACACAGGAGATGGGTGTTGTGCCATGTCCTGTGGATCAGGACCCCCAGCCCTGACCCCTGAGGGTATCAGCAGTGACATAATACACGGGTGCCACCAGGTCCCCACCAGAGGCAACACCTCCCAAAGAGAGAGCAAAACCCAACTGGTGTCCTGGGACCAACCACTCCAGCATCGAGGCAAAGCCAAAATTTATAGCCAATTTCTGCAGCACAGGCCCCAAGGCAGAGCAAGGAATGCATTACAGCAACAATGAGGTATTCACACCAGAGACAGGAGCCACTGCTCTGCTCCTGGACACCCCCGACAACACAGCTGGAACACGAGGTCACTGACTTGCCAAAACTGGGTGGGGACAGCGCTTTTAGGTGTGTAAAAGCAATCCAGAGGGCTCTGCTCTCTTTTAAAAATTATCTATAATGCTTCTTTAAGTGTTTTCCTCTGAAGCAGCTCCTAAAGCAGAGGACAAACCCCGGCAGGCGCAGGGACTCCAGCTGGGTGAGCCGCCAGCCACTGAAGCTGCAGTTGCTGGAAGCAGGAAGAAAAGCCTGAAGTCAAGGCTTAAGACCTCACTGGCTTAAGTGCTTTAGAAGCAAAATAAAAGCTTACAAAGTCCATGTAAAGTTGCTGCTATTACAGGCTTAAAGGGTTACCAAACAGGAGAGGGAGAAGGAGGGAGCAGCAGCAAGAGCGGGTGAACTGAGAACCAACATGGAACGTGTATCTCTGAGGATCCCCTGCTGCCACCTTGTCCCCAAAAACGACACAGAATTTTTGGGGACAAGAATCTTGAGCTGTGGGATGTAAAAAAAGCCAAGCAGGGGCTCCCCTGGGCCAGTGGGACTCACCATGACCAGGGCTCCCTGCATTGGGAGGTGGCACCAATGCTCCCAGAGCATGGAGAGACTGAGCTCCAGTTCAGGGAAAGTTCACTGGGTTGTCTGGACTGGGGAACAGAGCAGAGGCAAAGAGAAGCAACAAACAGTAGAAATGTAGACATTAAGAGTGGGCAGAGTGGGGAAAAAATGTTCTCTTCACTTAAGAGAGAGAGAGAGAGATGGAGAAGCAGCAACAGGAATGAGTCGGGTGGCAGAGAACAACAAAAGAAATCTGCTGTAAGCAAACAAACCCAGGCAGGATGAAGGCCCTGCAAACCTGCGAGACAGAGTGCACAAAAAACACCGTATTTTCCACAAAGCTGACAAAAAAAAAAAAACCCACGTCTGTGGGATTGAGAGCCTCATCAAAGCTGAGCATGAAAAAGGCTGTGAGGAGAGACAGTGAAGAGGCAGAGAGGGAGCAGAGCCTGGGGACAGCAGGGCAGGGAACACAGTGAGCACTCGCCC
The DNA here is from genome assembly GCF_965231275.1 of Zosterops lateralis. Taxonomy (NCBI): domain Eukaryota; kingdom Metazoa; phylum Chordata; class Aves; order Passeriformes; family Zosteropidae; genus Zosterops; species Zosterops lateralis. The sequence continues at coordinate 17,744,993 of NC_139774.1, read as the reverse complement.
ACGGGCTCCCTGTGCACACACAGAGAGGCCACAGACACTGTCTGGACTCAGAGATGCTCTGGGTGAGGGTTTTTTCTACCACCTCTGATGACTGAGATGGAATGAATTCACATCACGAAGCAGATCTGCAGCTCCAGTGAGCCCCAGTGCTGTCCAAGGGGTTGGGAAAGGGGAGCAGTGAGTGCCTGTCCATCCCCCCCACAGCCACGCTGGGACTGAAGTCCTTCAAGTGAATTTAATTTTTTTGAATGAGCCAAAATAACAGGAATGCCGAGGCTGAAAGCGCTGGAGCGAGTTCAAAAGACGACGCTTCCACTGGGAAATAAATCTCTCACTGTTTTGTATAATTAGACAAGGAAAATGAAAAACAATTTAAGGAAGAATTCCCAGAAGCAATATCCAAGGAGGAGGAGGGAGGTGTGCAGGGCAGGAATGTGGGGCTGGGCTCTGCTGTCACTGGTGACAGCAGGGCTGGAGGAGCCCCAGGACCACTGAGATGACAGTGGTGGCACTGAGATGACAGATGTGGCACCAGGGGACACAGCTGGGACAGGGGACACGGGGAGCTCCAAAGGGACACCCAGCCATGGCTGGAGGGATGTGGCATCCAACCCATGTGGAGGAGCCAGCAGAGACTGAAGGGGACATGCCACAGGAGGGGGACACAGAGGAACACAGGAGGGGGACACAGAGGAACACAGGAGGGGGACACAGAGGAACACAGGAGGGGGACACAGAGGAACACAGGAGGGGGACACAGAGGAACACAGGAGGGAAGCACTCTGCTGAGTTTGGGGCCACAGCTGGGGAGGTGAGGGCTGTCCCCACCCTGAGCAGCAATGGGAGGGGGCTCAGGGGTCACATCTCTCCCCCAGCCCCCGGGGCAGGAGGGGCAGCCCCAGCAGAGCTCAGGATTGGGGAGTTCTGTGCCACAAGTGGCCGGTCTCAGCCGCCACCTAGTGGGGAGTGCCCACGGCTTGGGGCTGGGAAAATCCCTCCCAGCCCATCCAGTGCCCCATCCCCACCTTGTCCCCAGCCCAGAGCGCTCAGTGCCACCTCCAGGAGTGCCTTGGGCACTCCAGCGATGGGCACTCCAAAGCTCCCTGGGCAAAAAGCCTGAGCACCCTTTCCATGGAGAAATTCCTGCTGATGTCCATCCTGAGCCTCCCCTGGTCCAGCCTAATCTCCTCCTGTCCCTGTTCCCTGGAGCAGAGCCTGATCCCCCCGGCTGTCCCCTCCTGTCACCAGAACCAGAAGGTCCCCCCTGAGCCTCCTCCTCCACCTCCTCATCCTCCTCCTCCTCACTCATTCACCACAACCCTACCTAAATCCTTACCTTGCTGCTCTTTGCCACAAAATACAGCCTAATTTGTGCCTCTCAAAACCTGCAGCCCAGCAGAGCCACCACCAGCCAACACAGCTTTTGTTCCTGACTCAGGTTCCAAGGAAGTTTCAGAATGGCTCTGGCCTCCACCATAACACATTTGCAAACTGCATCAGCAGAGGAGAAAATCCATAAGAAACTGACCCTGAAGTATCTTAACAAAACCCAACACCGCTGCTCCGACACGGAGTTAGCAGTTTCTCCTGTTTCCAGCCTCTGCAACATGGAAGAAAACCCAAAGTCAACACGGGGGCTTTATCCAAATGAATAACAAGTGGTAAGAGTTAACGGCGTGATGAGAGCTGTCTGGAGGCTGCTCTCACTGTGAGACACAGCGTAAATCTTCTCAAGTTGTGACAAATGTCTTGGCTAATGCAGCCACATCCTATGTTTAAATCTCACTGAGATGTAATTTGACATTTGGATTTGCTTTTTTCATTATAATGAAGAAACAAACTCCAGTCCGCGCTGATCTCTCCACGGGCTGGATTTGCACATGGAATTACCATCCCCACCGTGCCAATCCTTCCCCAGCTCTGCACTCAAATCAAAGGGAAAGCAGACATTCTTTCCAGTAGGGTTCTTTGGTTACAGGAATACAGTCAAAGCACAGGATGGATATTTCTACGAGTCCAAAGGTCAAATCCTCATCTCTTGCTCAAGGAAATCCCTGTGGAATAGGTGACACACAGATAACACGCTGCACCCCGGTGTTGTAAGATAAGAACCCAAACAGAACAGCCCACAGCTGCATTTTTGATGGATGGAGGAAGATAACTGAGGACAAGGAGCTGCCTCATGTGTCAACACACGCCACCTTCAGCAGCAAAGTTGGATCTGTTTCCATGCAGGCTGCATTCCCATCACTCCCATCCACACCTGGAAGGGCAGTGTAAACCATCAGCAATTAAGTGCCACGAGGTGTTGCATTAATGCACAGCCACAACCCCTGAAGTGCTGGATGAGGCAGCTGTCCCCACCTCAGCTGATGGGCACGACAGGGGACAACAGCAGCAAGCAGGCAGCACCATCACCTGTGTGGCTTTGAAGGAGTTCTCATAACCAGATTCTGGAACAGGATAATCCAGGCAGTCCTGTCCTGGTTGTTCCACAGAACCTTTGGCATGCACAGCACCCAAAATCTGTGTCTGCACCTCTGCAGACTGGCTCTGCTCCTGTGCTGCATCCTGGTAACATCAGCAGCTCAACACACAGCTGGGGTTCTGCTTTCCTGCATCTCCCATCACAGCTGCCAGCCCTGCCACAGCAGCTCCCAGCAGAGGGGTGCACTGGGAGCCAGGTGAGCAGGCTGGAGGAGCACGAGACTCTGTTCAGATGAGGATCAACAACGCACATTTTGTTTCTGAAGAAGCGGTGCCACCAGAATCAAGGCAGGGGTTCATTCAGGAGGGATGAGGACAGCTGGAGCCAGAGCTGGAGAGGGTTGTCCACTGCAGCTGCCTCAGGGGTGAAGAGCCAAGGGTGGAGGAGCAGGGCCCCTTTCCAACAGGTGATAGAAAAGGGGAGCAGAGGCTGTCACAGAACCAGAGAATCATGGAATGGTTTAAACTGGAAAGGCCCTTAAATCTCATCCAGTCCTACCCCTGCCCCAGGCAGGGACACCTTCCACTAAACCAGGCTGATCCAACATGGATCTGGACCAGGGATGGAGCAACCACAGCTACTCTGGGAGGGTGTAAATAGAAACAAGAGAGGTTCAGCCTTGGGGTCAGGAGGGCAGGGAGGCAGCTCTGGAGCCCAGGCAGGCTGTGCCCTCTCCTCCCTCGGAATCTCTCAGCTCCCGACCCGTCACACCCCGAGCAGCCTCCTCTGAGCAGGAGGTTGGACAGAAACCTCCTGAGCTCCCGTCCTACCTGAATTACCTGATGGACCTACAACTCCAGGCTGGGACCTGGCTGTCATCCACCACACAATCCTTGCCCTGAAATGCAGGGCAGCACCTCCCACACGTTCCAAAAGCAAGTGCTTGACCAAGTCCAGCATGTGCTTTCCAGACCTCACAGAACAGCCTCGTGAGTCTATGCCTCACCTGGCTGCAGTGAACATTTTTTCTGACAAACAAGAACCTTTCCATGGATTTGGGGGGGATCTGCTCAAACCAGGAGCAGTCTGTGTGAGCAGGCTGTGCTGGGATAGGACACCCTGCTCCCTGCATGAACTCTGCTCTGACTGCCAGAGCCCAGAGAGCAGACACCCACTCCAAAGCCACACAGGCTGTTGCAGAACAGCCCAGGCTGCTCTGGCTCTCCACATGGCTCCTTTTCATATCCCAAAAAGCTGTTGGCCATGAGCAGGCACAGAGGCCACAGGCTGGCCTTGGCTGCTCAGCAGTGCTGGAAGTGCCACAGGAGTCACCACAGGGAGAGGGATGGGCCACACAGTGACCCCAACACCCCCCAAGGGACCCGCTCAGAACCAGCCAACGCTCCCCAAGCTGGCAGCAAGGTTTGCAAACGCGTTCCAAAATAAAAACTCACAACAATGACTTTTCTGCTAAGCTCAGGAATCCCTTCCAGAGGTGAGGAAGGCTTTGGCACAGCAGGAGCAACCACGGGGAACAGGGGCCACACTCCTCTGCTCACACGAAACGCACAACTCCCCACCAAACCCGGACACGGCTGCCAAGGAGCCGCAGGACTCCAAAAGCCCTGAGAACCTACAACGTATTTTCTTCCACTGCTCTTTTTGCCATGTTTTCCTTTCAGCACGGCAGAGCAGCATGTTTGTGCTGGCCAAGCCTGCCCTCCCCTCCTCTCCGCCGCACCTCCGAGCAATCCAAGCACGGGAGATACAGTATTACCTCAAATATTTAACCAAGGGATTAGAAGGACTCTCTTGGCAGGAGGCAGGAGCTGCTGCACGGATGCGGCTCCTGCGCCGGCTGGCAGAGAGAGACCTGCCCCGGGCTCCTGAGAGCTCCCCCAACATCTCCTCTGCTCTTTTTTTGGGCCAAAATTGGTGCTCACCTGTGGTCCCCTCACTCAGAGGGGTCACAAGTTGTGATGTGGGTGCAGACCCACACAGAGGACAGCTGGCAGCAGCAGGTGAGATATGGAAAGCTTTTTTTATTTTTCTGACTCTATTAACTTATATACACTTTTTACAGAAGGCCAGGATGGGCCAAAGAAGGTCACAACTTTATGATTCCATTGGTCACTCTGACCATCAGTCAGAGAACAGCTACATAAAACACAAGATAAATTCTAAAAACACATATAGTTTACATGAAACAGTATGAAAATCAGGCTGCAAAGATTCAAACACTTGAAAGCAAGAAAATGCAGGGCAACACTCACGGGCTCCCGGCCGTCCATGGCCTCCATCCACAGCCTGCGGTCCTCCTCGGAGAGCGCCTGCATGGTGATGACACCCGGCCTGCCGAGAGAAAGGGCACGCTGTCAGTGAGCACACCACGGGAGGGAGAGGTGGCAGACATGAATTTTTCATGAGAGAAAGAAGGACAAGCTCCCTCCTAGCCGAGCCCCAGCACGAGGAGGACAAAAGGCATGGATGTGCCTGCAGGTGCTGAGCGGGACCAGCAAGCGAGCAGAGGACATCTCCAACAATCAACACACCTTTCCAGTGTTTTTTTGCAAGAGCTGGGTGCCAAATTCCTCCTCTGGCCCTTGGCCAGGCAGCTCACCTGCACTGGGTGAAGCACGTCCATGGAGGAGGAGAAGGCAAGGAAGGTACTCAACCAAGCAGGAGCCCCACACATCCCAGCCCCCCATGTCTCACCACCACCCCAAGCACCAGGCACATGGAGGAGACCCTTCCCCAAGTTCATCCCCAAGATGTCAGTGCCCTCATGGCTGTGCCAGTCCCCTGGCCCTGTCCATACCCTGCTGTCACAGCAGTGACAGTGACACGATGCTGGTGTGTGTCCCCCTCCAGCAGCCTCACGGGGGGAGCAGTGCAGAGTCCCAGTGCTGCTCCTGCCCCCAGCAGTGTCACACACACAACAGCCCTGAGCTGCCCTGGCAAGCCAGCCTCCAACAAACAGCTCATTTGCTGTAATGAGAAAGGGAAAGGACAGGCCTGAGTGCTGCTCACACAGCACAGGGGACAGCACTGTCACCGCCCTTGCCCGAGGGCCAACGCCACCTTCACCTCCTCAGTGGGTGCCCTGTCCACTCCTGGACCACCCTGTCCCTGCAAGGAGCCAAACCTCAATTACCTGCTCTGTTAATCGTGACCAGCAAGGTGAGGATGGATTTGACAAGACAAGAGTGTTTGCACAGCCACAGTGTGAGGGTGTGGGGACACAGAGGGTGGGAGCTGTGACCCCACACCAGGGGCTGGCACCTCACAGGGAAGGGAAGGGGAAGGGGAAGGGGAAGGGGAAGGGGAAGGGGAAGGGGAAGGGGGATTAAACCTCAGGAGCTACCAACTGCCTGCAGAATGTTCCACAGAGCACGTAGGCTCTGTTCCCAATCCCCAAAACCTGATAAAGCCTGGGGAGAGGAGGGATTTCTAACTTGAACTTCCCAAGGGTGATTCAGCAGGGAAACGTGAGCGGCACCAACGCTCTGTGGATGCCCTTTGGTCCTTGATAAGAGCCTGCAAGAAAATTAAATTTTAACAGGGGGCTCTCAAGAGGTGGGTTTGGCCCTTCTTCTGCTGCTTTGTGGCACACACGGGTCAGGAACTGAGGATTAACCCTTCTCCCTGACTCCACTCCTCAGCCCAGCTTCCAGCACACACACGGCAGCTCAGCACTGTCCCACCAGTGGAAGCTGTGCCCAGGTCCAAAAACCAGACATAATGTGCTTGATCTCTGCTAATCCCATTGGTGAGTCAGTCAATACTCACCAGCTTAGTGGTTTGGAAGTTTACTCACTTCAGAGGGAAGAGGAAACCACTTAACCATCGCCTCATCTGAGAGGGAAAAGGCTCCTCATCCAACAGCGAATGTATTGAAAACGCTGCACAAAGCTCCTTGTTGTGCAGGTACAAAGTGACTCCAGGGCAGCCCCTGGTACCTGGGGAGCTGCAGTGGCCACTTTAGCCAGGGCTTAGGTCTGATTTGAAGCCAAGCTGCTGCTGAAGGCACAGTCAGAGAGCCCTGGAAAGGCTCTAGCTCAGCTAGAGACACACAGGAAAGGAAATACTGGGAATGCTGCCTCTTTAGCCAAAATACTAGAACAGAGAAATTTAAACCCTCCACTCGTGGTATGTTGGGCACTGGGCTCCAGGCAGAGCAGGTCCCAGAGGGGCAGTGCTGGTATCTGGAGTGCCAGGTTCCCTCAGCACAGGGCACAGAGGTGATAACAGCAAAATGTTTGTTCTTCCTCCGAGCAGATAACAACTCCTCGGGCTTCACTTCAAAGTCAAACTTCTTTAACAGCATGAGGGGAGGGGCTGTGAAACTGAATCAAACCCAATTTCCATTGCAAATAGCTCTGCATTTCCTCCCCCAGTGTTTATTTGCCAGGGCACCCATTGCATCACTTTCCTGAGCAGAAGCATCTTCCTGGCTGTGATAAATTTAAAATGCACCCACATATTACGCCTCATTCATTATGGATGTGGCCGGTGCCCAGGGGGTTCTGTGTGCTCACAGCCAGGTTGGATGGCTGGCACTGGGGCAGCCTCCTGCTGCAAAGAGCAGCATCCTCACCCATCTCCACCTCACCCATCCTCACCCATCCTCACCTCACCCATCCTCACCTCACCCATCCTCACCCAGCCTCCTGCAGGGTCACCCCTTGCACAGCCTGTTCCTCACCAGGGTGATCTCCAGCCATGCCAAAACCCCTGCTCTGATGTCCTCTCAGGTTGGGTTTCACACCCAAGATTCAAGTTGTTTAAAGTTCTTGGCCCTCTAAAAGCCCCAAGTCGTATCAGTAGAAAGAAGCAGAGTCTTCAAGGTTCTGTTTTCAGGTTTCTCATGTTGTTTATTATTTGATATCTCAGAGTTTTCTCCACTCCCAGCCGAGGTCTGGACAGGGCTGGGACATGAGGGGACGGCCCCCGATGGGGTCACCTCACATTTATACAGATAGCTACAATTATTTACAATTTCACACCAATGCCCAGGGCTCACACTAAAAGGGTCATTTCTGCTCTGACCCAACCCACTGTCACTGCCCAGTGCCATCACCACCTCAGGGGATGGAGGACGAGGAAGGAGAGGAACACCCAAATTCCACCAATTTGTCATCTATTCTATGAACTCTAAAGGTACTAAATTTTTCATCTTCTACTGTGCTAAACTACTGTTTTCACATCCTGGTGGTTTCAATTTCTCTCAGTGTTGGAAGCCTCTCCCATGGACTAAAACCAAACCCAGTGTTTTCCTGGGCTGTGCCAAGGTCTCCAAACCCCCTGGACCAGCTCCACACCCCCTGCCCAGGGCTCAAACTCCCTTCCTCGGGTCCCAGCTCATCCCAGGGGATACCCTGGACACCAACAATGTCCTTTCCCAAAGGATTAATAACACAACACCCTCCTGGATCTGTCACCCATCATGCACAAACCTGAGCTGTTGGGGCAAACAGGATTCACTGCTGATTCACTCCTAGCTGCTGCATCTCACATTTCCACCTGCGGGGCACCAAACCCCTTTGCCTTTTTCTGGGACACAACGAGGGGAAGGGACATTTTGGGATCAGCAGAAATCGATTTCTAAAGGGAGTGAGTGTAGGAGGGTGAGGCCAGAGCACAACACGGCAAACACTTAATAAGAAAGGATATTTTTAATATGCCACAATCTAAAAATGGAAGATTTTTTCCGTATGAGACCACACAGGAAATTTGAATTTTCTCAATATCTCAGCTTTTGTGACAAATGGCCTGGCCTTAAGGAGCTGTGACTAAGCACACTGAGAAAATGAGAAACTGCAATAGCTTTTCCGTCTTCCAGGAAAACAAACAAATAAGGAAAGCAATAGAAACAGATAAGAACTTCCAACTGCTGTAGCAGCTTATCACAGCGAGACAATCTAAACTGCTGATGAAAACACACCAGAGTGCAATAATAACAGGGGCTGAGTGCACAGAGATGCTCCCAGCCCCAGGCTCAGCACAGCAGAGCAGCCCAGACAGGACCCCATGGCCCTGGGCCAGGCACCACCAGCCACGTGTGGCCCCAAAATGTTGGTGAGAAAGGATGGAATTAAGGGGTGAACTGACCCTGAGCTCAGAAATTCAGGGTGTTCACACAGAGCAGCACCAGAACAGCCACCAGCATGTCCTGCAGGGGTTGGGGCCACTGTGGCCACCACGGGGAAGGAGCCTCATCCCTCCCTGTGACAACCCATCCCTCACCCCCCTGTGACAACCCCCGAGGCTTTGTTTTAAAGGTCGCTGGAAAGGTGACACCGGCACAGGAACGGGGACAGGTTGCACTGCACTGAGAGGAGCTGGCGGGCACGGGGACACTGCAGGGATGGGGGACACCGCAGGGGATGGGGGGACACCATAAAGATGGGGGGACACTGCAGGGGATGGGGGGACACTGCAGGGGATGGGGGACACTGCCAGGGATGGGGGACACTGCCGGGGATGGGGGACACTGCCGGGGATGGGGGGGACACTGCAGGGGATGGGGGACAGAGCAAGGAACAAGGACAGTGCAGGGATAGGGGACACCACGGGGATGGGGGACAGTGCAGCAAAGGGGGACACTGCAGAGATGGGGACACTGCAGGGGATGGGAGACAGAGCAGGGATGGGGGGACACCGCAGGGGATGGGGGGGACACAGAAAGTCGGGGGACACTGCAGGGGATGGGGGGACACCACAGGGGATGGGGGGGACACAGAAAGTCGGGGGACACTGCAGGGGATGGGGGGACACCGCAGGGGATGGGGGGACACCGCAGGGGATGGGGGGACACCGCAGGGGATGGGGGGACACAGGGGACCAGGGAGCAGCCCCTGCCACAGCCAAATCCTGGGTCTGTCAGGTGCATTCCCAGAGCAAGGCCAAGAGCCCTCCTGGGGAACACCATCTGCTCAGGGGAGCACCTGGCAGGTCTCTGGCAGCTCTCCCACCCCCATGCCAACCATCCAGCCACTGGGCCAACTCTTTCAGGAAGAATTTCTTAACAGACAGGGTGGTCAGTCACTGCAGGGGCTGCCCAGGGAGGTTTGGAGTCCCAACCCTTGACATGCCCAGGGAAGGGCTGGATGTGGCACTCACTGCTCTGGGCCAGGGACGAGGTGGGGATCAGGCACAGCTTGCACTCAGTGGTGTTGTGGCTCTTTTTCCACCTCAATGACTCTGGAATTCTGGTTCTACAACTCCACTGTGCACCAGGTGTGGTGGCACTCACTCACCCTGGGGACACCCAGGGCAGTGGTGGCTCCTGCAGTGGTCACTGCTGTCCTGACCCACCCAAAGAGAGGCCAAACCCTGCCTTTGAAACCCTCCTGCTCCCCCAGAAACCAGCTGGCATTTAGAAGCAGCTCGCTTCTGGCCCAGAGCAACGACCTACATTATCCTAAATGACAAAGCCTTTGTCATCAGTCAAATGCTGCCACTCCTCCCCAGGCTCATGTTGTAAGACACTGGCTGTCATCCCTGTTCACCTTGTTTACAAACCTGATTTAATGTGCAGGGACTATAAACAAGTTTAGTTAATGAAAAATAAGAGTATTAACAGTAAACCACAGTATCCATCATGCTGGGGGTGTATTTTAGACAGACACCAGAACACCATTCTGGGGTTAATTTTGCTGTAACAACACAATACTTCTAATTTGCTACACTGAACACAAGAACATATTTGTAAATGCCAAGGGCAGGTTGGATGTGGGCTGGAGCAGCCTGGTCTAGTGGAAGCTGTCCCTTCCCATGGCAAGGGGTGGGATGAGATGAGTTTTAAAGTCCAACAGAAACTATTCTGGGATTCTGTGACAAGGAAGCAATGCTGTAATGACAGATCAGGCTGCAGATTTTCAGCTTGCTTGTGCTGAATCATCTTTACAGGAGGAAAAACCCACTTTTTTTCCCACCTAAGAAGGAACAGCTCTCAGCTGGTGCTATTTAGGGTGTTAGTGCTGAGCTCCAGCCTCACACCCCGTGCTGTCTGAGCTCCCAAAATGCAAGGCTGACAAAAGCTCATTTCTGTGCAGTGTGAGGAAGCACTGGCCGAGGCTGCCACCTCCAGGCTGTCCTGAGAGCTGTAAAACTCCTGAGAGCCTGGCAGGGTGAAGGTGATCTCCAGCACACCCTGGCACTGACCCTGAGGGTGCCCAAATCTACACCAGGAATAAGGAAAACAGGCTGGGCACATCACAGTCTCTTTTCATTGTGGCAAAACTCGTTGTTTCTTCTTAATTTAGGAATACCCAATATTTTAGACATCTATTTACAAGTTCTGATACCAAGAGAATGCAGAGCTGCCTGTAGATTGGGGAAAAACCAGCCTTTTCTTTCAGGTGTGTCCTGCTCTCTCAGGAAAATCCCTGCAGCAGGAATGTGTACATGAAAGGAGAAATTCCTCAGGTTTCACCTTCCTGTGCTATTCCTCTGCCATGATTTACGTGGAACTTGCAGATTTCTGGAGCAGCTCCTGATCCCATGCCTGGCAGGCTCCAAACATCAAGGGAAGCTTCAGCTGCCTCTGAACACGCTGAAGAAAATTATTGTGGCTCCGTTCTCCTTCTCCCACTTATAGTTTGATTTTCACATTATAAAAAAATATCCTCAGGGCACAGCAAAAAAAAAAAAAAAAAAAAAAAAAAATTCTTGTGTCAGCAGAAATAACTGCAACTTTCTGGAGAAAAGCACAGCTCCAGAGTGGGAGGTTCTCTCATCCCTCAGCCAACAGAGGCAGAGCTCCATCACCCCCAGCCCTCCCTGCCACGGGCTGGCACCAAAACATTGCTGGAGCACTGGCTGGACAGGGAGAGGCACCAGGGGTTACTCCTGCACTGTTCAACACCCAGATTTTAATGAATTTGGTTTTTTCTGAGACCTCCAGCTGGACCACAGACAGGCACACAACTGGGAGAACACAGTGAGTGCCTTTGGAGCAGCTCTGGTGAACCATGTTGTGAACTCCTGCAGCAGGGGAGGCCTGAGGCAGTGACTAATTCCTCTTGGAACAGCAACACCAGCCTGGCTTGCCTGTTTATATGTGTGAGCCACGCATGATGCTCACTGATACGGTAACAGCTCTCACTCCTGAGTGCCAGAGATTGAATCCACACATACCTCTGGTCCAGCTGCTGCGTGATAAGTCACAGCAGAAGTGTTTTCCTTCTTCAGGAAAAAAAGGGAGTGAAAGTGCCTGGAAGCAGGAGCCAGAGGTCCAGTATCAGCCATCCATGGTGAACCAGCCACAGCCACTCCAGCAGAAAAGCTGACACTATTCCAGCACATGCCCAGAGCTGGAAAGAGGCAGCTCATCCCTCCCACAACACCCACAGAGCACTTTTCCAGGCTGGCAGTGCTCATCTTGTGTGGCCAGAGGCTGCAGAAGTGCTAAAACACCCTTAAAGTCAGAGAGACTTGTAAAGCAAAGCACTGACAGAACACAGAGAGCACCTGGCTGGGAAAGGTGTGAGTCCATGGATTGATGTTTTTCACTCACAGAGGGTGTGACTGCAGGAGAGGAACAGGGGAAGTGCACAGGAACAGTCCCAAAGCCAAGGGCAAGAGCACAGCCCTGCCCTGCACAGGGTCACCAGGAGCTCCCTGGCCCCACTCACCGATCCACAGCCTCCACATCAAAGCAGAACCTCTTCTCAATGGAGTCTGTTTTCCTCCGCGTGCAGGATTTCAGGGTGACAGCTTCATCCTCCCCCTGGGGAGAGACAAAAATCACAGCTGAGGCCAAGAACAGCCAACAACCACAGTCCTGTCCCCAGCACTCACCCCTGGCAATGAGCAGGTTCAAACCTGGGGGGATCTGGCAACATCACCCTGCTAAAAATATCTATTTATATCTCTGACTGGTCTTTTTACCCTTATTTAGTCCAAAACCTTTCATGAGGAGCCTTCAGGATGCCCACAATTCAATCTGTGCATTAAGCACCACACAATCCATTCCTCAGATGGGCAGACAGTGCTGGGCCACAACTTTTTGGGTAAAATCAGCTTTATTTTCCACTGCTGAACAACACTGCACAGACCTGCTGGCAGTTTGCACTCCAGGCTGAATTTCTGGCAGCACTCTACACACGAGGACTCTTAACAGGAGCAAACATGTCTTAAAATGTTTATGATATAACAAAGCAATGACAAAAGCCTTCTCCCATCCAGAGAATGCCTCTCTGCATCCAAACTGAACTGGATTTGCACAGGGCTGAGCAGATCCAGCAGGATCTGTGAGCACTGCTGTCCTCTGCTGGAGGAAATCCTGCCTCACTCAGCCCCTGCCAAGCACAGACACTTCTCCTGCAACTGTGAAATTCCACTGATGACTTAAGAGAAAATGAATGCTGAAGGAGTTCCTGGAGACAGACACTTTTCTGGGCTCTCTGTGCTGTTCCTGATGACACCTTGGCTGACCACCCTGTTCCCTGACATCACCATTTTTCCAGGAAACATATTTAGAGTCACTTAGATTGGAAAAGACCTCTAAGATCAGAGAGTCTGAAAGTTGCCCAGAACAGCCAAGCCCATCCATTAATCCACATCCTCATGTGCCACAACTCCATGGCCATTAAACCCCTCCAGGGAGGGGGGTTCTTATGGTTCTTATCCATAAACTCCACCCCACTGCCACCATCACTCAGCTCCTGACAACCAAAACACCTCCTAGCACACAGTCCTGCTCATCCCACCATGCCCCCAGGATGGCAATAGTTCTCCTGGCTGCTTTCCCAGCCCCTCCTGCTCGCTGCCCGTGGTGCAGGAACTGCTGTAGATGTTCTTCTGTTGGGACTCTGAACCTGCCTTGTTTTGGGGGAGAAGCCCTAATTCCTACCTGGCTGTTCTCATGGGCTCCCATGGTTTCTAACTCACCAACAGCTCTCCAGACAAGGGAATCAGCACAGACTTAGGATGAGAGAAACCTCCCTGCAGGGTTTCTGCCCCTGGTGCCCCCCAGGCTGCCCCACTGCCAGCACAAGGCTGCTCCCACTCTGCTCAAAATCCAGAGAATGCCTCTGCTCCAGAGCCACCAATAAATACCCAGCTCTGGGACAGCCTCAGGGGCTGATACCACTCACAACCCACCAGTGATGGGTCTCCCAATGCAGCACCTGCTCCATCCAGAGCCCAAAATCCCCAGCAGTGCAGCCCCCAGGCTGCTCCATGCTCAGATGTCCAAGGTGCTCACCACTGACAGGCCCTTCCAGAGCTGCCCCAGCACAGGCAGCATTTCCTGCCAGGGTGGTGCAAGCACAGCCCTGGAGAGGGCTCAGGGTGCTGCCAGCAGCTCCCACACCCCTGGGTGCTGGGAGAGCCCTGGAATGGGAAAGGACCAGATGAAACACAGGACAGCCACTGATGATTACAGGGCTGGGATATGTTAATGCTGAGCTATAATGAAGATGCTCCAAGGCAAGAGGAAATTAATTTTAGAAGCTTCCCTGCCCACAGCCGGCTCCCTGTGCCAGCAGGAAGCCGTGTGGGAGCCTGTCCAGCTGCCCCAGGCACTCCTCAGCAATGGGATTGTGTGTGCAAACTGTCCCAGCTGGGAGCACTGTGGAGGGGTCTATTGTTCCTGCTGAACAGAGGAGCAAAGCCAGCCATGGATACAGCCCTGGGAGCATTGGGATACAGCATGTGCTGGCTCCCCACTGCCCTTGCTCCTCACACCCATCGGGGACAAGGGGAGTTCCAGGCTCTCTTGTGGCTCTGTCCAAAACAAAACAATTCCATTGGCCAAGTCACAGGATCATCAGAGAATGGTTTGGGTAGAAAGGGCACTTAGAGCTCATTTTGTTCTACTCTCTGCCACGGGCAAGGACAACTCCACTCAACCAGGTTGCTCCAAGCCCTGTCCAACCTGGCCTTGGACATGTCACAGGCATTGGAAAAGCAAGAAAATAATGAAAATGTTCTCATTCCTTGCCTTGGAGCAGGAATGAGGGACTGAGGAGAAGGCACCCATGGAGCTGGAGCGTGGTGGGTGCATGTGGCTGGCAAAGATCTGTGGGCTCTGGGGGTTCCCTGTCTTTTCTTCCTCAAACCAGGTGCCAAATTCATTCCCCATGTGGCAGCCACTCAGCCTGGAATGAATGTGACCACTTTGCTGCATTTGTGTCACTTTGCCAGAAAGGTGACACAGTTTGAGCCCCGGGAGAGGCTCCAGCCAGCAGCCCCTGTGCTCCCTGGCAGGACAGAGCCCTGCTCCCTGCCAGCACTCACCCCCTTTCCTCCTGACTTCTGGTCAAAGGGCACCATGGTGATGCGCTTGGATTCCCTCTGGTAGGTGCAGTAATGCTTCACCCAGGACGTCCCAAAGTGACCTGCAGAGCAAACACAGGTTCATGCCCACAGCAGATTCGATGTCTTCACATTAGAACCTGCTGTGTTTAACCATCATTTCACATGCCAGACTCCTGTACCTAAAAGACTTTTCTGAGGGACTGGCAGTGATTCTCCCTGGCTGCCACATCCCCAGTGAAATCCCACTGAATTTCCCACTCCCTGGGCCAATCCCTGTCCTCCAGGGATTCTGCTCCTGCTGAACCACCCTTGGTGCCCCTGTCCTGACAAATCCCTTCCCCAGGCTCCCACCCCACACTCCCCAGCCCAACACCTACGCTTCTCCTGCACGTAGAGATACCCCTCCATCGTGTAAGGGCTGATGTTTTTGTGTTCATGGGGATTCTCCTTCATCTTCTTCATCAAAGCCTCAACCTCTGACCTTGTTCCTTCAAAGCGGTTTCTTGTCTGCAAATTAAACCAGGAATGTTTATTCCAGTGCAGGGACCAGTGCCTGGCTCTGCAGAAATGGGGTAGGAGTGGGTTCCTACAGCCCTGTGGGAAATGGGGCTGGGGAGCCCAGGGGCAGCCACAGGGCAGGTTTGCTTCCTGGGCCTGGATTTCAGCTAAAGCTGATCCCTGGAAGTGCCCAAGGCCAGGCTGGATGGGGCTTGGAGCAACCTGGGACAGTGGGAGGTGTCCCTGCCCATGGCAGGGGTGGAATGGGACGAGCTTTAAGGTCCCTTCCAACCCAAACCAGTCTGGGATTCGGGGATTAAAATACACCAGAAGGTGAAGTGGCTCTGCCAGACACTGACAGCAATGGTCACAGGGACAGTGTGGGCACAGGGACACCCCAGGCACACTCACATTCTGGATGCTGATTGTCAGCTCTGTCTTGAAATCACTGAAGTCCTTGGCAAGCTCGTAGCCGTGGTGGTAGAATGTGAACAGCCCCTGCAGAAAGGCCAGCAGCTGCATTGGGGAAAAGCAAATGGAGATGGTCAGTAGGGACCCAGAGCTGAGGGGAGGGGGCCCTGCAGCCCCCCAGGGGTGGAGGGGCTCCCTGGTGAGCTCTCAGTGAGAGGGGCTGTGGGGTGAGGCTGGACCCCACTGCCAGGGCTCCCCATGCCCCCCTGGCTCACCGCCCCACCCCAGTGCTGTGCAGGCTGAGCTGGACTGAGAACTCACTTACAGGTTCCACAAACTCAAACATCTTCCTCTCCTGGACCTCCTGCACCTTGAAGACATATTCCAGGGAGACCTCGTAGAAGTGCTGCCGAACCAGGTCCACCTGGCTGTCTGCCTGCAGGGGGTGGAGAGGAAACACCAGCTCAGGGAGGACCAGAGCACACCTGGCTGGGATGGGAACAGCCCCAGGCACAGCAAAGCCCCCAGCCCCAGCTGGACAGAGGGCACAGCAATAAACATAAACCTGAGCCACATGAGCAGGCTCTTCCTTCAGCTGAGAAAAATGGGTGTGGTGACTCATGTCCTCACCTCCCCAACAGCTGGGCAGAAAACAGGCAGTAGAGGCAAGAAAAATGGAAATCACTGTGAACTTGGCAAGAAAAGGCAACTCCCCCATTTTTGGAAAGCACTCCCCCTCGCCAGGGATGCCATACCCACATTTCACAACTCCTCACTGAATCCTCTTTGTGAGGTAACCCCTCCCTCGGTGGGGTCTGAGCCACACACACCCCGCACACTTCCCAGTGCCCGGGGGAACAGGAACCAGCAGCTGAACTGGGAGCTGCTCCCAGCGGGCTGCGGGCTCCTCCTGCTCCCCGGAGTCAGGGGCCGGGTGCGAGATGCCACCAGATGGCACCAGCAGCCAGCGCTGCTGCAACGCACCTGCACGGCATCCTGCATCCCAAACACATCCCAACAGAACCCTGCACAGCGTCCTGCATCCCAAACACATCCCAACAGAACCCTGCACGGCATCCTGCATCCCAAACACATCCCAACAGAACCCTGCACAGCGTCCTGCATCCCAAACACATCCCAACAGAACCCTGCACGGCATCCTGCATCCCAAACACATCCCAACAGAACCCTGCACAGCATCCTGCATCCAGAAAACATCCCCAACAGAACCCTGCACGGCATCCTGTATCCCAAACACATCCCAACAGAATCCTGCACAGCGTCCTGCATCCCAAACACATCCCAACAGAACCCTGCACGGCATCCTGCATCCAGAAAACATCCCCAACAGAACCCTGCACGGCATCCTGCATCCCAAACACATCCCAACAGAACCCTGCACAGCATCCTGCATCCAGAAAACATCCTCAACAGAACCCTGCACGGCATCCAATATCCCAAACACATCCCAACAGAACCCTGCACGGCATCCTGCATCCCAAACACATCCCAACAGAACCCTGCACGGCATCCTGCATCCCAAACACATCCCAACAGAACCCTGCACGGCATCCTGTATCCCAAACACATCCCAACAGAACCCTGCACGGCATCCTGCATCCCAAACACATCCCAACAGAACCCTGCACAGCGTCCTGCATCCAGAAAACATCCCCAACAGAACCCTGCACGGCATCCTGTATCCCAAACACATCCCAACAGAACCCTGCACAGCATCCTGCATCCCAAACACATCCCCAACAAAATCCTCAACAGAACCCTGCACAGCATCCTGCATCACAAACACATCCCCAACAGAACCCTGCACAGCGTCCTGCATCCCAAACACATCCCAACAGAACCCTGCACGGCATCCTGCATCCCAAACACATCCCAACAGAACCCTGCACGGCATCCTGTATCCCAAACACATCCCAACAGAACCCTGCACAGCATCCTGCATCCCAAACACATCCCCAACAGAACCCTGCACAGCGTCCTGCATCCCAAACACATCCCAACAGAACCCTGCACAGCATCCTGCATCCCAAACACATCCCAACAGAACCCTGCACGGCATCCTGCATCCCAAACACATCCCAACAGAACCCTGCACAGCATCCTGCATCCCAAACACATCCCCAACAGAACCCGGCACAGCATCCAATATCCCAAACACATCCCAACAGAATCCTCAACAGAACCCTGCACAGCATCCAGCATCCCAAACACATCCCAAGAGAACCCTGCACAGCATCCTGCATCCAGAAAACATCCCCAACACATCCCAACAGCATCCTGCATCCCAAACACATCCTGAACACATCCCCAGCAGAATCCTGCACAGAATCCTGCAGAGCATCCAGCATCCTGAACACACCCTCAACAGAATCCTGTGCTGCATCCTACACACATCCCAAACAGAATCCCAGACAGAATCCCAGACACAGCCCACTCTCCATCCCACCTGTATCCCATGTGGCACCTCCAGGCAGCCCCACAGGGCCGTGCTCTGTGCAGGGCACAGGATCACAGCTCTGACAGCCACGAGTGGATCCTTCCCTCCAGAGCCTGAACTCCCTCCACTCCCATGCCCCATCTCAGAACCTCAAACACAAACTAAACCAAGGGCTCAGGGGGTGATTTAAAAGCCACCATTCCCTGGGACACGTGGGAGCTTCCACATGGGGAGTTATTTACAAACCCCAAGGACAAGGCTGGCCTGCAGGCACATCTGCCCAGGTTCTGAGCCCTCCTCAGCCCTGAATTGCTGGAAGATGATGCCACAGGTATTTCTGCTGTCAATCCCCAGCCCTACTGGGCACAGTCCCACCACCTGGATACAGCAGTCCCATGTGCACCAGTGCCCTCAGTAAGGCACCAGCAGCACACCAGCACCAGGCCCAAAGGCAAGGACACACACCCTGCAGGACCAACCCGGCTCTGGGCCAGCACAAGGAATTCCAAACTTGAAAGAAGTGACTGAAAACTCAGCATACTCATCCAGTGGGAGCACTTGTCACCACAGCCAGCCACGTCCTGAATCACTGATGGCTCTTAAAGAGTTTAAGGCACTAAGCCTGATCCCTCCTCCCCTGGGGCACAAAGCAGAGCAGCCACTTGCAGAGAAGGAGACCAGACATCCATGATTTGTGCTGGCACATGGGAAGCCTGCAGCAGAACCAGTTCCTTTCTGTTACACTCTTTAATTATAAACCCTCTCTCCCTTTTGACTGCTATCCATTTTGGGATCTCTCTGATTTACTCACCAAGACAGCTCCGTATCCTTTCATTACAGGAAAGGGGAAAACCCAGCACCCGCAGCCAGAACGAGGGAAAAAATGAGTTTACAGCCAGGAGAACCATTGTTATAAGCTGTATGAGGCATTCAAAAAGCTCTCCACAGTCACAGCCAGGCATGGAAACTCAGAAGCTGCCCTCACCTCCTGAAGCTGGGATTCTTTCTTCTTGGAAGACAAGTTCAAGTGCTTTTCTAGGACACCACAATATTTCTCCGTCTCCTTGTCGTATTTCTTTTTGGCCTCCTACAAAACAGGACAAGAAGTGTGACACTGAACACAAGGGCCCCAGAGCAGCTGTGACAGCAGCCCTGTGGCACTGGGCAGGGTGGCAGTCCCAGGTGGGAGCTGACACCAGACAGGACCTGCTGCTTTTATCTGCCAGCATCAGGCAGCTACAGGAAAGCAGCTCATGCTGCCAAACCCCAAGGCTTGAGGGAACCCCTCCTCTACTCCTGGGGCCCAGTGCTTGGTAAAATACCCAGATCTAAAAACAACAGAGTGAGGAAAGAGGTCTCTGAGCAGAACATGGTCACGATTCCACATCCCACCCTTGGAAGAGCTTCTCCCCTGTGTCACACAGGACAATGACAGTACCTCAGTGGTTCATGGCAGGAGCATTAAGGATGCCAACTTCACTTTCCTTTGCCACCCCAACACGCCAGGACCAAACCCACCCAGCACCTGCCCAGGAGCAGGTCCACTCTGCAGGACTCCTCTCTCTCTGTGTTTTGTTTCCAGGCTGGGCACTGCTGCCATGCAAACACAGCCCTGGGCCTGCCATGAGCTGCTTGCAGGCAGCAGCAGGTTGTTATAACAACAGGGGAGCCACAGACAGTGGTTTTCATTTCAGAACAAAGGCAGGAAAGAAAGAGGGGGGGCCAGGCTGTCTCACAGCCACCCTCAGCCACACCGGCGCTTCCCCGTCCTGCCAGGAGTGTCTGAGTTCCCCTCCAGCCCCAAGTGATGCTGTGGGGTGGGGAGTGCAGGCTGGGGGACTCAGGAAAATGTGAGCCCTTACAAGAAAATCCTAATTCTTCCTTGGAGTAAGGAAAAAAGTTCACTTTGGCCAGCATGCAGTTTTTTGCCCTTGGCGCGTTATTTGGTTGGGGTGAACTCATAGCTGAGGCCCTTCCCAGGAGCTGGATCACCCCTGTGTCCATCCCACAGCAGCACACTCCCTCCTCCCTGCCCCAGCCCCTCCTGCAGCCTGCCAGGCCCTGCCCAGCTCCGGGGGGCAGTGCCTGGGTTACCTTGGCAGCCCCAATCTGCTCCTTGCGGAACTTCTCCAGCGGCGTGATCAGCACCTCGCTGGCGTTCTCGATCTGGGGGCAAAGACAGGCACAGCTCACCCCTGTGCTGCTCTGCCATGGAAACCCTCCCACAGCCCCCAGACACCCACAGGCTTCACCTCTCCATCTCTGCAAACCTGTGAGCCCCCCCTGCACCAGCACCTCTCCGACAGCAACACTCCGTTCCTGCTGCTCTTCAAGTGTTTCCCAGCCAAGCCCACCCTGTCCTTCCTCTGCCCTCCCCTGCAGCTCCAGCCCAGGACTGAGGGAAGGAGTACTTCAGTGTCACCAGGGTGTCCCAGGTGCCACCACCCCCTGCTCCAGGACGCGTGGGGCCGTACCATGCGCATCCGCTCGTCCTCCAGGTTCCGCAGCACCGTGGCAAACTCCTGCAGGGACTTGGCTGGAAGGGACAGTCAGCATTTAATATTCCATTTTAAAGACAGAAAATGCACAGAGGGGGTTTATCTGTCTGGGTTTTGGGGGTTTTATTATCTCTGCTCTCTCCCTAGAAAGGTTCCTGCTGCCTACAGAAGCAACAGGCAGCAGAGCATCCCCAGGACCAAGATTCCTCCTACAGAGAGCAACATCCTCAGCTCAAATCTGCCCAACCCACAGTCATCAACCACCCCCAGAGCACAGCACTGGCCTCCAGCCATGCCCAGCACACGAGGGGCAGCTCCCCAGCACAGGCACAGCACCAGGGAGACCTGCATGAGGAGCTATTCCTGCTGAGAGACTGGGCACAAATAAACAAGCAAAGTTAAATCAGGGCTAAAGCCTCTTTGCACTCCTGGCTCCAGACGACGTGCACAATAAGCTGTAAAAGTTCAGCTGGGGCAGGAGCAGGATGAGAGAGGGAAGAGGCTGAAGCCAGTGCCCTGTGCCAGGAGAAGCTCCGTGGCAGAGCCAGGCTTAGCTCAGGGAGTGTTGCCAGGCTGGGCTCTGCTGATCCCCTCGAGCACAGGATCCTGTGCTCCAGCAGTGAGGCTGCTGCTCCTCTGCTGCAGAGCACAGCCCCCTGCAGTGTATCCAGCCACAACCACCTCCAGATTCCCCTCTCCAGGGCAAAACATCCAGCTAACTGAGATGGTCTCCGACACAGGCAATCTTCTCCCTTTCCCATCAGGCAGGGACAGATTTAGGCCAAGAAGTCACAACTGATTCCCCAGGGAAGGCTTTGCTGCTGTTGAACCAGGAGGAATATGCTGCTTCCAGAGAGCACCCAGACAAATCCCTGGAGCCCTGGGTGTCCTGGAGTGTGTCTCCCTGCCATGGGGGGCCTGGGCTGTGGCTCCAGGAGCAGCAGGACTCACCTATGCAGATCTCATCGTCCGTCTCGGCGTCGCCGATGCAGCGGAACTTGAACTCGTTGAGGGAATCGGCGAACTTGCGCTTGGCGGCTGACAGGTCTGGGGGAGCAGGGCAGGGAAAAGGGGCATGTCACAGGGGGGACATTCCCCCAACAGCAGCATGCAGGCAGATACACGATCCCAGCCAGGAAATACCCACAGAGGAATCCATCTGAGGGAGCCCTGGCAGCAGGGAAACCTCAGAGCACTGCCCTTCTGTGCCCACCCCAGGGACAGGGCTCTGGGGGGTCCCTGCAGCACCCCCAAAATACCCGACAGGAGATGAAACCTCAAAACACCAAAAGAGCCACCCCAGAGCTCAGACCCAGAGCCATGGGGCAGCAGCAGATGGTGACACACAGTGACAATGCCCCACTGAGGGAAGGCAGTAGCACAGAGCTTTATTGCTCCCCAAGCTGCAGATTCTCCCCCAGATCTGGATCCTATTAAGTTCTTACTGGCAGTGACCTGAGTGGATGCAGGCTTGGCTTTTCAAACCAGCCCTGTTAACCTGGCACACTCAGACAGTCCCAGGCACAGTGAGGCCACCATCTCCCAGGGCACCGTGTGGCTGCCAGCCCTGCCTGTGTGAGGATGACGGTGTTCACTCCCACCTTCATTTCTTCCCTCAAAACCCAAAATTCCACGGGTTTTTTCCCTTTCCCAGCCTCGGTGGAAAATGTGTGTGCACGCAAAGGCCATTTCCTCCTCTCAGACACCAACAGCCAAGAGATAACCACACCAGAGTCCAAGTGTTTTGCTTCCCCCACGGGATAAGGGGGTTGGCAACTTTCTCCAAGCATTCAAGCTGTTTTCCCAGTATCTCTGCTGACAGCCCTGGGCTTAATCCTGCCCAGCTCAGTCCCAGCTGCCTTCACACCACTGCCTCCTAAGGCAGCAGGAAATCCCCCAGCCAAGGCAGGCAGGGAGAGGGGAATCCCTGGGAGCTTTCCCAGTGGAAAAGTACAGAGGGGGCTTCTTCGAGGAGAAGGTTCACACATAACAGGATTTGCACTTTGCTCCCTGGAGGATGGAACCAGCGTGGCTTTTACACCCTTCCCGTGCCGGGAGCTGCTGAGAGTCTCCACTGGTATCTACAGAAGAGATTTTTTTGGGGAAACTTCCCAGGTGCTCCTGAGCAGGGCTGAGAAGAGGGACTCAGGAGGGTGGGTGGGTTTGTTCCAGTTCAGCACAGGGCTGAGCAAAGGGCACTGGGACAGCCCTGTGCAGCTCTCCCTGCTCCCTTCCATGTGCCTGTGCTGGTGTCAGCAGCAGAGCAGCCTCCTTCCCTCACCTCCTGCCCTCACCAGAGCAGCCTCCTTCACTCTCCTCCTGCCCTCACCTCCTTCCCTCACCAGAGCACCCTCCTGCCCTCACCTCCTGCCCTCACCAGAGCAGCCTCCTGCCCTCACCTCCTGCCCTCTCCTCCTGCCCTCACCAGAGCAGCCTCCTGCCCTCACCTCCTGCCCTCACCAGAGCTGCTGGAGCAGACACAGCACTCAGGAACTCTCACCCAGTCCCTCCTGCCTGCCCTGCAATAACCACAGAGATGATGTTAATGATCCCAGGAGCCATTTCCTCTCCCCCAGCCCCTGCTGACCCCCAGCCCTTGGCCACATTCCCAGCAGAACCAGGCCTGGTGTGACCCCCCTGGTGCCCAGCACTGCCTGGGCAGGGCCCCAGAGCTGGAGGCTGCTGAGCACAGGGATGAGCACCTGGAGGGAGCTGCAGCAGGATCAGCCAGAACAGGAGAGAGGGGCAGCCATGCCCACCCTGTTGTCCTCCCTGGCCCACCCATGCCCCAGCCATCCCCTTTTCCTAACAGCTGGAACCCTTCAATTACATTTTGTGACAATACCCCAGCAGTGGAAGCAGGAGGGTAAAGGGAGAGCAGGGCAGCCCCTTGATGAGTCCCAGCTCCTGAGGGTTCTTCTTCCCCAGGGCTGTGAAGAAGCAAAACCAAAATACTGCAAAGGCTCATCAGAATCTGCTGCTTCTTCTCACACATGAGCAAAACCACCTGGGCACTGCACAAGAGTCACACCAGGGCTGCACCAAGGCCTGGCAAGTTTTCCTTCCAAGTTCTCTGCTGGCTTGATCAGTCAACCACTGACCATCAGGGAAATGCATCTCAAAAAGCCTGAAAAATCCTCCTGCCTGGGCAACACAACCAGCTCAGGCTGCAGTTATCATCATCATCATCACCTCCCACGGCTCCCTTTTCCCACCTGGGCTGGTGAGGATGGGACAATCCCTTTGGGAAAGTCCCCTTGACAGAAAACTGGCACACACAAATCCACCTGCACAGCTACAGCCACCAAGGATCTAAACAAAATGTCCTTTTAAAAGTGATGCATCCTCGCCATCCACTGCAGGAACAGCAGGAAGAGGGAGGGCTCCCAGCAGGTCAGAGGGCAGCAGCCTCTCCTGGAAGCAGCCTTGGATAACCCCTTTGCCTGTCCCTGCTCCCTCACAGCCAGCCCAGGGCTCACCCCACTCTCCTCCTCTCTCTGCAGCCGGGGAGCTGGAAAACTGCTGGTTGAATTCCACCCCAGCCACACACCTGCAGCTCCAGGGCTCCCTCCAAGCCCTTCAGGACCTTAGGAGCCCTCCAAGGACCTTCTCCAGCCCCCAGGAATCCTGCAAGGGCTCAGCAGCACCTCATGCCCCCTGTGTCCTCCCTCCTCCTCCTCCTCCTCCTCCTCCTCAGCTGTTGAGAGTTCAGTCTTTCTGGAAAAGCAGTTTGTGTTACTGCAAGGAGACTGAAGTGGTTGCCTTTTACTCAAAAAGCCTCTTCCAAAGGAATTTGGAACTACTGGGAAAGGCCATTTGCAGAAGGAAGTGTCATGATTTCCCAGCCCCGCTCCATGAGTGCAGTACCCTGGGGTGTCACTATGGGGTGACCCCATTCCTGCCAGGTCTGCACCCCAAAAACAATGGGGAGGACACCGAGAGGAGCCACAACACACCAAAATGAGATGTCAGGAAGACAAATGTCCCCCTACTGCCTGGTCCCGTGTTGGAAAGATCAGGGAAAAGTGAAACTGCTGGCTCAGAGCTGGGGGCTCTCCCCAGTGCTGACTCTGCAGGCTCTTTGCTACACAAGCTGGAAAGAGAAAAAAACCTCCAGCTCAGCTGGACTCAGGACAGGGGCAGAACAGCAGGATGGGTGGTTCAGGCTAAAGACAAACCTGCTGCTGAGTGTGGCCAGGAAGGGTTAATGCTGCCACAAAGGGGGAGCAGAGGATGCTGCTGCAAGGCAAGCTCGGGGCTCTGCCAGAGGCTGTGCTCACACGGAACGGGATTTCTACACTTCCTGCAAAGAAAACTGCTTAATAGCCTATATTTAATGTTCAAGTGGACAACAGGAACTGAGACTCCTGCCCCTTCCTTCCCCTGCAGCAAAGAACAGCAGGAACAGCAGGCTCAGGCTGTGTCCCCTGCAAGCCCCCAGTGGGGACAGGAGGGCAATGCCAGTCCAGCCCCTCTGCCCCAAGCAGGGCAGATTTGGGGAATCATCACCCACACCCTTCATTTGGCTGCAGGAAACAGGACACAGCACTGGGGCAGCACCTCCACAGCCCCACAGCCAGGTCAGAACCAGCCCAGGGGGCAGCAGGGATGGGTAATCCAGGGAACAGCCACTCTAATCAGCAGCCAAACCAGCAGGATTACAGCCTGCCAAGGGTGCTTAGAAAGCAGCAATATGGTGTCTGTCCCCACAGCCAGCCAGGGCTGCAGCACAACAGCCCTTCAGGGGCTCACACAACCCTCCTGCAGCTCAGGGATACCCAGGGAAGGGTTTTGGGAAAGGTCACAGCTGGGCCTGGCCATGGGTGCATGGGACACTCATCCAGCCTGGCCCCACAGTCCATGCAGGAATCCAGCAACAAGCATGTCATGCCTGAAAACAGCGTTTGCAGCTGCCAGTTTGGAGTTTTCCCCGCCCAGCCCCAGCCCTTGCAGCACTGGGATCAGCACCAAGCGTCAGGGCAGCATCATGAAACGCTTCATTTGCTCCAGAAGGTTTAAATCCCCTCTCTGTGCTTCCCAGCAAGGTCAGCAAAGCCCTGCTCCAGTGAGACAACGCAGTCCTCTAGGCCTGGCTCAATCCCAGAGTCACTTCCATACAGAATTAACACTGATTTGTTTATTAAACAACTTCTCCACCAGGTGGTTGGAGTTAATCTGTGATTTAGGATGGGACGGCAGCTGCTGGCAGGTTCCCCCTCTGAATCATCATGAGCAAATTGTATAAAACCAGATGGGCAGAGCCCACCCCACCTCCAGCACAGCTTCTGCTGTCATGTTCTGCACAAAAGCCTGTGGAGAGGCTGCCACAGCTTTGGCACACGCCACAGATGGAAGTTGGAGGGTGCCCAAGACAGCAAGGTGACCCCAAGGACCAGGGCCATGGGGACAGCCCCTGCAGCCACCCCAGACAGGACCCCCAAGGCAGGGAGAGCATCACTGACGTGGCCCCACAGCTCCCCAGACCCCATTTTGGTGCCTTTTCCACACACAGAGCCTCCAGCTGAGCCTTGTCCCAGCAGCACACCCAGGGAGGCCAAATCCCACCTCTTCACTCTTACCACAGACAGTTTACAAACACACATTCCCCACAAACCACGCGGAAAACCCCAAAACCGCCCAGATGTGCTGAAGAGCAAAACAACCTGGAGCTCAGGCCAAGAGTGCAGGTCCAGGAGGTGGCAGAGCTCTGGCTGAGCCTTGCCCTGCAGCCAGGGGAGCTCTGGGCACTGCTGCCAGCCCAGGCATCCCTGTCTGCTGCGTTCCCACACTCGGCGTGGCTCCGTACGGCAGCGCCGGCCACGGGCACAGAGGACCCTTTGTGGGCTGAATGGCACCATTGACCAGGCTCAAACAGCACATCACATTTGAGCAACACGCTGCAGACACCAATTATTTCCGTGGTGTTTTAGGAGATAAAGGTTCCGTGCTGGGGGAAAAACAAAGTTATCCCTTGGAAGGGCTGCCTGGCTGCGCGGCTAAAATTATCCCCACCCGCTGCCCACCAGCCCAGCACCACGGCCACGTCATCCTGCCACCCCCAAAGCAATGATGCTCCGAGTTATCTTGGCAGCTTTGCCAGGCCAGGATGTTTTTGTGAAGCTTCTCAAGATCCCTGATGGAAGGCACGGGAGATGAAGGGAAATGAAGCCACGAGGACCATCAGGGCCCAAGCTGCCAGTCCAGTGTGACATCCTGCAGCAGGGCCAAGGCAAGAAGCCACTTGAGCTCCCACTGCTCCAGCCCCTCTCCTCCCTTGCTTTGAGGAAGTTGATGGTCAGTTGGAACCCTTGTCCTTCTGCCCCACTTCTCAGCCATGAATCAGCCCTGGACTTCCTCAGGCTCTGGAGCCCTGAGCCCAGTGCTGAGATTGTTTTGCCACTGGGGCAAAGGTCTCACAGCCCCTCTCCATCCTTCCTGCTCAGCTTTTCTTAGTGCTTGCCCATCCAGTCATATTGCAACAGAGCCACTTTCACAAGTCAGATCTTTGCCTGAGCCACTGCAGGAGCCCAGCTCATGCAGGCAGCTCTGCCTTTCCCCCCTCAGAGTGTCACCAGGGCTGGGACACTGGCAGGAGAGAAACTGCTCCAGGCAGCAGCGATGGGTTCATGATGCAGCTGATGAAGTGTCCCTGACACAGTTAATGAAGGGTCCCATCTCAAGGGACTCCAGCACAGGGCATGGGAACCATCAGGCAATGACCTCTCCATCCCACCAGGAGAGGAAGATCTGGGAGACTCCCACCTGTCCCACATGGAAACCCTGGATGATGTTCTTTGCTTGCCCAAACAGGACTTTTCAGCAGGGCCACTCCACAGTGAAGTGCTCTGCGCCCAGCACAGTCTGGCCCTGCCCCAGCTCTGCATTAATCCGGTTATTTTAACGAGCTGCAGCAGCTGTTGACTCAGAGACCACAGTGGGGAGAGTGGCCAGAGGTGACTATGGGGACAGCGGTGGCAGACAGAGGGACAGGGAGCTCCTGGCACTGCCTGTGTGTGCAGCCACAGGTGCCAGCAGCAGAGCCTGCCCTGCCTGCAGCCAGCACAGGCAGCAAACAACACCCAGGAGTGATGTAAACGACCCCCGGAAAGGCTTCCCATTCCTGGAGAGCCTGAGGAGACAGATGTGTGCAGCTGCAGGGAGGAACAGCCCTGCCAGAGCCCTCACTCCCAGCAAGGAGCAGTGGGGCTCAGGGAAACACAGCCCTGCCAGAGCCCTCACTCCCAGCAAGGAGCAGTGGGGCTCAGGGAAACACAGCCCTGCCAGAGCCCTCACTCCCAGCAAGGAGCAGTGGGGCTCAGGGAAACACAGCTCTGCCAGAGCCCTCACTCCCAGCAAGGAACACTGGAGCTCAGGAAAACACAGCCCTGCCAGAGCCCTCCTGGCAGCACTGGTAACCACTACACACCCCCAGCATGGCCCTGGAAGATAAGGGACACAAAGCCAGGTACCACCAGCCTGGCAAGCAGCTTCCAGGCTGAGCATGTAGAGAACCAGCACATCAGATCAGCACAACACCCCATCACTGAGCAGAGCCCCTGGTGACCCCTGCCCAAGGGGCTTCCTGATGCTCTGCACAAACATGGCAAAATCCCAGTCCTCCCACAGCCCCCAGAGCAACATCCCAGCCCTCCCACAGCCCCCAGAGCATCACTGCCTGCAGCTCCTGGAGGGGCACAGCCCATCTCCCCCCCTGGATGCCATCCTCACTCTCTTGTGCTGGACACAGAGTGTTCCGTGCACTCAGCAGCAAAACAAAATAAAACGGGATTTCTCCACTTCCCCACCCAGCTCCCACGTCTGGCACTTTTCCCTGTGCTTATTTTTGTTCACGTCCTGGTGTTGTTTTATGGCAGAACCCCCTGGCCCGTCCCAACCTGCAGCCACAGAGTTTGCCAGGCAGGGAGGCAGGGTCAGAGCAATGGGAGCTCAGGTGGGAGCAGTAAAGGTCTCTGAATAAAATTCAACGTAAATATTCACCACTCCAACACAGAGGAGGGATGCATCCAAACAGCAAACGCAGGCGACAGCTTAAGTGCCTGGAAAACATCAGGGACATGGTAATGAAATGGAAAATTACCATCCTGGCTGGCATTTCCACGGGCAGCCGACTGCACGAGCGAGCAATGTGAGGAAGCAGCAGTGAAAATCCCTGTGTCCCAACCAGCCCAGGGATTTGGGCACAGTGCTGGCTCAGAGAGAGAGAGATGTCAGAGCTGCTGAGCACAGCTGTCCCACTGCACCCCGTGCCTGACCTTCAAACCCCAATCCCTGACTGCTATTCCCAAAACAAGGATTTTGAATGTGGCATTTCCCCTCCACCTGCACACTGCCCCACTGCTCCAGGCAGGTCATGTAAATGCCTCCAGCCTTACACCTGTGAGTAAAGTGCCTCTGAGAGCAGGATGGAAATCCTGTTTTACTCACAGCTCCCTCACTGGGAGTGAGTCAGTGCAGGTCAGTCCCTGCTAGCATTAACACTGCTCCAATAATTGTAGCTTCTCCTCAAACTGCCAGGGGAAGTTCAGGTTGGGCATCAGGAGAATTTTTTTCCTGGAAAGAATGGTCAGGCTTTGGAAGGGGCTGCCCAGGGAGGTGGTGGAGCCCCCACACCTGGAGGTGCCCAAGGAAGGGCTGGATGTGGCACTCAGTGCTCAGGGCTGGTTGACAAGACGCTGATGGGTCACAGGTTGGATTTGATAATCTTGGAGGTCATTTCCACCCTCAATCATCGTGTAATTCTGTGATTCCTCTCCAAACCCTGGCATGACCCACAGGAAGGCTGCAGATGACTTTACCCTTGTTACCACAATATTTCATCGACTGGAGCCTGGAATCACATTTCATTAGGACAGAATGCCCTGCCCGAGACAGCTAATCGATTTAGAGGACACTAATCCAGAAGAAATTTGCTCCTGACCCAGGCAATGCCCATTAGTGGAGCAGAAGGGGGTCTGGCAGGGAGGGCAGTCCCTGCATGGGGAGGGGCTGTGGCAGAGCCCCTGCCAGACACCCAGATTGCCTCAGGCACTGGCCCTGCTTCTGGATTAGTTTATTAAACCTAATTAGTTAATAGGTGGGCCACAGGGAGCCTGCTTGATTTCTCAAGGGGCAGCACCAAAGCACTGGGGTCCCCAGGGGACAATGAGCCCAGAGTGCCCCAGGTGGGGAGGGGACACACGCCCTGTCCCTGCAGGCAGGACAAGCCTCCCTGGGCAAATCCCATGGCACAGGGCACTGCCTCCCCTGTCCCCCTCTCTTGTCCCCATCCCAGAGGCAGCAGCTCTCGCCCAGAGCCAGGGCAGGGATCAGGGTCAGCTCCCAGCCCCTCCAGGAGCTGTGCTGCACAACCTCCTTCCTTCTCCTCCCTCCCAAGGAGGCTGCGGAAATCCTTTTGTCGCCGGCGTTCCTCCACCTCAGCTGTAAGAACAGGAAAAATCCCACTGTGCTTGCAGGAACATCAGTGGCAAGTGAGTCAATTTTTCCTGCTTCGGCAGGAAAAGAGAAATATAAATTAAAATCTCCAGCAGAGCCTGGGGAGGCACTCAGGGTGAGAACAGGGATGGACAGCCCAGGGTGCAGCACAGAACCATGGAACAGTTTAGGTGGGAAAAACCCTCCAAGATTCTCATGTCCTGCTGTTTCCCCTGCACTGCCAAAGCCAACACATACCATTGTCCTCATCTGTAAAACCCCTTCAGGGATGGTGACTCCTCCACTGCCCTGGGGTAGCCTGTGCCAGTATCTGACTACCCTTTCCAGGAAGAGATCACTGCCTTTAACCTGGGCTTTCTCCGGGAATTTGTGGGAGAGACACCCAACTCTCTGCTCTGCAATGGTGGGGATTTTTTAGTAAAACATTGCTTAGCAACCAGCAACTCAACGAGGGCATGGCTCTGGACAGACGCTGCTTCAGCGAGAAAAAGAATAAAAAACCAGCAAAGGGACTCTGCACCAGGCAGGGTTAGGAAAAGGCACACGCCAGCTCTTTTTACAGGTCACAGCCCAGGGAACCCTTCACACTCCCCTCACTGTGCACCATGGAATGCCAGGCTGCTTTGGGTTGGAAAGGAACCTTAAAGCTCATCTAATTCCACCTCCTGCCATGGGCAGGGACTCCTGGACTAGCCCAGGTTGCTCCAAGCTGTGCCTGAGGGTGCAGCACAGTGTGGGGAAGGGTGGGGTGGCAGCAGCCAGCCCTTGGCTGTCCCTCTGTCCCTGTGCTGGCGGCGCTGCTCCACGTGCCACAGCCAGATGGTCTGGAGGCTGCTGTGCTTCCCACCAGCCTGAAACCCGCCTGGCATCACAGCACAGACATCCCCCTAAGCACCATGGTCCCCATGGCACAGACATCCCCTTCCCCCTGATCACCATGGTCCCCATGGCACAAACATTCCCTTCCCTTCCCCATCAGCACCATGGTCCCCACAGCACAGACATCCCCTTCCCTTCCCCATCAGCACCATGGTCCCCAGTGCACAGACATCCCCTTCCCCATCAGCACCATGGTCCCCAGTGCACAGACATCCCCTTCCCTTCCCCATCAGCACCATGGTCCCCATGGCACAGACATCCCCTTCCCTTCCCCATCAGCACCATGGTCCCCAGTGCACAGACATCCCCTTCCCTCCCAGCACCACGGTCCCCATGGCACAGACATCCCCTTCCCTTCCCCATCAGCACCATGGTCCCCAGTGCACAGACATCCCCTTCCCTTCCCCATCAGCACCATGGTCCCCATGGCACAGACATCCCCAGCATCCCTGGCGTGCTGTGACACCCTGCTTCCATCTCTGCTGGGAGCAGAGAGAGGAGCAAAATTCCCAGTTCCTCCAAGCCACACTTGAGACCATCCTTGCCATAACAGCTGGGGCAATGCCCTAAAGACTCGCCCTTGTTGGGAGCTCCTGGGCCCAGGGCCAGCACCGCTCACACGGAGCAGGTGGAAACACCTTGGGCATGGGGAGAACACCGGGAAAACAGAGAGCACCGGGAAAACAGGGCAAACATCCCTGTCCCCGTCCCCGGCGGTGACAGCCGCTCGCGTGCCTGGTGGAGGAGGACGGGGATGATTCACAGCAGAGTGAACAAGCTGTGCAGGTTTCCGTACGAGCTCCCCCTCGCTCTGCCTCCCCTCCCACCCACCGCAGTCACGCTACAGCTACTCATCAACTCAGCACAGCACAGCTCCTGGAAAGACAGGGATGAAGTAACCTGAACACAGCGAGGGATGCCTGGCACAGCCTGTTCCCCACACTGTCTGTCCCCCAGTCTGTCCCTACAGTGTCCCCTAGTCTGTCCCCACACTGTCTGTCCCCCAGTCTGTCCCTACAGTGTCCCCTAGTCTGTCCCCACACTGTCTGTCCCCCAGTCTGTCCCTACAGTGTCCCCTAGTCTGTCCCCACACTGTCTGTCCCCCAGTCTGTCCCTACAGTGTCTCCTAGTCTGTCTCCACACTGTCTGTCCCCCAGTCTGTCCCTACAGTGTCCCCTAGTCTGTCCCCCAGTCTGTCCCTACAGTGTCCCCTAGTCTGTCCCCACAGTGTCTGTTCCCCACAGTGTCTCCCAGCCCATCCTCCTGCTGTCCCCCAGCCTGTCCCCACACTGTCTGTCCCCCAGCCCATACCCACACTGTTCCCCAGCCCATCCTCTTGCTGTCCCCACACTATCCCCACACTGTCCCCCAGTCCGTCCCCTCACTGTCTGTCCCCCAGCTTATCCCCACACTGTCCCCCCAGCCCATCCTCTCCCTGTCCCCCTGCTGCCCCCAGCCTGTCCCCTCACTGTCCTGCTGCTGGCTGCTGCAGAAGGGGCCCAGAGAGCCCCAAAGCAGAACCACACCGTGAGCAGGGTTTGCTTGGCCCCACTGGCACTGCTGCTGCCCCGGGACATGGTGGGGGGACTGAAGCCCCTCTGTGGTGGTGCAGGAATAATGCCAACCCCTGAGCAGCCCTGCCCTGGTCTGTGCACTGCTCCTGGGCTCAGGGAGAAGCACACCACGATTTTAGGGTGCCTGCAGGGACAGGGTGTGAACAAAGGGGTTGGTGGTCCCTCTGTGCCAGCTGGGGAGGGGTCTGCAGACAGAGAGGGCAGAACACACTTGCCCCACACCATCCCTGCTACTGAATCAGCTACATGTGCCAACCTGCAGAGAGAGAGAGAGAGAGCACAGGGACTCGGGCACTGCTGCCTCCCACCCTCCCTGCAGCAACCATGGGAACGGCATTTCCTCACTCGCATTCCCAACGTCACAGAGCTGCCACCAGCAAAGCAAAGGGGAAAAAAAAGGAAACCTAAAGAGCCCACTGCTCCCAGCCCATGTCCAGGGCACACAGGTGATGCCACACACAGCACAGGTGATGCCACACGCCTCTCAGTCTGGCAGCATTGCAGACACAAATGGAGACAGATGATTCAAGCTGTGCCAGCAGCACATCTGTAGCCTTGGGAAAACAGCCTCCTGACCCAAATCAGGCAAATCTGCTCCGTGCTGGAGGCATGAGCAGGTCACAGCATGTAGGAGATTCCCAGAGCTGGAGGAACACAGGGACATCCAATCTGGCCCTTCTCATCCCTTTCCCAGGTTCACCCCTGCTCAGAGTCACTCCCTGGACACAGGTGTGCAATCCCAGTCTCCACCAGCTCAGGCAGTCCCAGCCCTGCCTCTCAGAGCTGCTCTCTATCCCAATCCATCCCCTGCCATCCCAAAAGACTGGGTTTAACCCACCATGGGACACATGCCCAGTGCAGGCCCTGCAGCCTCTCCAGGCTCTGTCCCCAGCCCAGTGTATGGGGACATGTCCCCAGAGGTGCTCTGTGGCACACTCCCAATGACAGGGATCTCCCAGCCCTGTTCATGAGCCTTCTGTCAGCACAATGTAAAAGCTGTAATGGTGAGCACAGGCTCTCCTGCACACCCCAACCCCTGTGCTCACCAGGTTCTCTGTCCAGCCCCATGTCTCACAGCACCCCCAAGGTGCCCACCCCGCTGTCCCTGGCTCCCACCATCAGCCCCCAAACCTGCCAGCACTGTGGGGTTGTGGCTGGGGTGGGATCCCCTGGGAGATGGGAAAATATTCCCTGAGGATCCCTCCCACACGGATCACAACCACAGCAGTGACTGTGCACACAGGGGAACCACTGCAGCATCCACAGAGGGTGAGTTACCCCTGACACTCAGGCAGAGCCAGGTGGGATAAGTGTGCAGCCCCCTGGAGCCAGCACAACAATCCCTCCAGGGCTCTCAGTGCAGACCCACCATCACACAGAGCATCCCCCAAAATGTTCCTGTTGCTCATTTCCACTGGGGAGGAAGAGAAGGATCAATTTGTGCTAAAACTGAAACATGGTATTATCATCTATCCCTCATTTGAATAAAATCCCAGACAAGTTATTAAAGATGTGGTTGCACAAGCCACACAGGTCATGCAAAGGAGGAAAAGTCCTTGGTGCCTCTGGCTCTGCTGGGGCAGGACTGGCTGAGCCACAACCATGTCCCTCCTCCAGAGCTGAAAGTATTCCCTACACCGAATGTTTACTACAGGAATGAAGAGGGAAAAAATGCATCCTGACACAGGAGAGCCACGTTACACCTCGGCTGGGTGAACAAAGCAGGAAAAAAAACCAAAGTAAATCATTTTACCAGCCAAACCCCAACCCAAGTGCTTCCCCTGTGGTTTGCAAGGCACAGGGAGAGCCCAGGGGACCCTCTGCCCGTCCGAGCATGGAATGAGCTCCTTGGGACACACATGGATGCTCCAGGAAACCCTTCCCTGCCCCAAGGCAGGAATTCCCCAGGGTTGGGAAGACACAAGCTGGGCTGTGCAGGTGACTCACCTGGGCTGCCCACACTCACCACAGCCGTGGGCAGCAGCCAGGGCTCAGTGCCAGCAGCCCAGCACCATTTCTCATGGCACAGCCTGAGCAGAGCACAGTGCCAGCGGTCACAGCAACCCAGCCAGGTGGTTGCTGTTGGTTTTGCACCCTCCAGAGAGCAGGAGGCTCCTTTTCCTCCAAACAGGAGCCTGCAGAGCCCAGCACTCTCCTCTGAGCACTCAGGTTTGCACCTGCACAAACAGGGGCTGTTCCTGAACCTTGATCCCTCCCTTCTGTGCAAAGGTGTTGAGAAGGTTTGGGCTGTGACTGTTTTCTTCAGGGACCAGAAGAGCAAAAAGGATGAAAATAACCTAAGATGGGCTTTGGACTCCTTCTCCTCAACACCTGGGGCACAAGGACCATCACCCCAGATGGCAGCAGGTCACAAAGCAGCCCCAGACTGGGCTCATGCTCCAGCACACCCAAGGGCTTTCTCCCTGCAGAACCACATGAGGACACTTTGTACAGCCCCCTGTTATCCCCCTGCCCCCAGACCCACTCCCAGGGGCAGTGAGTGAGCTGAACCAGGGCCATGGGAATGGGAAAGGCAATGACAAAGTGGCAACGTGGGCCATGGGTGCCATGGGCCTGTCATGTTTCCTTATCACCCGCCCGGGCCTCGTTTGTGTAAAAAGGGAATTAAGCAAACACTGGGCAAAAGTTTCACTTTCGCTTCCAGTGTGTGTTGCAGATCCAGGGGCAGCTCCACCCGGGACTGGCCCTGCCACCCCACAGCCATGGGCACAGACACCTCCCAAAGGCTCAGCTTCACCCCCATGCTGCAGAGATGTGGAACAGAACCCATGTGTGAGCACATCCCAGAGTCTGCAACACCAACAGCACCACCAGGAACGACCCCACTTCAGGTTTTAAGCTGCACAGCAGCCTTGGAGCAGGATGTGTCCCAGGAAATATCCCAGAACTGCGGCAAAAGCCCTGCCCTGGTGGCAGCACAGGCCAGAGCAGCCACCCTGGCATGGTGCAGGTACACAGGGGTCAGCCCAGGGGGAAACTCATCACAATCACAGCCTGCAGGCACAGACAGAGGGGACACCACACCTCTGTGACAGCACAGCCACCAGCTGAGAACCTCAGCTGCTCACCACAGCCAGCATGGGACACTCTGGTGGGGCTCAGAGCTGGCAAGAGACCTGTGGGACAGTGCCACATCTCTCCTGGGAAGTTGGTGGGGCCAGAGGAGTTCCCAGGCACTGCAGGATCCAGGTCCAGCATCATTCCTTGGGTCCCATCCCTCCTCACTGCTGGCCACAGCAAAAAATACAGCTAAAGGAAAAGTGATCCAAAACACCAAACCAGCTCAGCTCCAGCTGTGCCTTTTGGGGCACCTCTGCCTTTCCCATGGGAGCCTGGGGCATGGCACAGCCAGCCCATGTGCCCCTCGTGGGGAGGGGGTTCACAGAGCAGCCCCAGCCCAGCCCCAGCACACAAATTGCAGTTTGTGCCGTGGGAACATGGCAGCAGCCGGGGCGTGGACGCCTTTGGTGGCTTCAAATTAGTGCCTGGGACTTGGAGGAAGGAAAACAAACCAGCAGAAACGTGGCAGGGCACCAGGCTGCACCCAGAGCCTGAAGGGGACAACAGCCCCATCGGCACCGGGACACGGCGCCTGCAGCACAGGAGGAGAGCACAGGGATGAGGAAGAGGAGGAGGAGGAAGAGGAGGGTGCCAGGCTCAGCCCTGTGCTACAGCACAGAGGAGGTGATGGCTGGCAGCCCCTGCCACCCCCACATCCTCTATCCTTATGTGGCTGCTTGTTTCCCAACCTGCAGGCATCTCCACATCACCACCCCAGTGCCTGGGCCCCAGCTCCCCCTCCATGCAGCACAGGGGCTGGAGGTGATGCCAGCACAGGGACGAGCCACTGGCTCCCTGCCTGCCCCTCTCACAGCCACAGGGACACGCAAAGGGAGAAAATCCTTCAGCATCCCTGGTCCTGATGGTCAGCACAGCTCCCGAGCTGGAGAACAACTTCCACGGCATCCAGGCTTCGAGTTCATTATTTATGTCACACTTGAAGTCTCTGCATCTGTAAAAACTTTCTGAATAATTTATGGATGGTGGATCAGGGAGGAAGAGGGACACGTTTTGCTGAAAACCAGGTCACTGAATACCAGCCAAGCAGCAAAGGGAGACAATGGAAACAGGCACAGAAACTCACTGGGGGAAAAAGATCCAACAGCATTTATGTACACGCAGACACACACACTCCAGAGATGCCCTTGGCATCTGAGGATATTTAGCAAAACCAGCCCTTCAGCAAATGAGGATCATTTTCAACCTCCTGAATTTATTCTTTCTTCAAAGGGAAGGAGAAAGCGCTGTGAATCATCCCTATCTCCCTCTGTACCTACACTGAGGGCAAAAGCAGGGCACAGCAGCCCTTTCACCAAACCCTGGCAGATTTTTTTGTGTGTCCTTACTCCAGTCTCACCATCCCTGCACTCCAGTGTTGGTGCTCCTGCCCAGCTCTGCAGAGGGCTCTTCCTCCCCTCCATCACCCAGCCCGAGCAGCCCCTCACCAATGCACAGTTACACATTCTCCCCACGCCTGTCTTCACACAAAGAGGATGTGAAACGTTCAGCAGAAGAGGCAAGAGGAAGGAAAAGGAGAGAGGATATTGCAAAGGCCTCACGTAACTCGGGCTGCAGGCTGTCACAGACACGTCCCTCACTCCACACTGATGTCCTGGGCCAGGTTTGCTGTCCCCAGGCCTGCCCAGCTCCACAGTGTCACAACAACAGCTGAGGAGCAGCACCGAGACCATGGCAGTGAGATAAGGCCACCATGCCCAGCCATGGAGAGAGAAACCAAAACCACTTGGAAACACCACTAAGAAATAAAAGCCAGTTAAGAAAAGCAAACACCTGGTCACAGTCAGGAATGGCCCCAGATATCACCTACACTGGCTCCCAGGGGTGACATCCCAGCCCCTGCAGCAGTGACACAGATACAACAACCAGCAACAGGCAGCACAGCAGCTCCTCACCCCTGGAGCATCCCCATCCCTGCTGCTGCACACTGCAGTGGTCTGTGAGGGCTCCTGGAACACAGCAGAGCTTGGACCTGTCACACACTGAGGGTGACACGGGTGGGAAGAGCCAGCCCAGGGCTCTGCTGGGGCATCACAGCCTGAAGCAGGCACTGAAGTCACTCCTGCAGCAGGAGAAGGATGCACAGAGGGCCAAGCATCCCAGCCAGGGAGGGGACACCTCTTCCCTGCCCCACATGCCCCAAACTCTCCCCCTGGGGACACCCCAGTGCCACACAAGCCAGGGAGGTGGCAGCAGGGCAGGCACTGATTTACTCTCCAGCACAATCAGCATTATTCCTGTCCCTGCAGCCTGGGCACCACTGGAACTCCCCTCCAGCCCTGTGCAGGAATTAAGGGCTAATCCAGGAACACATTCAATAGGAGCTACAAAACAATTCAGCCATAAAAACATCCTTATCTCCAGAGGCCAGCGAGCGTTCTTCCTGCCCGGTGTGGGCAGCCTGGGGCGTGCAGCACAGCCATGCCTGGGGGGACAGGAGCCCACTGCCAGCCACCAGCCCACAGGGGCTCACAGCACACCCCAAAATACCAAATACAGCGTGCCCAGGGTGAGAGCAGAGCCAGCCACCTCAGCCAGCACCTGCTACAAGCTCACTGACTATGCCCAGAGATGCCTCAGGACTCACCAGCTCACTCCTAAAATGTATTTTCTGTGATGAACAGATGTAGGATTTATTCTGGGATAAAATGAATGCTACAGGCAGGGCCAGGCACTGCTGCCTTCAGCAAACGCTCCACAGCACAAACCTGCAGAGCCATAAACGCACCCACAGCCGTCAGGTTTGAGATTCTTTTAGCCCCAAATGCCAAGAATTGGTACAATGGGAGTCCCTGTAAGCCAGATGTTGCCAGCTGCTACTTGAGCACGGAGGAACTGCACCCATGGGGCTCGGTGTGAGATCACAAGGGGAGGGAGCAGGAATCAGCCCTTGGTGGTGGGAATGGATGGAGCATCCCCTGCCCGGGCACCCTGGGGTGACCTTGCTGTCCCTGGCCTGGCTGGTTCACGGCAGGTGATGCTGCAGGGGCTCCTGTGTTTGTGATGTGTCCCTGTCACCCCACGGCACAGACTGCTGACCACACCAGCTGTCAACCTGCTGGGTACAGGCACCCCTGGATGGGGAAGCGCCCTGTGATTTGATGCCAAAAGAAACTTAAAAACAGGAAAAAAACCCCAAACGACCCTATGAGGGAACAGCACAAACAGAGCCACAGCTTGTGCCCACCCAGCACAGCACAGGCAGCCATGCAGAGGTGTCCCCAAGCCTGGCTGTGGGGACAGAGCCAGCACAGCCTGGGCACTGGGGAGGACTGGGACACTGCCAGCCACAGGTGAGGGTCTCCCCAGCCACAGGTGAGGGTCTGCCCAGCCACAGGTGAGGGTCTCCCCAGCCACAGGTGAGGGTTCTCCCCAGCCACAGGTGAGGGTCTCCCTAACCATAGGTGAGGGTCTGCCCAGCCACAGGTGAGGGTCTCCCTAACTACAGGTGAGGGTCTCCCCAGCCCCGAAGCCACAGCCTGCATCCCCCTGCCATCTCTGCATCCCCCTCCCACCCAGACCTCTCCCCACTGCTCTGCAGCTCTGCAGCCACCTCCTGTTCCCCATGGAGAGGGAGATGATAGCACTGGAGGGGTCAGCCCGGGCAGAGCCACACAGGGGGCTCCGGGCATCGCCCACCTGAGCACAGAGAGCACAGAG
Source organism: Zosterops lateralis (assembly GCF_965231275.1). Taxonomy (NCBI): domain Eukaryota; kingdom Metazoa; phylum Chordata; class Aves; order Passeriformes; family Zosteropidae; genus Zosterops; species Zosterops lateralis. The sequence continues at coordinate 17,705,768 of NC_139774.1, read as the reverse complement.
TCCAACAGGAGGGAGATGGGGGGCGATGCACCAACCCACCACCCCACAAAACCGCTCCCAAAGGATGCACAGAGCAGGACCTGCTGGATCAGGACCACAACCGCACACATCCCAATGGAGCAGGGCTGGAACCCCGCACATCCCTATGGACCCACCCTGATGGACCACACGCCTCCACACGGGCCGGGGCAAGGCTGTGCCTGTGCCATGGTCCAGAGCCTGGAGCACACATGGAGCACGGCCAGGCACATCCCGGTGCACCGGCACAGGGCACGGCCCGGGCTGGGCACGGCCCGCAGGTGGGCACAGGTGGGCACAGGTGGGCACAGGTGGGCACAGGTGGTCCCGGTGGAACAGCCCCGGCCCGGGGGTCCCGCAGGGCCGCCCCCAGCCCCGCACTTACTCTTGAGAGCGGCCACCAGCGACTTCCCGTCCTTGATGAGCTCCTTGATGAACTTGTTGGTCTTGTCCAGCTCGGCCTCGTGGGAGCGCAGCCTCTCCCGGAACTGCGGGCTGTCCAGGCAGCACTCGCTGAACTCCAGCGCCGGCAGCCCCATGCTGCCCGGCCCGGGGGAGAAAAGCACAAAAAAAAAAAAAAGAAAAAATTAAAAAAAAAAAATCCAAAATGCAGAAAACGCAAAACGGAAGGGGTTTTAGGGCCAGGCGCGCAGCCAGGCGGGGCGGGTGGCGGGAGCGCGGTGCCGGGCCAGGCCGAGCCGAGCCGAGCCGGGAGCGGGGCCGGGCAGGGCCGGGAGAGAGCGGGGCCGGGAGCGGAGCCGCCGCGCCGAGGGCGGAGCTGCCGCCGCCGCTCTGGGGCCGCCGCCCGGGCCCGCCCGCCCGTGCCGCCACTGCCGCGCCACGCCCCCCAGCGGCGGCCAATGGGAGCGCGCCGGTACCGCCTCTCCCCGCCCTCTCCGCCAGCTCGGCCAATCAGCTGCGGGGGCGGGGCTGTGCCCTCAGAGCGGCTGCCGCACCTGGGAGGAGGCGGTTCTGCAGAGGCGGCCACGGCCCGGCCTCGCTCCTGAGCCGCTCCTGAGCCGCTCCTGAGCCGCTCCTGAACCGCTCCCGCCACCCTGCCCGGCCCCGCTCCGCTCCTGAGCCGTTCCTGCCCCGCTCCTGAGCCGCTCCCGCCACTCTGCCCGGCCCTGCTCCGCTCCTGCTCCGCTCCTGCTCCGCTCCCGCCGCCCTCCCCGGCCCGGCCCCGCTCCTGAGCCGCTCCTGAGCCGCTCCCGCCGCCCTGCCCGGCCCTGCTCCGCTCCCGCCACTCTCCCAGGCCCCGCACCGCTCCTGAGCCGCTCCTGCCACCCTCCCCGGACCAGCCCTACCCTGCCCGGCCCTGCCCTGCCCGGCCCGGCCCGGCCCAGCCCCGCCGCGGGGAATCCCGGCCCGCCCCGAGCCTCGGCGGGTGGCGGCTCGCACGTTTCTCCTCCCCACGGCACATCTGTGCCGGAGATTACTGCCCGGCTTTAGCCGTGTGATCTGCCAGAATAAACCCCTAATCTCCGGGAAAGGCTGGGCGTGGAGCGGCAGCGGGAGGAGCTGTGGGGCCTGTCCCGGCGCGGTGTCCCCAGAGGAGCATCGTCCCACGGACAGTGCTGTCAGCGCTTCCCTCAGAGGTGATGGATGCGGTCACTTCTCCCCCCAGGCGGTGGCTGTGGCCGCTCACACAGCCCCGGTGGCTGCAGCACAGCCCGCTTCCTCCAGGAGCACGCCAGGAATGCGGCCCGGGAGCAGCAGCTGCCTCCTCACCTCCTCCCCGAGCCTGTCCGGAGAGAACTGCACCGCACAGAGCAAACTGCTCCTCCTCGCGGGTCCGCCTGCCTGCAGAAAAGTGCACGGTGGCCGCAGGAAAACGGGACATGGCATCGGCCCCACGGAGCTGAGTGACCCCATCCCTGCACAGACAGCGGCACCGAGCCGAGAACGGAGCCCCCCAAAGCCACCCCGGGCCGGCGGTGACCGCTCCCCACAGCCTGTGACAAACTGCCACAATTGCGGATAATCCCCGAGCGGCTGGAATTCCCTGTTTTATCCCCGGAGGGGAAGCCAAACCCCGCTGCCACCGAGCATCCCTGTCCCGCTCCCACCGAGCCCATCCCTGTCCCCGTTCCCACTGGACCATCTCTGTCCCTGCTCCCACTGGCCCATCCCTGTCCCCGCTCCCACTGGTCCATCCCTGTCCCCGCTCCCACTGGTCCATCCCTGTCCCCGCTCCCACTGGCCCATCCCTGTCCCCGCTCCCACTGGTCCATCCCTGTCCCGCTCCCACTGGTCCATCCCTGTCCCCGCTCCCACTGGCCCATCCCTGTCCCTGCTCCCACTGGCCCATCCCTGTCCCCGCTCCCACTGGTCCATCCCTGTCCCCGCTCCCACTGGCCCATCCCTGTCCCCGCTCACACTGGCCCATCCCTGTCCCTGCTCCCACTGGTCCATCCCTGTCCCCGCTCCCACTGGCCCATCCCTGTCCCCGCTCCCACTGGCCCATCCCTGTCCCCGCTCACACTGGCCCATCCCTGTCAGCTCAGCCATGAAAACCCCACCAGGCCTGGGGCCAGCTGCAGGAGGATGGCCCCACACAAAGCCCACTCCCAATGTTAAAAAGTTCATCCACCTGTGTTTTCCAGCAGTTAGATGCGGGCACAGGAACCTGACACCAGCTCAACCTTTTGTCTCTGTTTGTTTTTTTAATCCTCCAAAGCACGATTCTCTCCGTCCTCACACCACAGCCCTAATTCAGGCTGAGTCACCGCCTTCAAATATGGCTTGTGAGCCACATTTTTTTGGATGAGGCCTCCTAATTATAAAAAAGGGATGTAATACTAATTGCATGCTTATCTTGTAGGCAGGATATGAAGTTTAATGAGCTGTCATTTACGCCATATGCAGGCAGGCCCATAAAGCACGAGATGTTGTTATTTGGATTGTGCTCCCTAATTCCACCCTGCACAAAGCCACAGGAGCACTATTTGAGTTTTATCCTTCTCCATCACCATTGTATGTATTTAAAAGTGTTCCAGCACTCACTGCTAATGGAGAAGAACCTGTAACTAGATTTATAGGACACTGCCTTAGAGGATGGGAATATCTGGGGCTCGAAATTGAAATTTTTTTTTCAGCTCTTTTCCAGAATCGCAGAAAAGGATTATGCTCAGACTGTCATTTTCTGATGAGGACAGAATGGAGGCCACACAAAGCTCTGCCACACACGAAACACCACAAATAGCACTGGAACTGAGGCCTGAGGCAGGCAGTGAGGAATCTGCTCCCCTTTTTCTGCCTTTATTCATCAGGAGACACTTGTTGTGTTTGAGCTCCAAATGTGAGAGCAGAGCAGGGCAGCAGGAGTGGGGAGGAACAGCCATGGACATCTTCCAGCCCCATTTTCCTGGGATTGTGCATCCAAACTGCAAAAGACTATCATAGAATATCCTGAGAAGCAATCATGGAGCCCAGCTCATGGCCCTGCACAGGACACCCCAAAAATCTCACCACATTCCTGAGGACATTTATCACTGAAAGGGAAAATAAGCAAACAAACACCCCAGACTTTCACATCCTCCTGCCTGTGGATGACAACAGCTTTCATCCCTCTGTAATCCCTGCCATATTTGCCTGCTCTGATTTATTGTTTTAAGCAGCTGGGTTGTCTCACCCCGAGTGAGGCAGGTCAGCTGGACACTGTGTGGGGATCCAGCAGCACTGGACAGAACCCTGGCCACAGGCAGTGACCACAGCCTGTGCAGGGCTGTGCTCACACATCCTGCCCACAGATGAAAGCTGTGGCTGCCCTAATCCTGTCCTTGACCACACATTAGCACATTCCCCCTCGCTCACCAAACCACATCCCACAGCTCGCTCGCACAGGGAACATCCGCAGAAAACTACTCCAGCATTAAAATTAAAATGTAAAAAGAGAGTTTCTACCTAGATTAGGTGACTCTGGCTCAAATAACTGCTGGTGCAGGGGTGGGGGCTGCCACAGCCAAGCAGAGGGAAGAGAGAGACTGCCAGAGGACAGGGTTAGATGGGATTTTGGGCAGGAATTATTCCCTGGCAGGGTGGGCAGGGCTGGCACAGGGTGCCCAGAGCAGCTGTGGCTGCCCCTGGATCCCTGGAATGGACACTGGGGCTTGGAGCAGCCTGGGGACAGTGGAAGGTGTCCCTGCCATGGCAGGGGGTGAGAACTGGGTGATCTTTGAGGCCCTTTCCAACCCAAACCAGTCTGGGGTTCTGTGAGTGCAGCAGCATCAGCTCAGCCCCAGCCCTGTCCTGCCACCAGCCTTATCTCTGGGTGGGTCACAAAACCAGCCGGATTAAACCAGTTTGTTTGAAAAACAGCAATTCTTTCCAGAGTGAGCTTTCAGCTGGATCAGCTCCCTCATCCGAGCACAGCATCCTCCCACCTCCACATCCCTGCCCAGCCTCACAGCGGCTGCACTTGTCACCGGTGCCCGTGACACATCCATTGCTAACTCGGCGGAAGGAGCCCCTTCTCCTCCAGGAAAGCTTTGTGCCAGTTACATTGAGCAATTAGAGAAAGCCGGAGTGACAGCAGGAGAGGGAGGTGAGGAGGCAGCTCTGAGTCCCAGTGTCAGCTCTTGGCATCTCACGGCTCTGGGCAGCCTGGAGAGACAGAGCCCGAGGAGAGGCTGGGGCTGAGCTCAGCAGCCTCATCCCCTCACTATCCTGCCTCAGGGATCTCCCCAAAAGCTGCCCTGGTCCCCACAGCATTCCCAAAGCTGTGAAAATCACAGCCCATGTCACAGGGGGAGGGACAGCCCAAAACCACCCTCTGCTCCAGGTCTCACACCACCAAAGGCTTGGGCACTAATGCATTTCATTAAACCCCAGGAGACACCAGCAGGGCATCCTGACTGAGGCTTGGGCACTAATGCATTTCATTAAACCCCAGGAGACACCAGCAGGGCATCCTGACTGCCAGAATGCAGGAGCTTCCTTGGAATTGCCCTCAGGCAGCAATGTTCAAGGTCTACTTATTGTGTGGCTGTGGATCACACTCACATCTTCCCTGCTCCCAGACTCTTTTTATTGGGGTAGACACAGATGAGGCATTGTTTATGACAAAAAAACAAACCAGATAATGCAATAGAGCATCATAATGGATCCCCTTCAATTAATTCCCTGTTGTAAACCAAAGGGCAAGTATTGACCTGTTGTACTGACAACCCTCCAAGAGATCTGATCCTTGACCTTGGACCTTTCGTTGGCTGTGAATACAACTCCAGGGTAGACACCAAGGGCTTCCCCTTCTCCCATGCTGTGCTGGGAATGTGCTGTGGGTATATTCCTGTTTGACACCTCTCCCTGTGACTGCAGCCAGCAGCCTCAGTGACACCCTCAGCGTGACAGTGCTGCCTGCACTCACGAGCTCTCCATAGAACATGATTTTAGATATATATATATATATATATATATATATTTTAGAGTGGAACAGTACTTTCCCTCACTGCGTTGCACCTCTCACAGTCACACATGAATTTCCACCTACTCGATTCCTTTTTTTTTCCCCTTCTGCAGCTCACTTTTCTCCTTGCAGTCACTCCTCCTGGCCCGCAGGCAGATTTGCAGGGGTGGGTGAGACGAGACAGGAGACGGGAACAGCAGTGACACAGCCCAGCCTCTGCAGGGGGACACATCCCCTGAAATGAAAAGCAAACTGGGCTGGGGGTCTCTGCTCCCAAATTCTCTTCAGCTCCCAGCTCACACTCATTAACCTCCCATGATTTTTTTGCATTATCATTAGCTATTTGTGCTGCCAAGTCTCCCCAGACACCACAGGTTTGGAACTGGTTTCCTGTAGAACAGAAATATCAACGCCATCTCCTGTTAGTCAGCCTGTGGTGCCACAACCATCTCCACATCCAGCTCCTTTCCAGGTCCCTGAACCCACACTCAACGCCTTGGGCCATGAGTTGCTGTAGCTGATGAGCCTCTTATCTATTTTAATTAATTGGCTTCACCTCCTGCTCGTGCTGTGCCACACTCACACCTGCCTGGACCTGCCCAGGTCCTTGCTGTGCCAAGCCTGGGAAGTGCCTCCAGGAGATCTGGGAGCACCAAGGAGAGCAGGAATCTCCAGGACAAAGCCCCAGGGCTGTGCATCCGAGGGGAGCTGTCTCTGGAAGAGACACAGTTCCCTTTCATCTCCCTGGCAGCTGTCAGAGCAGATAGAGCAGGAGCCAGCTCCCGGTGCAGGGAGCACAGGGACACTCCTCAGCCTGGAGGGAGGTTCCTGGGGCTTGTGCTTTTATCCGGCGGGGAAGGTTTGTTTCCTTTGATTCCTTGTTAAAAATAGCAGAAAAGTTCTCAGTGCTCTGCAGCTGGGACACTGGGCAGCTGTGTGTGCCCCTGGCCCTTGGGCTGCCCCAGCTCTGCCCTGTCACACTGCACGGGGGGCATTTGCCCAGCTCTGTGGATTTTGGCACAATTCCCCCGAGTGCTGCTTGTCTCCCCCTTCCCCAATTTCAGGGGCAGCTAACTTACATTTTTATTACTTTACTAAGATTCAAACACTGCTCCAACTCCTGTCCAACTGCAAACCTCCCTCCTCCTGTCCCAATGTGTGACCCCAACCCTGCCTGCTGGCAGGACCCTGAACCAGGATCCTCCTCAGGGATACTCACAAACCCCTGTGCCTTTTGCTTGCCTGATGTCAAGTTTGACTTTTGTTTCCAGGATGATCCTCAGGGTGCTGCAGCCTGCCTTCCACTCTCAATGTCTGCTTTGTGTCCCCATAACTCAGTGGTGGCATTGATGACCAGTGATCAAAGGCACCCTGAGAGCCTTATGCTGAAGCAGCTTTTAGAACTGCCATGCTGAGGGTCTGTGCTCACCCTGTTCTGGCCAGGAATGGGACACAGAATAACTTACAAACCAGAAACATTATTTTAAAGAGCAGTGCCTCATTGGGGCATTGCAGAGGTTCAGTTTCCCAGCAGCACAAACCCCTGTTTGACTGGAGCCACAATGACCCTTCTCTGTCTCCCTTGGGAGCAGCATTCCCACTGTAAATGTTACCAGGGCTGTGCACACATGTGGGACAGAACAAAGCTCTGCATTATCAGGCCTGTGGCAGCCCCACTCAGGCTGGGTTACACACCAGGGAAGTGGTGGCTGCAGGGTCACAGCTCCTGGAGATGTCAGGGTTGCTCCAGCACAAAGATGAGGGTGGCACATTTCTGGCTCAGGGAGCTGGGATTGTCTGGAGGCATTTGGCACATTTAACATGATGCAGGAAGGACACACAACTCCACAGAACAGCGTGGGTTGGAAGGAAGCTTCCAAATCATCCAGTTCCAGCCATGGGCAGGGACAATTTCCACAGCAGCAGGGTGCTCCAACCCCTGTCCAACCTGGCCTTGGACACTTCCAGGGATGGGGCAGCCACCACTCCACTGTTTTCACACATATATTTGTATATTTAGTCACCTTCCAGGCAAAGACAGGGTCAGTGGTGCTGAAGATCACTGTCCCCTGGCCCATGGTCCAGGTTACATTTCATCCTGAGAGGAGGGTGGGCTTCATCATCATCATCATCATCATCATCATCATCATCATCATCATCATCATCATCATCATTCCCTTCATCCCTGACCCTTCATTGTGCTGTCCAAAATCTTCACTAGCTCCTCTTCCATCCAGGCATCCCTGGCACAAGGATTCTGCAGAACAGAGTGGTGGATATTTATCAAGTGAAGAGAAGAAAGAAATCCACTCCCTATAACTGCCAGAAAAGTGGCAAAGGAAACATCACCACAGGCCCTCAGGGACGCCCTTACTGACAGAAAAATAGAAGTGATACCTAATCCCCAACAAGTTTCAAGCTTGGGATTTTTTAGGTGAATTCCTTAAGGAAGGAGGTGAACACACAGCACAAAATACAGAAAACCCACAACATATCACCGTGATGGAAATGATTTTGGAAAAAAGAGCTGGTCATAGATGTTCTCTAAATTCCCTGGGAGGCAAAGAAAAGGCCTGACAGGTGCATTTTGGGCAGTGACAAGGCATCGAGCAGCTGGCCAAGCTACAGTTAAACACACAAAGTCAGAAACAAGCCCTCAATTAAATGGAAAAGTGAAATTAGTCACGCCCCTGGGAGTCACTGCACTGCAGGAAGCTGAAATGGAAAAGTGGAGGAACCAAGGGCTATGGAATGATATCCATGGAAGAAGTATTTAAATAACAGGGTTAATTATAAAGATGACAAAGTTTCATTGTCAGGAAAGGCTAAACACTCTGCTTTTTGGGAGAAATACAGAATCCCCTCAAAGGCCCAGCCGAGCAGCTGCCACTCATTTCCTCCCCAAACATAAAGGATCAGCCTCTCTCCATGTCCTACAGGGGAGCTTTGGTCTCATAATTCTCTGTGGATAAACATTTCCACAGGTTGTGGGGAGGAGAGGGAGCACCAGGCAGGACCCCAGGGAGCTGGGCTGTGAGTGCCTCATCCTGGCCCAGAAAAACTCAGCTGTGTCCCTTGGGGCTGGAACAGCAGCAGGCAGCACCCAGAGGTGTCACTTGCACCAAGCCCAAAGCCAAGGCAGGAAAGGTTTGGCCACCACCTGCATTAGACACCCAAAATCCATCCCAGTGCTCATCTGTGGCTGCACAGGAGCTGGAGGCAAACCCCAGTGCCTCCAGAGAGAATTCCAGCAGGCACCAGTGCTCCCAGCCTGGGTGACCAGCACAGCTGCCCCAGCCAGGAGCTCTGCAATGAGCTGGAGGTGGCCAGAGCAGCATCATTTATATCCCACTCCACTCTGGATCCCACCAGCACCGACACCCTGCAACTGCTCCCTGTCCCAGCAGCACCTCTGGAGGGGGAGCCTTTCCCAGAGAGCACCTGCAAGCCCAGAGACACAAAAGGGATTCAGGAACATCCCATTCCATCCCTCACCATGGGCAGGGACACTTTCCATCATCCCAGGCTGCTCCAAGCCCCAATGTCCAGCCTGGCCTTGGGCACTGCAGGGATCCAGGGGCAGCTCTGGGCTCCCCAGGGCTCAACACCTGCATCATAAAAGGTTTCAAAGACAACCCATCCCTAAGGATTCCAGTCCCTAAGGAGGCAGGATCCACACCAGGCTGCTTCTCCCAGGCCCCTCAGGAGGGGTGTGAAGCCATCTGAAACCTCCAACCCCTTTCACTGGGGTTCTGTTACCACAAGACAATTCCAAGGAGAGGAATGTTTTCCCAAAATTTGTACAACCACTGGAAAAATGTCACAAACCACTGTGAAATTGAGCTGAAGCCGTATTTCCAGGAATTAGAAGCAGAAGTTCCCAAACCAAACTGCAGTTTCCTTTTTGGAGGGGCTCCAGGGATGTCTGCTGTGCATTAGCCCTGCTACGACCCATACAAGGGATGTGAGCTCTGCCTCCCCCTGTGTAAATAGTAATTTCCTCCTGGTGCTGCTCAGCTCCCAGCCCTCAGCCTTCCCTCTTCTTCTGTCTCTGCTCCTGGAATCTGGATGGAGATTTTTTTCTTTCCCCAGCACTCAGAGACCAGCCCCACACATGGACCACTTTACAGCAACTCCCCACTGTTGGCTTCAGTGCAAATCGTTTTTAATTCTCATAATTAGGCAAGGCCTCTGCCTTTCCTGCATAAAAATATCTTCAAACAGCTTCTCGAAATTCCTGTGGAAATCCCCACTAACTGTCCCGGCCGTGCCCGGAAACCCAGACAAAGGGTTTGTTCCTGGGGCTGGGCTCCCCCTGCCTGAGCCTGCAGCCCCAGTGTCACTGCACCCCCGGGGTGTCACCGTGCTCTGAGTGGCCTCTGCCTGTCCCTGGCTCTGCACGTCCTTTGTCCTCTGCTCTGGGGTGTCAGAGGAAGGGTGGCAGAGCAAGAGGGTCACCCTGAAGGTCCCCAAGGGCTGGGGATGGTGGGGAAATCCCTGGAGGGCTGAGCCAGGCAGGCTGGAGGAGCTGGAAGGGCAGGAATGGAAAGGCTGCAGCCCGGCTGATTTCCCAGAAAAGGGGAGAAAAACCAGAAAACGGATTAGTGTTTTTTAAAGTTAATGATTATAGGAATAAAAGCAAGGAGGTGCCCCACAGGGAGCTGTGCCAGCCTGTCTGTCTGTCCCTGTGCCAGCTTGTCTGTGTGTCCTACTGCCAACTTGTCTGTGTGTCCTACTGTCAGCCTGTCCGTGTGTCCATGTGCCAGCAAGTCCATCTGTCCCAGTGCCATCCTGTCTTTGTGTCCATGTGCCAGCCTGTCCGTGTGTCCCAGGCCAGTCTGTCCGTGTGTCCCACTGCCACCCTGTCCATCTGTCCCTGTGCTAACTTGTCTGTGTGTCCCACTGCCACCCTGTCCATATGTCCCAGGACTAGCCTGTCCATGTGTCCCTGCGCCAGCTTGTCTGTGTGTCCTGTCTTGCCTGTCCCCACCCGTCAGCACTGGGGACACGGGGACACAACCTGCGTCGGAGGGGACAGCTGTGGCAGCAACAGAGCAAAATTATCCTCATCGCCTCAATTATTTTCCAGGGACACATTTCACCTGCTCCAGGGCGCGGTGTGAGGTGTCCTGGTGGCACAGGGACAGGGACAGTCACAGACCCGGGACAGGCACACTCAGCCTCACACTCACCTCACAGAGCCAGCCCAGGCTCTGCTCCGTGTTTGCTTTCACAGCTCTGCTGGCACAGGACATGCCCTTGAAACGTGCAGATAAGACACTGATGATGATGGGGAGCAATTCCCTTGGCCGTTAAAAACATCCAGTGCCCGGGGAGCTCCTCATCTGACACCTGCTGGGAGGGCACTGTGGGCACCTGGGGAATCCCAGGGGCACTGCAGCACTGCCAGGGGGGCCCAGAGCAGCCCCAGGGGAGCCCAGGGGCACCACTGCCCACCCTGCCTGTGCCCAGCCCAGTGCCAGGGGCAGCATCAAAGCTCCCATCCCCTCACAACACTCTCCTCTCCAATCCTGCTTGTGGTTCATTTCCCTGCAGAGCTGTCCCCCAAACACCAGTCACAATTTCCAGGTAACAGGGAAACCCCCTCTTTGCCCTGTGCCCCAGCTGTGCCCACCCCATCCAGCTGTGCCATCCCCATCCAGCTGTGCCCGACCCCATCCAGCTGTGCCATCCCCATCCAGCTGTGCCATCCCCCATCCAGCTGTGCCCACCCCATCCAGCTGTGCCATCCCCATCCAGCTGTGCTGTCCCGGGGGTCTGTCCTTGTTCATTCCCCTCCTGCTCTTGTCCCCTTGCTGTCCCCATCCCATGGCAGATGCAGGAGGCCCAAGGGCTGAGCTCATCTCATCCCATCCCTGTTTATATTCATGTGGCTTCTGAGATTTGGTTTGTATCCATAAAAATATGTTATTTACTGTACAATTAAATATTTGTTTCCTAGTGAGTTGGGCTGGGGTGAGCTGTGGTTTCTACAATACCCTTTAAGCATGGCTTACACCCTTCCTCATTGCTTTCCCTTTCATACCTTTAATTCCCTCACTCCTCGTGCCTTTATCAGCTGCAGAGAGCTTTGCCAGGGACTTTACAATGTAAAATATTAAACAACAACAAAAAATTAAAAATTATTTTTAAATTGGCTTCCTCTCTCACTCACTTTTTTTCTGTGGGAAGTGCAGCGGCAAACCAAAAGCAGAATATTTCTTAATTACTCAGAAGTACTTCCCCTGCACATACACCAGCCTGGGCACCCAATTATTGTGTTTATAACGGTGGTGACAGTGCAGGGACAGACCCGAGCGGGCTGTCACAGCCTGTGCCTGCACATTATCTGCCTCAGCAGCCCTTGTGTTTGGCTCTGATGGTTGTTGTTTGCAGCAGGACCCGCCAGGGCAGGGCAGGGCTGGGTGCCTGCCTGGCACTCCTGTCCCCATGGGTGACACTCTGCTCCACTGGGATGGGACCAGCCCGGGGTTTCTGCCCACGTTTGATCCCTGCTGTGATTTGTGGGAATGTCCCATGCAGGGCCAGGAGTTGGACTCAATGATTTTTATGGATCCCTCCAGCTCAGGCTCTTCCATGATGCTCTGATGAGGTGACCCCTATTTTTTCTGGGTTTTTTGGACATACATCTCTTAAACCCATTTCAGCGCAGAAACCCAAATGATTTCTCTCACTTTTCCTGGCAGCAGGCGAGTTTCCCATTCCTTTGGCACTTCCCAGTCGGGCTCTGGCCTCTCCCTGTCCCCGTGCAGCCCCAGCACAGGCAGCCCCCAGCCAGGCCAGCCGCCCCCTGCCCCACTCCCAGAGCCCAGGACAAGGCCAAGCTGCAATTTCCCGGGTTAATTGCCAGGATGCCAATGCAGGGGAGAGACAGAGATCCCTTTGTGCCGGCTCCAAGTGCCTCTGTTCCAGGAGAACGGCTCATAACCGACCTTGCTTTGTGTGCCCAGCCCTGGCTGGACACTGTTTGCACAAGTAGCTGGGCTGACAAAGACAAAATGGAGAATTCTTGGAGATTTTGGGTGGTGAGATATCTCCTGGAGCAGCCCTCAGACACAGTAGCCCCAGTTGTGTTTTCCTCATGGGTTCGGATCAGAAAATCCAGCAGGGCTGACATTGCTGAGGGAGCCACCACTGGGGGATCCTGGGCTGCTCTCCCTCACCCAGAAAGGCAGAAAAAACCTTCTGAGGCAGAGAGGGAAGGGAACATCCACCAGTGGCACACAGGAGAGCTGGGGTCCTCCAGGTCCATCCATCCTTGGTGCAGCCCCCCTGGCAGTGTCAGGGCACACCCTGCTTGTGCCAAAACGAGGAGAGAAAACTCTGTGCCTCTTGTCAAGCACATGGGAAATAAAATAAAAGCCAAGACAGTGCCCAGCACAGCCCAGGGAGCAGCTGGGACAGCTCTGAGGGGATGTTCATAGATGGGATTTTGCCACCTTTCCTTCAGAGCCACCTCTGCTGATGACAGACCCTGCTTGGAGCCTTTTCCTTCCCAGGTGGGGAGAAAGCTGCCTTGGCTTGGCTTCCAGGGAAGTGGGGCAGCTACAAAAGCTCTGGAAACCACACAACAATCAGAGGAAAGAGGAAAGTGATGCTGATGAGCAGACAGTGTCTCCAGGCCTCACCTGGAAGGACAGCAGACATGGCAAAGGAGCAGAGGGTGATGCACCACACCCTGCCCCGCAGGAATTCCCGGGGTGGCAGCAGCTCCCGAGGTCAGAAAGGTTAAAAAGCACCCAGAGCTGCATAACCTGAGCCTGAGGAGCCTCCCAGGCTCTCTGTGTGTAGATATTTATATATGTATATATATTTTAATATATTTGTATTGATATGTAAGTGGCACAGGGTGCCCAGAGCAGCTGTGGAAGTGTCCAAGGCCAGGTTGGACAGGGCTTGGAGCAACCTGGGACAGTTTGAGTTGTCCCTGCCCATGGCAGGAGCTGAAACAACTTGGGCTTTAAGGTTTCTTCCAATCCAAACCATTCCACGAGTCCGTGATTCTGTTTTTTTGGTAAGTTTTGGAAGATTGTGATGAGGGAATAACAAACTGCTGGTGGGATCTCAGCAGCTCTTGGAACAGGCTGTGGCAGGGGATTGAGGCTGCTCATGATGGAGCAGGAACTGCAGGGAGGAAACATCACTGGCCAGGGGAGGGGGACAAATGGATTCTGTCAAGCTAACTGGAGCTATTTTTAGATAAAACTGTAATTAAGTCAGTACTTGATAACAGCAGGACTTTTAAGGTAATGGGGCTTCTGTTACATATCTAAATGCAACATGGCACATATTAAATGAATCAGGAGATGTCTGTTTTCCCTGGAATGTAATTACAGCAGAGGCCTGGCTTGGTCAGGGTATCCAGGAGAGCCCTTTGGGAGGCAGCTCTTGACTCTGAGCTAATGCCCAGCCGAGTAAACAACGCTGGGGTCAGTGTCTCGGGTCATTTGTTAAAATACAAAGGCTGGGAGTCATTCCTCAGGAGGGGCTGCTCCCTCCTGGGAAACGGGCTGGGGAGCACCAGAGGGATCCTGGTGGAGGAGATGGGACTGAGAGTCACCTCCAGGACCAGGGCAAAGCCAAACAGAATCTCTGTCCTGGGCCTGCCTGGGCGAGGGACAGCTCTGGCAGAGCTCAGGGAGGGCAAGAGGACCTTAGTGAGGCCCAGGCTCCCCCCTGGCTCCCAGGGGCAGAGCCCTGACCCCCCCTGTGCTCCTGCAGGAGCAGAACCTGGAGCAGCTGCAGTGGCTTTGGGGGATCCCCAGGGCCACCAGATGTTCCCTTGGTGTGACACCAACTGTGCCCAGGGACAGCTGTACCCGCTGCCACCCAGATGTGCTCCAGCTGTGGATGCTGCAGCCTCACCTGCACGGGCCTCACATACCCTGCGGCTGCCAGATGTGCCACAGCCAGAGCAGCTGTGCCCCGGCTCCAGATGTGCCCCGGCATGGCCATCATCCTCTCTTTGCCCTGTGTCCCAGCTGTGCCCCTCCCCATCCAGATGTGCTCATCCCCATCCAGCTATGCCCGCCCCCTCCATCTGTGCCTGTTCCCCATCCAGCTGTGCCTGTTCTCCATCCAGCTGTGCCTGTCCCCATCCAGCTGTGCTGTCCCCATCCAGCTCTGCCTGTCCCCATCCAGCTGTGCCCCGCCCCATCCAGCTGTGCCCAGCTGCGGTTCCGCGGCGCCCTCTGGCGGCTCCGGAGCCTCCCTGCGCCTCCCTCTCCTGCGGGATTTTCCCGGCTCAGTCATTTTATTCACCTTTTCCTTCATTAGAACCTCTGTTACCTTTATTAAGTGACTTTTCCCCTCCTCTTCAGCGATTGTTGAAGGGAAAAGTGGCCCCGTAGGAGTTTCTGGTTACCAAAATTCACCTTACTGAGATAAACACCTCAATTTGGAGAGACTGCAAGAGGAAAGATTTGGCCTTGGTGAGAGTCCCCCAAAAAGAGAGAATTTAGGAAGTGTCAGAGATCAATTCCTTATTTCTTATAAATATTTCTTATAAATATTTCTTATAAATATTTATATATAACTATATATATTAAATAAATATATATAAATATTTCCTTATTTCTTATAAATTCCTTATAACATAAAACTGGTTAATGGGAAGCAGGAATAAGAAGACATTTAAATAAGTCTTTAATACAAATAATACAATTTAATAGCTTTACATATTTAATCTACATTTGTGATGTACTTAATATACAGGATATTTTAAAAAAATAAGGTAAAAATAGGATAAAAAGAGTCATCCTGACAGTGCTGAGCGTGTGGCACCAGGATGTCCCCAAGAGTGTCCTCAGAGGAGACCCCAGGGCAGGAATGGGCAGGGTGACCAAAGGATCTGGATTGCTGCACATGGAGTGGAGGGGCCTGGCTCCCCCTGTCCCCTCCTGTCCCCTCCTGTCCCTCTCCTCCCTTGTCCCCTCCTGTCCCCTCCTGTCCCCCCCGTCCCTCCTGTCCCTCTCCCGGCTCTGGTGGCAGCACACGGAGCCAGGACTGGCCGCAGTTCATTCCAAGGCTGCTCTGAGCATATTTTTAATATATTTATCTCCCGCCAGCTTCCTGCCAGGCTGGTCTGGGGGGAGGAAACGGGCCCACCACGGCTCCAACCAGCCCTTTGGGGCAGGGAGGGACAGAAAGGGCTCTGCAGGAGGGCAGGGACAGGGCAGGGACAGGAGCTGGTGGCACCGTTTGTCCCCAGGACAGAGATCCTGGAAGGGCCTCCGGGAAAGGGAGAGGCTGGATTCAATCCTTGTCTTTCACCTGGGCTGGAGTCCAGCCCCAAAATAGCCGGCCAAAAACAAGATCACATGAGAGGGGAAAAAAATAGCAAAGGCGAAGGATTGTCCATCCATCCATCGCTCCGTGCCCGGTGCGGGTGCAGAGCCCGGAGTGCGGCCTGACAGGGGACCGGAGCCGCGGGGACCCGGCTGTGACCCCGGCTGTGACCCCCGGCTGTGACCCGGCTGTGACCCGGCTGTGACCCCCGGCTGTGACCTCGGCTGTGACCCCCGGCTGTGACCCGGCTGTGACCTTGGCTGTGACCCCGGCTGTGACCCCGGCTGTGACCTCGGCTGTGACCCCCGGCTGTGACCCCGGCTGTGACCTTGGCTGTGACCCCGGCTGTGACCCCGGCTGTGACCCCGGCTGTGACCTTGGCTGTGACCTCGGCTGTGACCCCGGCTGTGACCCGGCTGTGACTCTGGCTGTGACCCCGGCTGTGACCCGGCTGTGACCCCGGCTGTGACCCGGCTGTGACTCTGGCTGTGACCCCGGCTGTGACCCGGCTGTGACCCCCGGCTGTGACCCGGCTGTGACCCTGGCTGTGACCTTGGCTGTGACCCAGCTGTGACCCCGGCTGTGACCCGGCTGTGACCTTGGCTGTGACCCCGGCTGTGACCCCGGCTGTGACCTTGGCTGTGACCTTGGCTGTGACCCAGCTGTGACCCCGGCTGTGACCCGGCTGTGACCTTGGCTGTGACCCCGGCTGTGACCCCGGCTGTCCCCTGGCTGTGACCCCGGCTGTCCCCTGGCTGTGACCCCGACTGTGACCCAGCTGACCCCGGCTGTCCCCATTGCCCAGCCCTGTGCATCGCCACCTTCCTCAGGTGAGTGACTTTGTCGGCTCTTCCCAGCCCAGCACAGCGTCACAGGCTCCCGGGGGCTCTGCACTCCTGTCCCGCAGGGTTTGCAGCAGGTTCCTGCTTCCTGAACTCCTGGGCAGCTCGTCCATTTGTGTGGAGCTGAGGGAGAATTGGGGGCTCCTTTTCCTCTGCCCCGGAGCTGGCAGGAGGCAGGAGGGGGTTCCCACTCTGGGGTTGTCCCCAGCTCGTATGGGCTGAGTCCTGCAGGAATATCACCCCAGGAGGGATGGAACCAAACCCCAGGACTGCTGGATTTCCAGAGTCTCACTCCAAACGTGCAGGAAGTTTTGTTTAAATTAACTCTGTTGTGGCACCGTGGTTTGGGGGATGAGGAGCTGCCAGGGCTCAGCTCCCCTCACTGACGTGCCTGGGGCCAGGCAGGGAACACCTGCAGCTCCCTGGGGCTCCTGGTTAATTATTCACTGTGCTCCAAACAGCCCCGGGGGTGTGTTATTGGTGGGACTCAGAGCCCAGGGCTGGTGTGAGCAGCCCAGGGCAGTGGGGTGAGCAGGTTCCTCACCAGGCAGGGCAGGAGAGGAGCTGGAGCAGCAGCCACTCATCGAATTCATCCCAGAGCCTGAGAAATGCCACAGGCACTGCTGCAGGTGCTGCTGGCACTGCCCGGGCGGGGCGGGGCTGGGGAGGGCAGGGGGGAGGCAGAGCCGCTGTCAGGGCAGTGCCCCCACCCCTGACCAGACCCCATTGCTGTGGTGTCCCCAACCCTGAGTGTCCCCACCCCTGACCAGACCCCATTGCTGCGGTGTCCCCACCCCTGAACAGACCCTATTCCTGCACTGTCCCTATTCCTGCACTGTCCCTATTCCTGCACTGTCCCCACCCCTGAGTGTTCCCCATTTCCACTGTGTCCCCTTTTCCTCGCAGTGTCCCCCATCCCTGCCCTGTCCCCATCCCTGCAGTGTCCCCATCCCTGCAGTGTCCCCATCCCTGCAGTGTCCCCCATCCCTGCAGTGTCCCCATCCCTGCCCTGTCCCCATCCCTGCAGTGTCCCCCATCCCTGCAGTGTCCCCATCCCTGCAGTGTCCCCATCCCTGCACTGTCCCCGTCCCTGCAGTGTCCCCACCCCTGTGGCTCTGCCAAGGGCCACTGCAGCACTGTTGGTTTCTGGGTTTTGGCCGATCCTCCTCTCCTCCTGCCCGGCGCAGCTCCCGCTGCCCAAGTCCATGTTTGCTCTGTGTCTGCTCCGGCTCTTGGCTCCATCCGGGGCCCCCAGCCCTGGGGACAGGCAGAAAGGACACAAATTTGGCAGGACACCGCCTGCAGAGCACTGCACTGGGGCTGCTCAGTGCCAACCACAGCCAGGGGCGAGGGCAGAGGGGAAGGCTGGACTGCAGAGAGGAGCAGCCTCCAAACAAGGGGAGGGTTCCCTTGAGTGAAAAAATGGATCAATATTTCCTAATCTTCCTCACAACCCCCATGCCTTTAGTCCAGGAGAGCCTGAGGCAAAGCCGGGCCTGTTCTTTCCTTAAATTCAGAAATATTTGGCTATATCTATTTTTTTATTTTCTGAAAAAGCAAGAGGAAATATTGGGTGGGATTTTTAAAAACAAAATGGGGAAAAAAACATATATTGATACATCCAGAAAGCTCCAAATCCACCTGCACTGTCCCCAGCAGGAGCTGAGTAACCACAGGGAACTGGGGAATGTTTTATATCCAAATGTCTGAGCTCGGGGCATTTCCAGCCCGGAATGCCTGTCCAAACACGCTGAAAGCCTGTTCTGAGCGAGCTGCAGATAAAGCAGCCTAAACATCACATCAAAGGCTGGTGGAGCCCGGCCAAGAGCTGAAATCATCGCTCGGGCTCCGGCCGGGCTTCATTAGGGATTTATTAGGGATTTGTTAGGGGATCATTGGAGCTTCATTGGGGCTTCATTAGGGCTTTATTAGGGATTTATTGGGGCTTCATTGGGGCTTCATTGGGGCTTCATTGGGGTTTCATTAGGGTTTCATTGGGGCTTCGTTAGGGCTTCATTGGGGCTTCATTGGGGCTTCAGTGGGCCTTTATTGGGGGTTCATTGGGGTTTCATTGGGGTTTCATTGGGGCTTCGTTAGGGCTTCATTAGGGCTTCATTAGGGCAGCTCGCAGCTCTCAGAGCCGCACCCCGACCTGCACCCCTTGGGCAGGGCAGGGACCCCCATAGGGAGGGCAGAGACCCCCTGGGGAGGGCAGAGACCCCCATGGGGAGGGCAGGGACCCCCTGGGGAGGACAGGGAGGTCATCGGTTTCCCGCAGGGCAGTGAGACACCCAGAGCCGCAGGAATGTCCTGGGGAAGGGAAGGGAAGGGAAGGGAAGGGAAGGGAAGGGAAGGGAAGGGAAGGGAAGGGAAGGGAAGGGAAGGGAAGGGAAGGGAAGGGAAGGGAAGGGAAGGGAAGGGAAGGGAAGGGAAGGGAAGGGAAGGGAAGGGAAGGGAAGGGAAGGGAAGGGAAGGGAAGGGAAGGAGAGGTTCAGTAAGGCCGGGGCTGCTCCGGCTCCTGCCGGGTTTTATCCGCTCCTGTCCCCGGCGGGCTCAGCTCCAGCCCCCGCCCCCTGAGTTCGGGCAGGTTCCCGGCCCCGCTGCGGGGCTGGATGCGCTCAGCCTTCCCTTCCTCCCCCGCCCCGAGGCAGCTCCTCCTCATCCCCATCCCCATCCCCATCCCCATCCCCGCTCTCCCGCTCCATCCGCTTCTCCCCGCGCTCGGAGCCGCCGCCGGGAGCAGCCGCCGGTAGGTGCGGGCGGGGGGCGGCGGGACCCCCAACCTGGGCCGGGCAGGGCCGGGGCTGAGCCCCGCGGGGTGCCCAGGACACCCAGGGGATGCTCAAACACACCCCAGGGCACCGATTGCCGAGGGAGGCTCGGGGATGCTCCGGGGTACCCCGGGGATGTTCTGCCATTCCAGGATACCCAGGGGATGTTCTGGCACCTCTGGATGCTCTGGGGTCCCCTCGGGATGCTCTGGGATGCTCCAGGATGCTCCGGGGATGTTCTGGCACCTCTGGAGGCTCTGAGATCCCCTCGGGATACTCAGGGATGCTCCAAGGGATGTTCTGCCATCTCTGGAGGCTCTGGGAGCCTCTTGGGATGCTCCAGGATCCCCAGGGGATGTTTTGCCATTCTGGGATCCCCAGGGATGTTCTGGCACCTCCACAGATCCCTCTGGAGGCTCAAGGGCAGAGGGAGGTTCCCCAGTGCAGGGTGGGGCTGTGAGAGGCAGCAGGTCCCTTCCCCAGGGACAGCTTTAGGGTGGCAGGTGCTGCTCCCCCCCACAGATGGGACAAACTCCCCCCCCCCCAAAAAAAAACCCTGCAGGTGTCCCCAAATCCTGGAGGGAGGGGTAGCTCAGGGGCTCAGCCTCATTCCAAATGACAATGTCCAAATTACTGCAAATTCCTAAAGCTCTGGGTAGAAGCAGAACCCAGATCAGAATCTGAATTGAAATATACTAAACAAATATACCAACATATTAAATTGAAATATACTGAACAAATATACAAATTGAAATATATCAAACGTTTCAAATGGCAAAACACAATATTAAAAAAAAAAAAAAAACCCAAACCAAACAAACTAAAAAAAACCACCCAGACAGAACAACAAACAGAAAGGAAAATTGCTGCAGTGACACAGCACTATAAATGGCTCATTTTTGATGCAAAATAAATAAAAGTCACAGAACCATGGAATGGTTTGGGGAAGCCACAGCTTCTGTGGGCAATTAAGAGTGGTCAGGGATGCCCCATCCCTGGGAGTGTCCCAGGCCAGGTTGGGCAGGGGATGGAGCACCCTGGGGACAGTTTAAGGTGTCCCTGCCATGGCAGGGGTGACACTGGATGAGCTCTAAGATCCCTCCCAACCCAAACCAGTCTGTTGGGAAAGATTAATCAGGGAAACTTTATAAATATGATTGCTTAGCAAAAGATTCTGAAAATGTGAAACCTGTAGTTGAGATAGAAATGGAAGCTCACTTTGAGTTGTAGGATACCGAGTCTTATTCACTATAGAACCTAAACACAACAGCCTGGGCAGCTGGAGGAGAATCCCTTTGGATTGAACAATCCCCTTCTGCTGCCTGAGGGATCCAAAGGTCAATGCAGCAAAACAGAAAAGTCTAAAGAGGAGTTTTTAGAGTTTAAAATATAACACATGGTAATGTAGTAGTTCTTATAGGCTGTGTGGAGATTCTATAGGATTCTGTGTCTTGTGTGGGTTGGTCACTGTAAATTAGAATATTCATCACAAAAGGAGATGGAATGGATTGGAACCAGGACCTCTCTCTCTTGGCTTTCCCTCGCTCTTCTCTCGCCCTCTTGGCTCTCTTGGCTCTCTTGGCTCTCCTCTTGGCTCTCTCTCTCTGGACCTCGCTCTCCTTTCCCTGCTCTTCCCCCTGCACTCTGACCCTGCCCCTTGCTCTCTCTCTCCCCTCTCCTCAGCCCAAACCCTCTTTGCTCTCTCTCCTTCTCTCTCTGGCACTTCCCTCCAGCCCAGGCTGGTGGCTGAAGGCAAAGCCCTTTCTACCCACCACCCCTGCAATAAACCCACATATTCTAGAATATCTCAGGTGTGCAGAGTCCCTTGTCCCTGTAAGTCACAGATGCCTCTACACCAGTCCATGATGATTCTGTGATTTATGACTGCAATAACACCACAGGGATCACCCCGATGGCCCTGACAGCCAAAACTCCTCCTCACCAGCACTCTCTGAGCTCTGAGCTGCTCTCCCAGCCAAACCAAAGGTGCCAAACACAAATTCCTGCAGGTTCCAATGTCCCCGGGCTGGGGCTGCAGGTGTCAGGCTGGGACTCTGCATGTCCCCACTGTCCCCTTCCTTTGCCAGCACCTGCAGCCTCCTGTCACCTTGGGGCCATTTGGCAACAGGGAAACCCCTGACAGGGCAGAAACAGGTCCCTGTTCCCCCTGACAGCAGCAGGTTCCCACTGTACTGGGGGTCCTGGGCACTGTGGGGCTTTGGCTCAGCTGTTGGGAATAAGGGCAAGGAGCCAGAGCCTCAGGAGCTGCCTCAGCTGGGAGGAAGATCAAGGTCTGAGCAGTGGGAGGAAGGCCAAAGTCATTTAGGGAGCTCGGGAGGAAAAGTTCATCCCCTGGGCTGGGGTGGAGCTGGGAAGGAAAGTTTATCCAAAGGGCTTGCAGAGCTCTGGGTCTGCCTGAGCCCAGCTCTGTGCAGCCCAAATCCAAAGTGTGTGTTCCTGCAGGGCCCAGCTCTGTCCATCCCAAACCCAGAGTGTGTGTGTGTTCCTGCAGGGCCCAGCTCTGTGCAGCCCAAACCCAGAGTGTGTGTGTGTTCCTGCAGGGCCCAGCTCTGTCCATCCCAAACCCAGAGTGTGTGTTCCTGCAGGGCCCAGCTCTGTGCAGCCCAAATCCAGAGTGTGTGTGTGTTCCTGCAGGGCCCAGCTCTGTGCAGCCCAAACCCAAAGTGTGTGTGTTCCTGCAGGGCCCAGCTCTGTCCATCCCAAACCCAGAGTGTGTGTGTGTTCCTGCAAGGCCCAGCTCTGTCCATCCCAAACCCAAAGTGTGTGTGTGTTCCTGCAGGGCCCAGCTCTGTCCATCCCAAACCCAGAGTGTGTGTGTGTTCCTGCAGGGCCCAGCTCTGTGCAGCCCCAATCCAGAGTGTGTGTTCCTGCAGATCCCAGCACGGAGGAAGCTGTGCTGACCCGCTGTGCAGGGAGAACAATTGGACATTGTGCTGCCTTATCACCCTGAGCCCTGTCCTGCCTGAGGAACCCATTAAACTTTAGACCCCTCTCTGGGCAGACCTTCCCGTGTGTCCCGTGTGCCTCCTCAGCCTCCCACCCCTTTTCACCCTTCACTTTTTTTGTCTCTGCTTTTCCTTTGGCCTCCCACTTTATTTTGGCCTCCCGCCCTTCTCAGCCTCTGCATTTCTTTCCCCCCTCTCACCCTTTCTTGGCCCTCTATCCTTTTGCAGCCTCTATTTTTTCTGTCCTTGTTTTTATTTCTGATCAACCTTTTTTTTTCTCTTGCACTCCTCAGCCATTGTTTTTTTTTTCCTCCTCAACCTTGTGACTCCAATTCTTTTCCAGACTTGTTCTCACCTTTAGCCCCCATTTCTATTTCAACCTTCTTTACTTATTCCATCCCCATTTTATTTTATTTTATTTTGTTTTATTTTATTTTATTTTATTTTATTTTATTTTATTTTATTTTATTTCCCTGTCTTTATTTCCCTTTTTTGCCCTTTATTGCCCTCAAAACACATTAGCACTTGCACTGGATCTTATAAACCCTTTTAGTAAATATTCCCTGAGAAAAAAAAAATGTATATTCCAGGGAGGTAAAGGCTGCCCTGAGCTCCTGGGCTGCCCCTGGGTACCAGCACTTCTCCCTCCCGGGCACAGCAGGCACTGACTCACAGCTGGGGCATTTTTAGGAATCCTGTGTACATTGTCAGTGCAATGTGGGGGATTATCCTGGAGCTTGGGTCTGTCTTTCAAACAGAAACCTCACAATGAGAATCTCTTTGCAGAAGGATTTGTTGAAAACCAGTTCAGTGAGAGGCACAAAGGCTTTGTCACAGTCTCTGCTGTGGCTGCAGGAATCCTCCCTCTCCCCCTGGGTTTGAAAGGTGCCTGACTCAGTGCTGAGCTCCTGTTTCTCCCCTTGTTTCTAGCATCAGAACTGTTGGTTTAAAGCTGTTGGAGAGCCAGAGCAGAGGCCAGGGCTGTGCAGAGCAGCTGCAGCAGCAATCGGTGACATGCAGGTTTTATATTCCCCAAAGTCTGTCAGTGTTTAACAGGGCACTGCTCACCAAGGGATGGGGACTTGTGCCTTGTGCTCTGGTTTCCAGCCCTGAGGAGGCACAGACACTCTGCACATGCAGGGACAAAACTGTCCCTGCCACAGGTCCTGCTTGAATAACAAAATTGCTTCATTTCCATCTGCTGGAGGCAGCAGAGAAAGGCTGAGACAGACTCTCACAGTGCCAGGTTCATGTTTAGGAATTCCCTTCCAGAACAGCTAATACACAGTGCTAAATAAAGTCCTGTTAGCCACAGCACCATTAACGTGCAGCCATGGTCCAGCTTAAAGCCTGACCTCTGTTTTAATTAGGTGACAAACCCCATTCTGCTGGGTCTTAAATCAGAAGTGAGCTCAGAAAACAACCCTTTAAGTGAGCTCAGAACCCCTTTCCCCTTCTGTTTGTGCTTTCCCTGCCCCCAAACTCTCTTTCCTTTCCCAGACTCTCTCCCTTGCCCAGGGAAAGCCCCAGACTGAGGAAAGCACCAAGCTGGGATCCCACAGGCAGATTCCCAACCCAGAGCATCAAAGCCTGGCAGCTGTCCCTGAGGGCAGGGCAGAGAGGGGCTGCACAGGGTGTGGGAACCAGGCTGTGCCCAGGTGCCCCTGACTCATGGCTTGGCATCTAAACCCCTTTTGTCCCCTCCAGACTCCTGTTGGGAGTGGTGTTGTCTGCCCTGAGCTGTCCTCACAAGGATTTGCCCACTGCCCACAGCAGTCTGGACACACAGTTCACCCGTGACTGACTCACAAAGCCTGTCCTTGCTCCTGGCTCTTAATTTAGATCTGTGTGTCAGTCTTGATCTTGGATTTTCCCTTTCCACAGCTCCAGCGCTGGTAAATCTGCCTGTCCACCTGCAGACCAGCCCTGCCAGCCCTCACCTGTGCAGGGACTCTGTTTCTGCAGAATCACAGAACCCAGGAGCTGTTTAGTTTACAAAACCCCTCTCAAATCATCCAGTCCAACCATTCCCCCAGCCCTGCCAAGGCCAGCACTGACCCCTGTCCCCAAGAGCCACATCCACACGTCTGTCACAGCCCCCCAGGGTGGGGCCAGCCTGGCAGTGACCCCTGTGAGGGGCACAGTTGCCCACCCTGCTGGATGCTGGTCCCAGGGGTGTTCCCAGCCCAGGGGGTGAGGCAGGCAGCTCCCCCAGCCTGCAGACCCCCCTTGGGGCACTCTGAGACAGGCCCCAGAACAAGAGCAGGAGCCTGAGGAGTCATTTCCCTTCTCTGCTTCATCCTTGCTGCAGGGCAGACAGGAGGGGGAGATCTTTACCGTGACAAATCCTGCTCTGTGCATCCCAGGATGAACTCCAGACCCAGAGCTGTTTGCTCATCCCAGACACTCTCTGTGTGCCATAAGCCCCCTGGAAATGATGCTGATCAGGGAGCTCAGGCCAGACCTGCCCCTCTCCCTGGGAGATCAGGGACATCCTGCATCCCTGTGCCACCCAAACAGGACCTGTCCCACCCTGTCCCCTCCATGCATTTCCAAACCCCCAGAGCTGGCACAGGGCCATTCCTGTGTCCCCAAGGCTGCTCTGATTTCCCCCACTCCAGTAGTTTTTCCCAGAGAGATCCACCATCACTTCTCCCACAGCTGCCCAGCCCCACGTGGGTGTTGTAAACAAAACCACCCAACTCTGTCCTTTTTCCACTGGAATTTCCATCTCTCTTGATACTTGATTCGCTATTGAAGGTCAAATCTTGGACATGAAGTACAAGTATTTAACACCAAGTGAAATACCCTCCCTTCCCCTTCCTTAGTATTCCCATCACTGCAGGGTGTTCACAAAAGCTTCCCCTGGATGGGAAAAGCTGCCAGGCCCCAAATGGGCCTCCTGGAGCTCACACCTGCCCTGGTGTGGATGTGAACCTCCACACACCACAGGGGACGCTCACTGACTCCCTGGGGACTCCAGTGCAGGGCTGAATGTGCAGGTGATGAGTAAGGAAAAGGTAAAACCCCATTGGGGTCCTGGTTGTGGCAGCCCTGGCAGCAACTGCTGATCCTCTGCCTGGTAGACCCAAAATTTTTGGTTTAGTGTGGGTTGTTTTTTTTTTGGGGGGTTTTTTTTGTGGTTTTTTTTTTTTTTTTTTTTTTTTTTTTTTTTTTTTTTTTTTTTTTTTGTTTTTGGTTTTGGTTTTGGTTTTTTTGGGGTTTTTTTTGGGTTTTTTTTGTTTTTTTTTTTTGTTTTTTTTTTTTCCTACTTAGACAATCCAGGGCATTTTTTTGTCTTGATTATCACAAGCATCACATCACAGCAGCTGTGGCTGCCCCTGGCAGTGCCCAAGGCCAAGTTGGACAGAGCTTGGAGCACCTGGGACAGTGGAAGGTCTCCCTGCCCATGGCTGGGGTGACACTGGACGAGTTTTAAAGTCCCTTCCAAGCCAAACCATGATCCCTGTGGGCCAGCCTGGCCCCTGAAGCAGCTGTGGAAACACAGGGGCACAACAAACACCGCGGAGTGTCTGAACTGCCCACTGGGGAGCTGGAAATAGCCAGCGTGGGTGAGACCTCGGGGGCTGAGCCTCAGCAGCCTGTTAAAATTGCAGCCTTCCCTCCTGCACTGTGCCCTTTGCGGTGCTTTGTTGTTTACAGAGATGAGAAGGGGCAGAGGAGCATCCAGAAAACATCCCCTTCTCTCTAATGAGGGTTCTGTAATGGAAACACGAGGCAGGGATCTGTTTTCTTTGGAGAGGGGTGGCAGCTCCTGCTGCTGTCACACAGCCTGTGGTCACACATGTCACAGCAAACAGGTGCCCAGCCCTGCAGGGACACAGGTGTCTCTTGTGTCCCCGTCTGGGACAGCAGCACCAGAATTAGGGCTGTACCTTCCACGGGGTCTGGTCCCAGTGGGTGACTCAGGCCAGAACTGAGGGTGACACAGAGAGCTCCGTGTCCACCCCCTGCCACAGCTGAGAATTCCCCCCAGGACACAGACCAAAGCACTGACCTGTCTGGCCCTACAGACCACAAGAGGTGCAGGGCTGCTCTCCTTAGTTTACGCCAGTGACTACTTAGCCACACTAAGATCTGTGTGTCAGCCTTGCATTTTCTGCATTTAACATGATTCAGCCCCGAGCTGGCCTTACTCTGATCTTTCATCTGAAACACTCCTTGCCCACTCCTACACGCTGCAGCTTTTCACTGGAAGGCATTTTCCCCAGTCCCCAAGTCATGTAGATAAGAAAATTATTATTTATTGGAGGATTTTCCTGGTAATAGCCACTATTAACTCAAGCTTTTCTCTTGCTGTTATTGAGCAACAGCTTAAGCTCCTTACTCAGGCAGCTTGGAGAAAAAAAAAACAGGAGTCAGCATCCAGGGGTACAAGAGGCTGAATTTAAAATAAGACATTGGGCAACAGAATTAAGAACAGGATCCTTCCAGCCAGTCTTCCTTAGATGTTAAAAAGAGCAGCTGTACAGCCCTTACACAAACACTGCAGGATGAACACCACTGACTCCCTGCACATTTTCATAGTAAATCATTGCTGAGCTTATGGTGAACCCAGAAACCAAGAGATTTTCCTTGGGAACGGCCCAGCCCGAGGCTGTGCTGGAGGAAGTCGGATTTCTGAGCGATGATATGTCTGCTGATGGTTAACCACCAGGATGGATGTGGGGTTTCACTTGGCCTGGAGATGAAACCCTCGATTCCAGCATCCTCTGCTCCTCTGGGGGAAGGACACGGGGTACAAAGGCTGAGCCCAAACTCAAACCCCAGTTTTGAAGCTGGAGCCAACCCTCGGCTGGGTTTGGCCACCCTTCAGAGGGCCAGCTGCAGGAAGTGCTGCCTGACACTGTGTGAGCATTGCTGCTCTTTGCTCCCAGCTCCAGCTCCACGAGCAGCCTGGGAGGTGTTGGAGCCATCTGAGAGCTGGCCCAGGGTGACCAGGACAGAGGGACAGGCACGTACCACAGCAGGGGCGGGATTGGAGGGCTCACAGCGCGCAACAGCAGAGCCAGAGCACTGCTGGATTAACAGCACAGAGGGATCTTTTGGGGCTGCAGTTTGTCATTGGGCATCGTTTGTCATTGGGCATCGTCCGTCTGTCCGTCCGTCCGTCCATCTGTCCGTGGGTGTGCGGGGCAGCCACACCTGCAGCGCCAGCCCAGACAGCCACAGCCAGGCCTCTGTGGTCTGACCCTGTGCCCAGTGTCCTGCAGGGACACCGGGGGTGGGGACACTGCAGAGCTGGCTGAAGTGACACCAGCTGTGCCTCCTGTCCCCAGGGACCGACAGCAGGTCCTGGGCGGGGATGGGACCCCACTGCAGGGTCCCACCAGTCTGGGGATTCTGAGCAGGAGCCAAGGGGGACACAGAGTGCCCCCTGCCTCTGGGGGTTTTCATATCATCACAAAACACTCCAGCCAGCACCTTCCCAGCTGCACCTCCCATGGTTTCTCTCCAAGACTCCTTTCCCTGGAAAGCCAAGGCAGATCCAGGGAGGAGGGGTGCCCACAGCCCATAACCAGGGTGGCAAACCCCAAAACAAGGTTCCTGTGCCTGGTGCAGCACAGGGCCACCCTCCCCGGGTGACAAGGACAAGGCTGGTGTCACTGGTGGCACCTGGCAGTGGCTGCTCCCAGGCAGCTCAGCCTGCTGGAGGGAGGTGCTGGGAGGCAGCAAAGCAGGGGAGCAGGGATGGGGCTGTGCACTGCTCTGGGAGGAGGAAAAGGCACCTGGAAAAGGCAGGCAGGACTCACTGCAGGGGAGGGGAAGCCCTGGGTGGTGGCATTGCCACCTCTGCAAAGCCCAGAGGTGTCCCCTGGGAGAGGCACATCCTCCAGCCCATCCTCGGCTTTGGGAGCTTTGGGGAGTCTCTGTCCAGGCTGTTCTTCCCATCCTGCAGGTCCCACACATCCAGCT
The DNA here is from genome assembly GCF_965231275.1 of Zosterops lateralis. NCBI lineage: Eukaryota > Metazoa > Chordata > Aves > Passeriformes > Zosteropidae > Zosterops > Zosterops lateralis. The sequence goes on along the minus strand of NC_139774.1, from coordinate 17,677,519 downwards.
GGCTCTGACAGACGGGGTTCAGGGATATGAAAGGCTGGGATCTGTGGGATTTGTGTGTGTCCCTGCTCTGGAACCCAGACAGGACACAGGGACAGGACCATCCTGGCACAGCTCCAGCTCTGGGGCTGGAGCGGCTCCTGCAGCTGGAACTACAATTAAGTTAATGACCGGATGGCAAAGGGCCGTGGGTTGGGAGGTGGGAGGGGAGGGAAGGTAATTACAAAGTGGAGGGTTCTCCTGGTTTTCCTGTCTCCCCACGGACACCACCAGCCCGGTGGGATGTAGCACTGCCTGTCCCAGCTCAGAGCTCTGAAAAAGCCACATCTGGGTCTGGGGTTCCCTTGGGCACCCCTGAGGACACAGGGCTGGGTTAACCCTGTCTTTCCCATGAAGCTGCTGTGTTGGTCATCAGCTGTTGTAATTCTTTAGGGAAATGGTTTCTCCCTTTTTGACCCTCTGGAGTCATTTACCACTTAAAATGACCCTTCCTTCCCTCTCTGACCCCCCTGGCTGTGGTCCAGCTGTCTCTTCCCTGACCAGGAGGTTATAAATTGTCTCCCCTTCCTTAGTTCTACCTCTTTCCCCCTGGAATTTCAAAGAATAAACACCTGGGACAAAGGTCCCGGGGGAAAGAGCCTCTTCTAAGATTTCTCACCTCATCCTTGGTATAATTCTCTCCAAATCCTCCTAATAACTGAGCTGGCTAAAGCCCCCAGGAGGAGGGCAGGAGAGTGAATTTATCAATCAGCCATTAGTGACACCCACTCAGGAAACTCCTAAAATCCCAGCTTTACAGCCCCTTTACAGCTGTTTTACCTGCCACAAATCCAGTGTGACTGAGGGGAAAGGCTGTTCTCTGCTGGAGAGCAGGAGATGGTGACAGCAGGCATTAGTTAAATTGATTTTTTATGCTTTTGGTCGCACTTCACTCCATATATCCCACTTGCAAAGGGTAAAAATCTGCCTGATAAATATTTCATCAAGCAGTTAATCACATCGCTGGAGATAAAATCACCTGGCCATAAACAAGACTAGAAAGGAGCCAATGCATTCCACTGGTACTCACAGAGTGATCTATTCCATATTTATCATATGCTTTGCCTAATCATTTATTAAGTCCTTCTAAGAGGATGTGGAGCCCAAGGAATGTGAGCTGTGCCTTGCACTGCCAGCCCTGGGGAGGGGAGAACAGCCCATGCTGATGATAACCCCAGACCCACCAAGCTGCTCCTGCAGCAACCAGAGCGTGAGGAAATCTCTAACCCTTTCCTGGATGGGGAAATCCATCCCATGGAATGGTTCTCTAAAAGTTATGAGTAATAAAATCCCTGTTTATCTCAGAGGTGTTTGTTCCACATGCCTGGGTAGATCTCAGATCACCCCAAAGCCCACAGGAACCTCCTGGGAAAGGCAACTCAGAGCCTGAATTCCTTAAAAATATTCAACCTGTTGTAAGGGTTTTCTATTCCCATGTGGAGAGTCTGGAGTGCCTGGGCAGTGACTGTGCAGTGGAGATGGGAAGGAGGGTGATGCTGTCTGATCCCAGCTGAGTCATACGTCCTGGAGAAACAGGATTTCTGCTTTAATGGAGAAAATAACACTTCCCAAAGTGAAACCAACTGGAGCGTTTCCACTGAACTCACCAGAGCTCAGGAGACGCTGATCTCATTAACTGGAGCTGGACAAAACCTCAGGAGGCTCCTGGGTTTAGCAGCTTCTCCTCTCTCTGGAGCTCTCTGGGTGATCTTTGGCCGATCATTTAAATGACAATTATGATGAACTGCCCTTCTCATCACCGTGGCCACTCAGAGGCCATGCAGAACATTTCCTTCCAACCCTACATAAAGAAATTGTGTCCAAAGCCAAGGACAATCTTGATGTGTTTGAGTCAATCCAATCTGGTTTTAGCCCAGTGGGTGAGATACTTCTGCTTTCCTCCATGGTACTCCATACCATAAGGAAAAAAGCTGGCTACCACTGGGTTGAGCCTTTGCTGGCGACTAAATTTGTGCCATAGGAGCCATTAAAAAAAAAAAAAAAAAAAGGCACAAAAACTTCCTTGAAAAAAAAAAAAAAAAAAAAAAAAAAAAAACACAACCAAAAAAAAACCACAACCTTTTGGACCATTGGGAATCCCCCCAGATTTCCATCAACATGACCTTTATCATGCAAACAAGTGCTGTGTAGTGAAGTCTGCATCAGCTTTGGAGCAGAGAGAAGAGGTCCCCACTCCTCTCATGGCTGTTATTTCAGAGCTCACTGACATTGGCAGCACAACCAGCCCTCGATGCTCTCAGTCAGATCCTCGCAGAGTTTGGGATTTCACATCAAAGCCACTGGTTTGGCCAGTGATAAAGTTTGGAACCGACCCCAAACTTCTGAGAATTTCACAGCTATTCCAGCTGGGCTCCTCTCCCTGGGAGCTGCAGGGAGCAGCACAGGGCCTGGATCAGATGAACATTCAGCTTTAACTCATTCCTTAAGTCTTTTTTTTTACCTTCAGAAATTATTTCTGATCCTTTGGGGTGCTGACATGTCCACCCAGGAGGAAGAGCTGGACCCAGATGGAGCTGGGGCTATCCCAGAGCTGTGCCCTGGGTGCAGCTCCCAGGGATTTATCTGGATGGGGATTTTCTCTCAGGCAGCACAGCAAGGCTGTCACACACAGCTGGAGGAAAGAGGAGCCACAAACTCATCTGCTCTTGGACAAACAGGCTCCAAATCTCTGTCCTGGTGTGACCAGCAGGGTCAGCAGCCGTTCCCCTCTGACAGAAATCTCCTCCTGGAATATTTGCCTTTCTCCATGGGGCACCAAATAACCACTGGAGTGTGGTGTCTCTCAGCTTTGCATATTTCTGTTCTGCTTTGAGCTATTTAATAGCATTGTTGGGCTCCTACCCAAAGCAATAAGGCCCTTTATGTTGTCTTTGGTTCAGGTTTTCTCTCTCTCTCTCACTCGTGCTTTTTTAATTCCCATAAAAACCTCACCAGTGTTCCTGCCAAAAGTGTAATGGCAGGGCCGTGAGTGGTGGTGTTTGCAGAGGAACAACTCCACGGCCATAAAGTCTGAGAACAGCCAGAGTGTTTAGCACGGGGAGACAGGGGGAGTGGAAAAGTGTTCAGTGAGATTTGCTGGGGCAGTCAGGGCAGCTGGCAAGTGCTGGAGCCTTCCTAAAAATAGCAAAAATAACCCCTAGAGGAAATAAGTGATGATGGAGCTGTTGCCAGTTGAGCTGCTCTGGTCAAGCTGTCTGGAGGTGCCCTCCAGGTGACTGTGGGTGGAATCCAGGCCTGCAGAATGTGCTGAGATCCTGCTCAGAGCTCACAGATCTGGGATGTTTCCTTCTCAATACCATCCATCATCAATCCAAGAGACTTCTGGGTGCCTTTTACCCTCAGATTCAAGATAAGCTTTGGGTCTAGGAAATTACCTGCAAAGAAACTGAACTACTGCATGAAAAGTGTGATGAGAGAAAAATAAATACAGGGACCAGACACTCTAAGAAATAATTTCACCTGACGATGGTGTTAAAAAAAAGATTTTGAGTCTGTATTTGGCACCACCTGCTTTGGAAACCACCAGGAGCCACAGAGCTCTGGGGCTTCACCTCCAGCCTCATGGCAATAGGTGGGGGCACCTGTGTTGTCACTCCAGAAAGCACTTCCCAAAATCCCAATCTGTGTCAAACGGGGTGTCTGAGAGCCTGGGCTGAATTCTGTGTCCAGAGCAGAGCTGGTGCCACGGCTGGGGGTGTTCTCAGCCTTTATCTCCAGGGCTCAGCTTTTAGCAATCCAACTTGCAGAGGTTTTTACTCTCTGCAGCCATCTGGGATCCATTTCCAGGTGTAGCTTCCCCTTCTTGCAGCTGGTTTTGGAGTTTGTAAAGAGTTCAGAGGCAAATGTTTGGAGATTCTGTGTGCATGTACATGTGCAGAATTGATACCCCCAGAATCTGCCAGGGCACTCCAAGCAGCACAGCAAACCCACACAGTGTGCCACTGGCTCCATCCCAAGGCACCGGTAGCACAACTCACTGCTAAAAAAAGACATTTTTACAATCTATAAACACATATAAACAGCGACTATAAAATATTTTCCATAATATAGCTGTGGGAATTCGTGACATTTAAAGCAATTTCCTGCATCTAGATTTATTCTGTGCCGTGTCTTTTCCTGTTCATAAATCCACTTCTCTCCAAGCACTGCAGAATTCTGCGTGCACTTTCTGTGTATGGAAGACAGAATGAATTAATGGGAGATTTTAAATGTAGTTTTTAGACTGAAAACATGACAGTACCTGGAATATCTGTGGGAATATCTGTGGGAATATCTGTGGGAATATCTGTGGGAATATCTGTGGGATTGTGGCCCAACCTGTGGCAACTCTTGATGCCACCTCTGCAATGGGATTTCTCATTTCTCAGCCTCCAACATCCACAGCATCTTTCCTTGACTGGCCTGGTGATGCCTTCAGGTTTTGGCACAGGATCTGCTCAAACATGGATTGTGACCACAATCTACAGAAAAATGAGGTTTCAATATGATCTTTCATTAGACCAGCTTGATCCAACCCCAGTGTCCAGCCTGGCCTTGGGCACTGCCAGGGCTCCAGGGCAGCCACAGCTGGGCCAGGGCCTGCCCACCCTCCCAGGGAAGGATTTATTCCCAAAATCCCATCTAACCCTTCCCTCTGGCAGTGGGATGCCATTCCCCTTGTGCTGTCACTCCAGATCCTTGAGCAAAGCCCCTCCCCAGCTCTCCTGGAGCCCCTTTAGGCACTGAGATGCTGCTGGTTAATTCATGGTATATCCAAGACTCAAAATTCCCATTTTCCATAAGCTATTGATCAGTAAATCTGCTTGGCCCAGGCAGTGAAACCTCCTGTCCCTTGCTCATCTCCCAGCTCATCTAACATGTCCCTGACCTTTTCCATGTGTGTTCCTGGCCCAGGTGAGCTGCAGAGAGCCAAGAGATGAGCAATATTTACTACCTGACGTGCAGAGGGTGTTGCAATTCCTGCTCATAATTGTGTTTGAGAGTTATAATAGCGCAGAGAGAGTTTTTTACCTGGGCTCCCTTCCCGCCTCTTGCGGGTTCCAATCAGACACTGGCTGTTTTTTCAAGCTGGTTTTTTTTTTTTTTCTGAGTGTCTAATTTTAGCCCGCACGTCAATAGAAAGGAGAACAAAAACAGAATTCACTGCGATAAAATTAAAAGGACCGAGTCTCCACCCTGGCAGGAGACAGTCCCACGCTGGGGGAGCATCACCTTGGGCTGTGAATCACCTACCCCTGGTCCCCAGGGTGACCCCCAGGCTCCCTCCCTGGCCACCTTTAAAGCCCAGCAGCAGCAGCAGAGTGTGCCCAGCCCTGGGTGTCACCCCTGCTGTCACCTCTCTTGCAGCCCCAGGATGGCCGAGGGGGAAATCACCACTTTCACCGCTCTGACAGAGAAATTCGACCTGCCCGCGGGGAATTATAAGAAACCCAAACTGCTGTACTGCAGCAACGGGGGACATTTCCTGCGCATCCTCCCCGATGGCACCGTGGATGGCACCAGGGACCGCAGCGATGAGCACAGTGAGACACCCCCGGGGGATGCTCGGGGATCCCTGAGAGGGAATTTTATCGCCTGGGAAAGGGGGGAGATGGGGAAAACGGGATCTGGGCCGGGGTTTGTGTGAGACGCCTCCCCTGGGACACAGACAGGGGCAGGGGAGGTGGGAGGTGTGTGCTGTCAAAGGGGAGATGGGAGGTGTATAAATGGGTGTGTGCAGGGTTAAATCTGGTGCTGGTTTTAGCTCATGGCAGAGAGAGAGAGGGGACACTGCAGGGATGGGGGACACTGCAGGGATGGGGGACACAGCAGGGATAGGGACACTGCAGGGATGGGGACAGTGCAGGGATGGGGACAGTGCAGGGATGGGGGACACTCAGGGATGGGGGGACAGTGCAGGGATGGGGGGACACAGCAGGGATGGGGACACAGCAGGGATGGGGACAGTGCAGGGATGGGGGACAGTGCAGGGATGGGGGGACAGTGCAGGGATGGGGACAGTGCAGGGATGGGGACACAATGGGGATGGGGGACACAGAGGGGCTGGGGACACAGCAGGGATGGGGACAGTGCAGGGATGGGGACACTCAGGGATGGGGACAGTGCAGGGATGGGGACACAGCTGGCCCTGGCAGGGATGGGGCTCAAGGCACCCCACACACACACACACAGAGCATCCCATGCAATCTGTGCTGTCTTTCCCTTGTCATCCCTGTCCCACAGCGCTTTACCAGGTCACCCATGGCAGGCTGTCCCCTGCCTGTCCCCATCCCTGCAGTCAGTGACACTGGTGGCTCCAGCCCGTGGGACACTGGGACCTCTGCTGGGAGCAGCTGCTCCTGCAAAGGCCATCCCTTGTCCTGCCAAGGAATCCTCGGGAATTTTATGCTTTTTGTGCTTTTGCATTACCAAAACCTCTTCAGAGGATTTTTTAACCCACTGCCCAGGAGAGCTGGACAGGCCATACAGCAAATCTCCTGCAGGGCTGGGCTCTTCCCCTCAGCTCCTGGCAGCCTCCTCTGGGTCACCATATCCTGAGCATTTACTGGAATGGGACTGACACCTGCCAGGCTCCTATCTCGTCACAAGGAAAGGCTGTGAGGAGCCAAGCCGGCCTTACAAAGTGCTAAGAAAAGCGCTTTTATTTTCCTTAAGCCACAAACAACACATGTGGCCTCTGCCCCCAAACCCAGCCTTTCCTCTGGCTATTGTTGTTTTAGTGACAGACAGTTTAGAGGAGAGTTTTAATTGCAAACAGTGTCTCCCCAGCACCAGGCAGTGAGCTGGATGAAGGTGAGCTCCCTGAGGCTGGATAAACACAGCCTGCAGCTCCAGCCAGGAATAAACCTGGTGTGTAACCCTCAAACCCTTGGGAAAGGCTGGATGGTGACCCAAAGGATCTGCAAGAGACAGAACTGGGCTCACAGACACACCAGGAGAGGTGGTTTGAGGTCAGGCAGTGTCTCTGCAGCATTCTCCAGAATTTTTACTGCACTCAGAAGGAGAGGTCAGGATCAGGATGGCATCTCCTGGGACATGGGGAGCCACCAAGGACATGAGCACCCACTCCTGTGCCCCACCTCAAGCTGCTGTCCCATGGATGTTGTCACCCAGCACAGATGTTGTCACCCAGCATGGATGTTGTCACCCAGCATGGATGTTGTCACCCAGCCCAGCCCTTTTCCCCCTGGAAAAGCAAATCCACCACCTTGAAGTGGCACCTGCCCGTGGGCAGTGAGTGCAGGCAGGTCCTGCATCCCAGCACCTCCCTGGCTGCTGGCCTGGGGCCACCTGTTTGCAAACCTCTGCCAGAAAGGAGCCTCCTGTAAACCATCTCATAAACTGGGATATTGGAATACACTAATATTTACAGAGGAAACTCCTGGAAGGGCTGTGCGCCAGCCGAGCAGCCTTTGATGAGGTGTAGCCTTGCTCTGAGCACCCACAGCCCTGCTCCTGGAAAATGATGGAGCAGCTTCAGCATCACTGCCTGGTGTGCAGGAGGAGCAGCCCAGAGCATCGCTGGCACTGTGGGATGTTGTCACCCAGCTGGGACAGCCACCACCAGCCCCAGGGAGGGACAGGACATGGAACAGCCAGGGGTCATTGGGAAGCCAGCTGCACCAGTGCTCTGCAAACTGCCCCTGCCCGTGTGGATTTTGTACCAGAAAAATGTGGAGAATTTTTATTCTTCTCATAAATGGCCTCAGGATCAGGGAGGATCTCTACGAAGAGCAGAAGGAGTCACTCTCTGTGAGCCTTTGTTGTCCAGCCCCATGTCAGGATCCATTTCCCACATCTGTGGGTGTTCCAAGCTTGCACCAAGGAATGGAAAGAAAACTTACCTGGACACTGCACATTCTCCAGGATGAGGCTCATGCTCATCTCTACAAAAAGTCTCATTTTCTTGTTTTCAAGCCATTACTTCATGGAAGGAAATCTCTGTACAGAGAACCTGTAAGAATTCAGTGCACAAGCTCCTTCCTCTGGACACACTGTTCTCCCTCCCTTTGTGGCCAAAAACCTCAACATCCCCACTGGCAGCAGGAGGGGCCCTCACTCCCCTCTCTCAAGGAAAGTTTTTAGACCAGCAGCATCATTTTCATCCCATTTTCCATATTTTCTCCCTGGATTGCTCCTCGGCCAGGTCTGCAGCCCCTCAGGGCACACAGGTGGGCTGGGGTTTTCCCAGAGCACATTCCCAGCCCAAACCAGGCGTGCACAAGTGTTCCTGCAAACCTGCACCCACACAATTTCCTAATTAGCCATCATTTGCTGAGCAGGAAATGCCAAAAAAATGAAGGATGTGAACCATTAAAGCGAAGATTTCGCTGGAACGGGTGTTCCACCAGGCCAAGAGGTAACATTGCCTCTTACCTCATCTAAATAAGGATAAATAAATTAAATATAAACAGGAAGGAAGGAGCTGGAGCCAAGACATCCGTTCATTCTTCATTCCAACCAACCTAAATATTGCTGTTATAAATCTTAGGAGGGAAAAAAGCTGCCTACGAGATGGGAAAGATCACTGGGAAGAGCTGGAATTTGCAAGTCACTGTGACTGCAGCCACAGGCTTCTCTATTTCCCCATTCTCCATCTACACTGGATAAATCCAGCTGCAGCAGACAGCTGGATGGGATGTTCTGGATCAGGGGTTTGCACTGCAGGCATCTCCACTCTGCCCATCCCTGGCTTAGCTCTCAAAATACTTTTTCATATGTCACTCCTTAAGTGTCCTGTCAAACCACATGAGAAATTTGTAAATTAGAGCCAGAATTAAAACCCCAGTCTCCTGTGTCCCATTCCAGCATCGTAACCAAAGAGCTGCCCTTCCTTTGATGTGAAAGAGGGGAAAAATTGGTCTTGGGTTCCTAAAGGAACCTGTGGGATTGCTTTGAAGAAGAGGGTACAAGGAGACACTTTTATTACACACTGTACTGCTTCCTATAAACTCTTTATAAGCCAAATTTCAACAAAATACCCCACTAACCTTCCTGGCAGTTCTTTTTTCCTCCTTTTCCCTATTTTATTTTCACTGTTGTTGTTTTATTTTTCCCTCCCAGTTCAGCTGCAGCTGAGTGCAGAGAGCGTGGGGGTGGTGCACATCAGGAGCACCCAGTCGGGGCAGTACCTGGCCATGGACACCAACGGGCTCCTCTATGGCTCTGTAAGTGGGGGATCCCCTGGGATCAGGCCTGGGGAGGGCTGCAGGAATCTCACAGCTGAGCAATGCAAACCACAGGGCAATCATCAGGCTCTGTTTGTGCTGCTGGCAGCTGCATCTGGCTCTGTTTTGGGGGGCAAGTAAATAAATCACCAAATAATGTCGTTTACTGCCTCTGATAAATATTGTATTTCCTATGGGACACTTGATAAATATTGTGTTTCATACCTGGAGCAGCAGCTGCCACCTGGTGTAGGTGTCCCTGCCCAAGACCAGGGGGATGGAGTTTGATGGTTTTTAAGGTCTTTTCCAACCCAAATCATTCTGGTTCAGTGCTCTGAGCCTGCAGCTGCCCCCACCCAGCTCAGGGCCAGAGCAGCTCATGGAGCACAGGGCAGATTGGGCTCTGCCAATTAAAATTCCCAGGTCACATAAACCTTGCTACAGGAGTGGCCCAGGGGAGTAAATCAAGGCCACCTACCCCACAGTTTAAATATGAGCTTTATGGGGTGTGGAAATCCCTGAGATGGGTCTGGATGGCATCTCAGAGAGGAGCTGGGATTGTCACATCAGGGACATCCCCATGCCCAGGGCACTGGCTCACTGTCCCTCCCCTGGGCTCTCTTCCAGCAGTTACTGGGTGAGGAGTGTCTGTTCCTGGAAAGGCTGGAGGAGAACCATTACAACACCTACGTGTCCAAAATGCACGCGGACAAGAACTGGTTTGTGGGGCTGAAGAAGAACGGGAACAGCAAGCTGGGCCCGCGGACTCACTATGGCCAGAAGGCAATCCTCTTCCTGCCACTGCCCGTCTCTGCCGACTGAGCCCGGCCCCAGAGCTCAGACATGGCCCCAGATCCCGAATCCCAGCTGCTGCTGCCTCCCTAGAGCTCCCCAGAGCTCCGAGCTTTAGGTCAAGGCTTTGCCAAATCCAGCCAAAGCAGAGCCCCTTGGCTCTGTGTGAAGCTTTGCAGAGATGAGGGGACGAGCCCTGACACCTCCCAAGGTCCACGGGGTCCCATGTCCCCCTGCCCTCAGCTGTGTGTGCCATGTGTTCCATGATCCTTAACTGTGTGTGCCATGACCCTGAACTGTGTGTGCCATGTGTGCCATGACCCTGAACTGTGTGCCTGTGTGTGCCATGACCCTTAACTCTGTGTGTCTGTCTGTGCCATGACCTCAGCTATGTGCCCATGTGTGTGTGTGCCATGACCCTCAGCCATGTGTGTGTGTGTGCCATGACCCTTAATTGTGTGCCCATGTGTGCCATGACCTTCAGATGTGTGCCCATGTGTGCCATGTCCCTTAACTGTGTGCCATGTGTGCCATGACACTCAGCCATGTGTGTGCTTGCCATGACCCTTAACTGTGTGTACTATGACCGTCAGCCGTATGTGCCACGTGTGTGCCATGACCCTTAACTGTGTGCCATGACCCTTAACTGTGGGTGTCTGTGCGTGCCATGACCCTTAATTGTGTGCGCCATGTGTGCCATGAGCTGCAGCTGCCAGGCCCTGCCCTGGGCAGGCCCCCAGCAATGTGCCCCAGGGTGATGCTGGTTCCCAGAGAAGTGCACGTTTTGTGTCCCCAGGCATCCTAAAGCAAAGCCTCCCTGGATCCTCCTGTGTGTTAATACATTTATCCATCCAGGTGTGTAGCTCCAGCAATTCCAGGCTGCACCATCAGTCCCCCTTAGCCAGGGCCAGCCTGGAAAGTGCCAGCTGGGCTTGTAGTGCTGAACTAGGCACAGCTCCAGCCTCAGACCTCGGCCTCCCTCACAACACCAATAGTGTGTATTTCATGCTGGTACCTGCCATATGTTATTTGTATTTATTTATTAAGTAAATATTTCTCTTCTACAAGCTGTTCATAAGTAATTCCAGGCACCTTGAGGCTGTCCTGGGGAGGATGGGGCAGTGACTGGTGTGAGCAAGGGGCTGCACAAGGGTGGCAGAGCATCACACCCATTCCTAAAGGAATCTAAAAGTGTTGAGGCTCTAAAAGTGGCACTGAGGCCCCTTGGTGGCTCCCAACCCCTCTGTGAAGCTGATTTTCCCCACCTCTGGCACAAGGCACATCTCCCAGGCAGCTCAAGGGCTGAGAACATCACCAGGACACCACACTGCCCTGCTCCACCCTGAGCATCCACAGCTCCTCTGGAAAACTTTCCCAGGGAGAGGAATTTCTCTCTAATATCAAATCTAAATCTACCATCCTTCATCTTAAATCATTTCCCCCCTGTCCTATCCTGCCATCAAGGACAGGGATGAGACACAAGAGCTCCCAGCAAAGCCAGGACCAGCCATCCCACATGGAGGGAGGAATAAAAGCCACTCTGCCTTGCATATTTCTGCAGCAGCAATTAGCCACTAATTGCTGCTCTTCCCAAACGCTCTGCTAATTACTGAACTCCTGAACTCCTGCACTTGCTGGCTCCCAGACCTTCTCCCCGGGGCTGATAACAGAATCACAGAATCACAGATCACAGAATCACAGATAACATCCCTATAATCCCAGCAAACGGGGAATGGTGGAGCCACAGCTGGGAAGGAACATCTGCCAGGCCTTTGCACCTTCCCTGTGGCCTTCCAGAGCTGCTTCCCACCTGTGGGATCCACGAGGAAATGCAGGGAAAGGCGGATTCTGCCAATCCTGGGCCAAGAGAGGCACCCAAACTCTGCCTCTCTGCTGGGCCCAGCAGGATATTCCCATGGCAAACACAAAGCTGGGGGGTGTGGGCAGCCAACAACACCCACACTTGTCTCAAACACAGTGATCCCCATCCCTGGGCTGTCACTCAAGTCAAAAAGTGAATTAATGCCTGAGCAGGAGAATTGGGTTACTAATTAAACTGGCAAGTTGGACTGTGCAGTGCTGGATTTAGTGTGCAACACCTCATTAACCCAGGGAAATCTCTCCTTAGGCTTCTGCTGCTCCCAAAGCGCCCCTGCAGGTACAGCCTGGGGAAAAGTGTCAACACCTGGCCTGGAAAATAATCCCTGGGGAAGGAGCAGTAATTGTTACAGACAGATGGACACCCAGCATTGCCCGGAGAAACCAGGCTCACCTCGGGGTGTTTGTCCTCAAAAAAAGGAGAATTAAAAGACTTAATGAAATCGTTACAAGGGAATATCTCTCCCAGTAAGTGCTGGGAGCCTGAGTGTGCTGTGAGAGGGATGCTGGGCAGGGCTGGGCTCCTGGAATAAAGAAAATAAATAAATTCAGCCCTGCAGGCTGACAGGGGAATCCCTGTCCCCTCTGCAGTGCCTGGGAAGAACCGTGGAATAAAGAAAATAAATAAATTCAGCCCCACAAGCTGACAGGGGATTGGTGTGTCCCCCTCTGTGATGCCCAGGAGGAATCGTGGAATAAAAAATAAAATAAAATAAAATAAAATACATTTAGCCCTGCAGGCTGACAGGGGAATCCGTGTCCCCTCCGCGATGCCCTAGAGGAACTGTGAAATAAAAAAAAAATAAATAAATTCAGCTCCGCAGGCTGACAGGGGAAATCCCTGTCCCCTCCGTGATGCCCGGGAGGACCTGTGGAATAAAAAAAAATAAATAAATTCAGCCCCTCAGGCTGATACAGGAATCCGTGTCCCCTCCACGATGCCCTGGAGGAACTGTAGAATAAAAAAAATAGATAAATTCAGCCCCTCAGGCTGACACGGGAATGGTGTGTCCCCTCTGCTGTGCCTGGGAAGAACTGTGGAATAAAGAAAATGAATAAATCCAGCCCCTGGGGCTGACAGCTCGCTGTACCCGGGAGGTGGCGGTGCCGGAGCGCGGTCCGGGCATCCCCCGGCGCTGCACCAACATCTGTCCAACATCTGGCGCACACATGGAGCGAGAGCAGCCGAGGGGCCGGGGCCGGCCGGGCAAGGGGCTCCCCCCAAAAACCGCCCATCCCCCGCAGCGGCTTCTCCTTCCTCCTCCTCCTCTCATCCCCTCGGCTGCTTTGTCCCTGCCCAGAACGCCAAACCAGCCTGAGAGACAGAGCCTGGAACGGGCTGTTAATAAACTCTGGGAACTGATGGGAATCCAAGCTAAAGGGAAGCTGGGGTTTGTGCTGCTGCTTCCCTGCGGTTGGAGTTTTGGAAAGGCTGTGCCGGGGGATACACACGGCTGGGGATGGGAGCTGTGGGACACAGAGCTGGACACTGCCAGGTGCTGGTCCCTGCTCATCCTGCAGCGTTCCAGTCCCATCCCAGCCCCTGGGGATGCTCATCCTGCAGTGTCCCAGCCCTGCCTGGCCCCTGCTCATCCTGCAGTGTCCCAGCCCTGCCTGGCCCCTGCTCATCCTGCAGTGTCCCTACTCCAGCCTGGCCCTGGGGATGCTCATCCTGCAGTGTTCCAACCCCAGTCCCATCCCAGCCCCTGCTCATCCTGCAGTGTCCCAGTCCCAGCCTGGCCCCTGGGGATGCTCATCCTGCTGTGTCCCAGTCCTGCCTGGCCCCTGCTCATCCCTGGGGTGTCCCAGCCCCATCCCAGCCCCTGGGGATGCTCATCCTGCAGTGTCCCAACCCCAGCCTGGCCCCTGGGGATGCTCATCCTGCAGTGTCCCAGCCCTGCCTGGCCCCTGCTCATCCCTGGGGTGTCCCAGCCCCATCCCAGCCCCTGGGGATGCTCATCCTGCAGTGTCCCAACCCCAGCCTGGCCCCTGGGGATGCTCATCCTGCAGTGTCCCTGTCCCATCCCAGCCCCTGCTCATCCTGCAGTGTCCCAGCCCCATCTCAGTCCCTGGGGATGCTCATCCTGCAGTGTCCCAACCCCAGCCTGGCCCCTGGGGATGCTCATCCTGCAGTGTCCCTGTCCCAGCCTGGCCCCTGGGGATGCTCATCCTGCAGTGTCCCTGTCCCAGCCTGGCCCCTGGGGATGCTCATCCTGCAGTGTCCCGGCCTCTACCTGGTCCCTGCTCATCCTGCAATGTCCCAGTCCCATCCCAGCCCCTGGGGATGCTCATCCTGCAGTGTCCCAACCCCAGCCTGGCCCCTGGGGATGCTCATCCTGCAGTGTCCCAGCCCCAGCCTGGCCCCTGGAGATGCTCATCCTGCAGTGTCTCCCCCTCCACACATCCTCCCCCAGCACCCTCCTCTGCACCCCAGAGCTCCCTCCCCACTGGCCTGAGCTTGTGCCAAACCATTTTGGGAAGTCCTGACTGAGAGAGGCTCTTGGGACAGCACATCTATTCCCCTTTGTGCCCTGACTGTGTTTTTAGAGCCCCCAAGCTGAGGAGGGAGCTGGGGTAAAGCTCCATCCAGAGCAGCAGAACAGTGTAAATCTGCTGGTTAAAGAGGAGTGATTTCCATGAGGAAGGTCCCGTTGGGAGGAACGGAGGGATTTGCCAGAGCAAACCCTGCCAAACCTCTGCCTCACAGTCCTTGCAGGTTGGGCTCACTCTCAGCTCATGCAGCAATTTGTTCTGGCTACTGAGGGCAGCTTGTGGCGAGTGCTAATCCCAGCTCTGGGGTCAAACCCCTCAGGAGGGAGGAGAGGCCCCCACTGGCAGCTCTGGCTCCTCCTGAGACCCCCTGAGCATCCCAAAGCAGCAGCTCTGTGTAATCCCCACACAAAGACGTGGTCACTGCTAATGGGTTTACCTGCTTAATTCTCCCTTCCTGCCTCTCAGGGTTTTCCCTTCCCCACTGGCTCGGTGCTACAGGAAACTCTGCTTCCCACATTAAGCAGCTTGTGTGCAGCAGGACAGGGAAATGCATTTATCCTGCTGAATTCCCCAGCCGTGACAGGGAAATGCATTTATCCTGCTGAATTCCCCGGCCGTGACAGGGAAATGCATTTATCCTGCTGAATTCCCCAGCCGTGACAGGGAAATGCATTTATCCTGCTGAATTCCCCGGCCGTGACACTGAAGTGTTTCCAGGATGTGAATCCTCTGTCACTCACGTCCTTCCCTGCCCTGTTTCCGGAGCTGAGCCATGACACATCTATATCAATTTATCACAGAGCATCTTCCACCCCCTCTGGCTCCCAAATCACTTCCCCTGGGACCATCTGGTGTCACCCTCAGCTGCCCAGAGGAGCCTTGATGCTCATGGTGACCAAAACACCCCCCAGCCCCTGCCAGGGCCCATCCCTGCCCAGCACAGCCCCACAGCAGAAGGTCCTGGTGGTGGCTACACTTGGGATGAGCTCAAACACTCCCCAGCACCCCAAATTTACTGCTTTCTGCAGAGATTATCCCAACATGGGGCTCCTGTTCTTGCAGGAGAGAAGGTGGGAAGGACATTCACACCCACACGTGCCAAAAAAACCAACCTCAACTGCTCAACCTCAACCTGCCTCAATTAAAAATGGTTTCTAGGCTCAGCCTAACCAATGTTGGCCTAAATTGGGGATCACAGCACTGCTGGGCAGGACACTGGGCAAGAAAATAATTTCCAGGCACAACCATAAAAGTTACAACTTGATAACTCGGGCTGCAAGGTTTGTGCTCCTTAGAGAACAAGCCTCAAGCTCAGCTCCAAACTCTGCTCTCCAAGGGCAGCCCCAGCTTTCTAAATAAATCCAAGCACAACCCAAAGCCATCAGAATCCAATCGCTGCTCACTCGAGCAGATCCCCCTTGTCACCGAGCGCGGAAATTCAATATATGGGAAGAACTTGCAACAACAAAAGAAAAAAAAAAGAAATTTCTGTTTATTTTCTTAGCAGGAGTTTGGCCTAAACCCTTCACTTTTGGAAAGAGAGTCAGTAACTCTGTCACTTCTTTTTTTACCCTCCTTTAATTACTTTTCTAACCTAAATGAGAACCAAAAGGAAGGCTTGGGGCACTATCACAGCATCGCGGGCCAGATGTACCCTGGCCAAAAACATGATTCCAAAATAAGACACTGAGTTATGAATTGTAACTAAAACACTGTTCTACCAATTTTCCTCAGAATCTGGACAGGCTTTCCAAAAAATAAATAAATAATGGGGCTTTAGAACAGAACTTTGCTCCCTCCTCTCGGGTTTATGGTTTTCTTTCTTTCCTGAGATTCCAAGGCTGGTGGTTCCTGTGGGTCCAAGGGAGTGTTTTTCCCTCCTGAGCTCTGAAGGATTTGAGTCTGAGTCTGTGTCTCTGTGCGATAAGGATGAGGAGTCTCGAGGTCTTGGTTTTCTTGGTTTCTCACCAAGTTGTTTATTAATTCTTGTCTTACAATTCTCTGTGTCCCCCAAGGTGTTCACAGCAGCCTGGACACGAGGGGACTGCCCTGTGATGGGAGGTTCTGCCTTTATACAGATAACTATGTACTTATTATTTACCATTCCATACCAATGTCTATCACCTGCACTAACAGAGTCATTTCTACTCTGCCCCAACCCACTGAAACTCCCCTGTGCCCACGTCACTGCAGACAATGGATGTCAAGAGAGAAGAAGAAGAACCCAGGGCACCGCCCTGAAATCTCCATCTTGTCCCTTTGCATCTACATTCTAAAAACCCAAAACTACAAAATCTTCCACAGAGTGATAAACTACGCCACTGTCTGTCACACATTTGTGACTTGCAATTCTTCTCTGTGTTGGATGTTTTTCACATGGACCAAAATCAAAGCCTGTGTCCTCCTGGGCTCTGTGCCAGGGAAACCCCCCTGGGCAGACCCCAGACCCCCCTGCACAGACCCCAGACCCTCTTTTTGGGGTCCCAGGCCTCTGTGACCTTCCAGGGTGCCCAGAGGGATGCCCTGGACTCCAACACCTCCTAACGCTTGGGACACATTAATTCACTCTGTGCCCATGGGATGGGTCCCACAGAGCAGCTCCATGGGCTGTCCTGCTCTCCCAGCCAGGAGTTGTTCCATTTTATTCCATTCTGTTCCTCCAAACCCTTCAAAACCACCTCTTCTCCTTCCTCGCTGAAATGCAGGCTTAGACATCATTTATTTTTTTACTAAAATCCTCTTTCTGGTGTCCCTCAGTGCTCTCCCAGGTGCTGTCCCCATCCCCAGGTGCTGCGGTCCTGCCCTGCCCCAGCTCCCAGCCCATCTCCCATCTCACCTGCCTCTGTGAGTACACAGAAATCACACCCCAGAGAAGAGTTAAACCAGCCTGGAGAGTTGTTTCTGCCCCACTTTGCTGCCTGAACACCATCCAAAAGCAATTAAAGCAGCACAATAACCCTGGTCAGGAGCACTGAGGTTCTGCAGGGACAGACAGACAGACAGACAGTGGCAGCACTGACCACCCCGTTCTCTCCAGGATTTTCCCCCAAGGCCATTTCCATTCACAAAAACATTTATTTCCTCAAGCTGCCAGCTCTGAACCCCCGGTGTGGGCTCTCCCTCTGTCCCCACACAGTCCTTGTCCCCTCAGGCCGTGGGGACCTTGAGGAGACCAACACAAACTGCCAGGGATAACACTGACAAATCTGCAAATAAGTGTTGAAATTAGGAAGAAAAATAAGAAATGAAAGGACCCAGAGGAAGGAATCTGCTGGGGGAACAGCTCCATCCATCTGGGCACTCACCACATCACTGAAGGGACGATGGGCTCTGGCCAGGATGGAGCCCTGGCCACAGTTCAAACAGAGCCTGCAGGAATTCTCTGCTGAAACAGGGCCCACACAGCCAGGGATTCCTGAAAAAACAAAATAAGTGGGTGTTTCCCTCTCTTCCCTGCCCTGGCCAGGCTGGGAAAGGTCCCCAGCAGCAGGAGCAGCATCAGCTCAGGTCTGTGTCCCACAGTCATCCCTTCCTGCCTGGGCTTTATTTACCCAACGTGTTTATTTTCTATACAATTTATCCTGAAATATGGCAGTTTGGACTATCGAGGCTTTCCTATTGACTGGGGTAAACCCCATTTGTGGGATGACCAAGAGATGGAATCAGCCAGCCCTGACTCTGTGCTCTGGCTTCTTCCAGCTCCACAGAACCTCTGTGGCCTTTGGGGGGTTTTTGTTTCTTGGCCTTTTTTTGCTTTTAGTTTTTTCCTTTTTTTTTTTTTTTTTTTTTTTCAACTGAACTAATTCTTTTAACACTTCCTAGCTTCAATATTTTCAAAAGTTAGATATAAGAAAAAAATAAAATAAAAAATAAATTAAAAATAATAATAATAAAAAAGCTCTGCTGCGAGCTACTTTTCAAGGTTGTCATGAAAATAAGAGAATCTCTCAGGATGCCACAGGTCCTGTTCTGGGGGGGTAACAGTGCTCCCCCACCTCCCCAGGACCTCAAATCTGGGCATTTTGGGACAGAGCTTCTCTGTGATGATGACAGCAGGATGCTCAGCCCCAGCTGGAGCAGTGCCATGACCATCCCCCAGCCAAAGGATCAAGAATGACAATTAAAAAAAAAAAAAAGAAAGAAAGAAAAAAAACCCACCACTTTGAAATCAGTTTTAAGTAAACAAAAAATTGATCTCACAAGCTCCAGTAACCACAAGCATAAATTTGGGGTTGGCTGGGCTCTGTTTTGCTTGGGCTCCTCTGCATCACATATGAAGCCTATTTTAGGATGATTTGCTCGAGTGGCTCAGCACATCCCCAGGGCCAACATGCCCTGCAGAGTCACCCAGGAGCCTCTGCTGTCCCCATGGCCACGGGGAGAGGGGGGGCAGAGCTGCTCTGGAGGGCAAACAAAGCCCCCCATCCTCCCACGAGTCCTCCCACTCTGCTTCTCCTGCTGCTGGCCACATTCTCTGCTACTCTGAGCCTGCTGCCTGCTTTTATCCCCAGCCTGGGAGGAGTTCCTGGGTGCCTGTCCTTGCCCTAAGACAGGCAGTTGTCACCTCCCCAAGTGCAGGGACAGAGGCACAGCACAGGCAGTGACCTCCACACTCCCACAGCTCAGCTCCAGAAGAGGGAAAGCAGAGCCCTGTCCTGCCCAAGGAGAGGCAGGAGAATTGCAAAGCTGCAGGAGGAACATCTCACCAGCCTGGCCCTGGACACTTCTCTGCTTCCCAAAGCCTTCCACCCATTCCAGCAGCAGTCACTGCCTGGCCCAAGCTCCCTCAGCACCCCCAGGCTCAGGACACACTGCTGTGGTCAACAGTTATTCCTTCCCTACCTGATGGCAAAGCTGGAGCAGGGAGGGAGAGCCATTCCCTCATTCTCACAGGAGAGGGGAGGCCAGGCTTGGATGGGAGCAGGACCCCAAAGTAATGGGGTGAGGGGAGCAGGACCCCCAGGCAATGGGGTGAGCAGAGCAGGACCCCCAAGCAATGAAGGGAACAGGACCCCAGGCAATGGAGTGAAGGGAACAGGACCTCCAGGTAATGGGGAATAAGCTCAGAGCTCTGGGGTGGATCCAGCCCAAAGGAGAAGCACAAGTCCAGCACAGAACAGCACAGGCTGCTGTGAAATCAAAGCATGAATTGCAGGGCTGACACATCAGTGCTGAGGCTGGAGGCCACACACAGCTGGAGCTTTACCCACCCTGACAAAAAAAATCAAATCGAACTCACACCTACCAAACACTGGCGGCTCATCCCCAATATTTTGCATTTAAAGAATGGCTGCTGTTACCTCCCAAAACTCTCTGATTAAAACCTGTGTCTGACTGGAAGGACTATGCAGGTAGTCACTGCTGGCTGCATTTATTCCATTCACTGTGAGTGAAGTGCTCAGTTTTCCAGAACCCCAAGACAGAAACGCTCCCCACTGAGATGAACAGGACGTGCTTTTAGTGGTTTAGCAACTGTGCATCCTGTGTGTCCTCCCTGACAGCCACGGCTCCCTCACGCTGCTTTAGCACATCTGCATTTCTGGAGTAATTCAATATAAATTTATATTTATAACTGGTCCAGGAGTTGGGCTCAATGATCCCTGTGGGTCCCTTCCAGCACAGGATATTCTGTGATATATTTGTCATAGGTTCAGGAAGGCTGACTTTTGGAAGTCTTGCAGGGTTTGGAACAAGCAGCCATTATAATCAGGAAAAGAGCAGAGTGAGACATCTCCCATCTTTTTTATGGAATTTCTCCCATTTCTATCATTATAGGGATAGATCTGAGCTCAAGCTGCCTGAATACAGAGGGGGGGAAATCTAAAAAGGATTCTACAAAGAAAATTCCGTACTATTGTTGTGAGATTTTAACATTTCGAGACAGGTAGGAAAAGTATTTCTCACCTATCACAGGAAATCATCTGGAACTTCTGGGGAAAGAGCCTGACCTGCAGAAACACACAAAAATCCCATGGAGACACCAGGTCAACACCTCACCTCACTCACCAAAGTCAGCTCAGGTGTGAGCATCACCTTGAACAGAACATGGATCTGTTCCCACCCCAACAGCAATTCCAACCCCTGTGTGGTTGGTGTGCCTGGAGGGGCAGAATAATTCCAATTATCTGAGATTATTTGGCATTAGTGAGGTTCTGTATTCTGCTGCTCAATTTTACATTCTGTAATCTGTGTTCTGGTGCTTAAAACCTGCCGTGGTTGGCTGAGGAAGCCTGAGGATGGCCCAGGAGGTTTCTTAAGTGTGGTTTTTATCAAGATATTTAACTTTTTAATATTTTTTAATGCTTTTCCCGATTTTATTCAAATCTAATAGATCTTAATCTCTCTATCAGCAGCATCTGCAGTGCTGTGAGAGAGCAGCATCTCCCTGGACAGATGTGAGGGGGCACAAGGGACAAAGCCCCATCCCCAGGGCTTGTCCTCCCTGGTCCCAGCAATGTCCCACTGCAGAGCCCAGGAGCTTTAACCACCTGCTGCCAGCGGGAAATGACAATGACAGGGAGAAAAGGCAGATTTTATTGTGTCTGCAGAACCGCAGCTCCGTGAAGCTGAACTATTTAAATAGACAAGAATCTTTTGTCCAGGAAACCGAGCGCTAATAATAACATTTCCTCCCGCAAAGAAGGCTCTTCCCAGCTGCTTTGCACGGCCTCTGCCTCCTCCTGTTCCCTGGCACTGTCCCAGAGTTTGTCACCCCCCTTTTCCCCTCTCAGGCTACACAACACCCCTGGTTTTCCAGGCTGCCTTCATTCCACGCCCCAGCTTTCCCTCCTCCACCAAACATCCGGATTTTCTATTTGATTCCCTGCTCTGTTTTCTCCTCCAGGCTGCCTTGGCAAGCGCACAGCAGAAAGAGGAAGCCTCTTCCACCCCCAGTCCCCCATCCTTACTGGGAGAGTTTGGTCCTGTCCATCCACACATCCCCCTCAGAGAGAACAGCACAGAGTCACCACCAGCACCTTTTCCCAAGTGCCCACAGCCTTCCCAAAGCTATGGGGCAATTTTAAGAGGGATGAAAGAGGGCACAGCCCAACATTCCATCAACTTTCCCAACCCTGGCCAGAGCATGGAGGTGCTCCAGCTCCCCAACCAGCGACAAATTATTGAATTATTCATTCATTTCCTATGGGCACACTTCCACCCCAGGACACCAGTGCTGTGTGTGGGTGTTGGGATCCACTGCTGTGGCAGCAGAAAGACACTGGGGGCAGCTGGGCAAGGGAATTTCCTGGAGCAAAGACCAAGCCTTGAGTTGCTCCTGCCAGCACAGAACAATGTGGTGAGCAGAGCTGTGGTTCCTCTGGGGGAACCTCTGGGGGAGCAGAGCTGTGGCTCCTCTGGGGGAACCTCTGGGGGAGCAGAGCTGTGGTTCCTCTGGAGGAATTTCTGGGGGAGCAGAGCTGTGGTTCCCATCCTCCCCTCTGGAATAACATCCCTGTCCCCATGGCTGGTGGTAGCAGGAGCTGAGAGTCCCCTGGGACCATCCCATGGGACAGGAGCCACCTTTGCAGGGACAAAACAATCTGGAGAAAAGATTGAGTGCTCAGAAACCAGATCTTCTGGAAATCAAGTCTTACCTGGAGGAAATGTGGGGCTGAGGGAGCCGTGTCTGGGGTGGAAATGAGGGGCTGGAGAAGGGGGTTGTGGCTGCTCAGAGATCTCACCTCAAATCCTTCAATATCCTGCAGAGAGTCTCAGCAGAACCGCGGCTTTACAAGGTGACAAATCTGAAAACCAAAGCGCTGGGTAACAGGAGGAAGAGGAAGAAATGAGTGAAAATAAAAGGGTTTAATGAAAACGTATCTTGTTTCCATCCTGAAGAAGGGGAAGAGGCAGAACAAGTCTTATCCATAGCTCAATGTATTTATTGGAATTAATTTAAGAACAGAGAATTCACAGATAGAAAAAATATTGTTCAATCACTACTGAAGTGTCCTGGCAGTGTTGGTGCAAAATCTCTGTTGGTTCTAGAAAAATTAATTGGATTTAATGTTGGTTTGGT